>NC_135899.1:5226136-5533636 GCF_964194155.1 Cetorhinus maximus
CAAGATGCACTGCAGGAATTCACTAAGGCTGCTTATATAGCAGCTTCCAAACCCAGGACCGTTGCTATATAAAAGGACAAGAGCAGCAGATAGATGGGAACAGCCCCACCTGTAAGTTTCCCACCAAGCCACACACCATCCTGACTTGTAAATATATTGCTGTTCCTTCACTGTCGCCAGGTCAAAATTCTGGTACTCCCTCCCTAACAGCACTTTGGATGTATCTACACCACGTTGACTGCAGCGGTTCAAGAAGGCTGCCCACTACCACCTTCTCAAGGGCAATTAGGGATGGACAATAAATGCTGGCCCAACCAGTGAAGCCCACATCCCATGAATGAATAAAAAGCATCGTTTGGAGTCTTTTCCATTATTTGAAACTGACAATTATTGCCTGTGAATAAAGAGACTATTGGACCAGCCGCAGGATGGCCATTTCCAAATTCCAAATGCTGGACATGAGGACAGCCAATAATGGAATGGAGATGGACCCACTGACCGTCAGACTGTCTGCTACAAAACCTGACAAATGACCACATTACCTCTGAGGCACCCCACTGAGGAACTCCTCCTCACTGTCAGGATCCTCATCTTGTGAGGCTCCACTTCCTGTGAGACTCCTCCCCATTTTAGCCTCCTCCCCCTGTGAGACTCCTCCATCTGTGAGACTCCTCCCCATTAGACGCCCCACCCGTGAGACTCCTCCCCGTGAGGACCCTCCCCCCATGAGACTCCTACCTGTGAAACTCCTCCCTGTGAAACTTCTACCCGTGACACTCTTCCCCTGTGAGACTCCTCTCTGTGAAACTCCTCCTTGTGACACTCCTCCCTGAGACACTCCTCCCCCTTGAGACTCCTCCCCATGAGACCCCTCCCTGTAAAACTCCTCCCTGTGAGACTCCTCCCCGTGAGACTCCTCCCTGTGGGACTCCACCCCCTGTGAGATTCCTCCTTAAGAGACTCCTCCCCTGTGAAACTCCTCCCTGTGAAATTCCTCCCCTCTGAGATTCTTCCCTGTGAGATTCCTCCCTGCAAAACTTCTCCCTGTGAGAATCCTCTCCTGTGAGACTCCTCCCTGTGAGACTCCTCCCCCATGAGACTCCTCCCTGTGAGACTCCTCCCTGTGAGGCCCCTCCCTGTGAGGCCCCTCCCTGTGAGACTCCTCCCCCATGAGACTCCTCCCCTGTGAGACTCCTCCCCTGTGAGTCTACTCCCTGCGAGGCTCCTTCCCACCTCCCCGCTTTGAGTCTCCACCGCAAGTGAAACTTCGCCCCTTGTGAAACTCTTCTCCTTCTGAGGGTCCTCCCCCTATGAGACCCCTCCCCCTGTGAGAGCCCACTCCATGTGAGACTCCTCCTCTGTCAAAAACTACAAGGTGTGGCTCTCCGATCTGCCTTCACTTTCATCACTTGCTGTAATATTTTTAAATGTTCGCCAGCTAACTCGCATACGCTGTTCAACCTTTCTCTGAAGTTTTATGCATAACCCAGGAGAGTCATTTCCAACTTTTGACTCATCAATTTCTCATCAATTTACTTTAGTGGCCCCCTTACCTCATGACCATAGACTAATTCAGAAGGACTAAGATCAGTCAACATATTAGGAGCATCCCGAATAGGAAATAACAAAATTCCTAAATGTCTCCCGATTGCAATTTTATGAGCCATTCTCAGTATTTCATTTCTATACCCAGATGGTATAATATCTGATGCACTTCCATCCATTTATCTGCTGAATCTTGATATGATCGCCACTTTCTCATCAGCACATTACCCTTCAGGTAATAACATTCTGGAATACACTCCTCTGTTTCTGAGCAAGCTGAGTAAACTGCTTTATTCATGGATCCTTTTGCTGTAACTCTATCAACTGCCTTGAGCGAAGCTCTTCAGCTGCATTCTCTTCCATTCTCTCTCTCCTCCTCAACAATCTTATCAAAGGCAGCATCAGCTAATTGAATTTCAACACCTTTTCCCTGCCTTTTAATTCCCTCTTCTTCCTGTTTCAACCTGTGAGCTTGTGATCTTATTATCACACAGTCTGGAAACATTCCAGAATGCTCCTTCTACAGCACTTCTGTTGAAAACACCTCTACTGGTGCTGCTCAACTACCATAGGCAGCACCCACATCTATGGCCCAGCTATATCATTATCTAAAATAAATTGACCCCTTGCAATGGCAATTTTTCCACTCTCCAACAATCACATCATGTGTTTTCCACTTACTCTTTTAATTCACCTTCCACAATGGGATAGGTTTAGCATCTCCATGAACCCTGCTTATTATCACCTGATCCTGCAATACTCCCTTTGAACAACAAATGTCACTATCCCACAACAGTAAGGATTGACTAGCCCCTGTGTCTCTTAAAATTTTAAAATCTTTACCTGCTCCACTCTGTACACATGGAAAGACGTCCCCTTCACAGACAAAATCTTTAGACATTTCTGCAACCTGCTCCTCAGAAACCCTTTGGGTAAATTGTGAACTCATTCCCACTTCTTTACCTATCACTGATTTTTCTTCCTTTACCTGTATAAAAACCACTGGTTTTTCCTGTGCCTGAACCTCAGGACACAAAGTAATTTTCCTTCCACAACTTTTCTGCATTCCAATTATTGCAACAGATTTTTCCTGTAATTTCCAACACATTGACTTCATCTGCTCAACTTTATTACATTGAAAACACCTCAATTTTTGAGTGTCATATCTACCCTCAGCACCTTCCATTGAAGTCTGAGAAAATAAACTTCCTGGGAATTTTCACCTACTCCTTCTGGCTACCTGGCTAGCTACCTCCTCTTATCTTCCCTGATGTAAAAGGATGACGGAAAAAAGTTTAGATCTATGAACTAATTCATAATCATCAGCGATCTCTGCTGCTTGTCTCCCCATTTTAACTCTCCATTCCTCCACATGAGTTCTTCCTACCAAAGGAATTGAATCTTTAAATTCTTCCAAAACAATTACTTGGTTGAAAGTAGTTGCCAGTAGAGACTGGAGCAAAGGGGACAGATATCCTGTCCCAAGCTAAAGAAAAGACCCCAACATCCAGGGGATTGGAACAGGAGAAAGCCCCAAAAAGACCTTCTAGCCAAAGGGAGGGCAGGAACCTGGAAAAGGTCCTGCTAAGAGAAGTTACGAGTGAGGGACAGAGAGAAAGGCTCCAAGCTTCAGATTTAAAAAGACAAAAGCTGCCAAAAGCGAGAACAGTTTGTAAGAGGCAAGGAGGTCCAAATAGATGGCTGAAGGACTGTAACTCTTTGCTCTTGGAGATTGGAGATTGGAGATTGGAAATCCTCATGTGAAAGATGGAGTTCACTGAGACCAGTTGGCTCACAGTGTGACAAGCGTCTGGGGGGAGTTGATGAGAGATCCATAGCATCTGATTGAGGTGGCATCTGGCTCTTGGTTTCAGAGTGTGGTGTGTCTGACCACAGGGTGCCTATTGGTTTACGTGAACTGTGTACTTACTGTGAATACTGAAGTATAAAATAGCTTTTGTAACTAGTGTTATCTTTACACATCTGTATTTATCTGTAAAGGTACAGTTGTGGGTGAAGGAGTACTGTAATATAGTTAATCTTTTCTTGTGTAAT
Source organism: Cetorhinus maximus (assembly GCF_964194155.1). NCBI lineage: Eukaryota > Metazoa > Chordata > Chondrichthyes > Lamniformes > Cetorhinidae > Cetorhinus > Cetorhinus maximus. Next base: position 5,229,737 of record NC_135899.1, read on the forward strand.
AAATGTTTTATGCTTTTGTTAAGAGTTCATCAGCTGACTCCTGTGACTCTGTTCAGTGGCTACTCTCCACACATCTAAACAAACAAATTAAAAGTTAGGATCTATCAATCTGGGGTCAAGTTTGTCCAGGGGTAACCTCAGCTGGGGATCATAACAGTGAAGAGGTTTCTCCCAAATTTCCAATTGGATTTATTGGACCCTAGGTCAGGTCTAACGAGATGTTGAGGCATCAGGTGGAATTGTCCCAGATTTGTAATCCTTCACACAGCGAGTGGTTCGGGTCTGGAATACACTACTGTGAAGTATGACCCTGGCAGCATCAGTCGAGGCATTTAAGAGGGCATTAGATGATTATTTGAATAGAAACAAGGTGCAAGGGTATGGGGAACAAACAGGGCAATGGCACTAGGTCAGACATGATGGGCTGAATGGCCTCCCTCTGTGCCATTAAGATTCAGTGATTCTGCAGGTTCTGGTGGGTAAAGGAACTTTTTATTAGCCGGCTGCAATGGCAGCTTCTCATGCCATATCATCCCAATCCCGCCTAATTATTCATGCATTCCCGGGAAACATGCCGTTTCGATGCTGAGCAGGCTCCGATTTGCTGCCATGCCACCACCTCGCCACTTCGTCACGCCGGACGCCACATTTAAAGTTCAGTCGCGCGCACACCTCTCAGTGCTTCCAGCCCAGGACTGCTGCACAGAAGACATGGCCCCGAAAGGCAAGAATACTGCTGTCCCCAGGTTTAGTGACCCGCCCCTCGAGCACCTTTTGTACACTGTGGAGGCTCACTGTGATGTCCTCTAACCCCACTCTGGCCACAGGAGGGGCAGCAACATTACCACTCAGGCTTGGGAGGCGATTGCAATGATGGTCAGTGCCAATGATGCACAGAAGAGGTTGGCTATCCAATGCAGATAGAGGGTGAATGGTCTCATCCTTGCCGCCAGGGAATGGCAACCATCTCATCACTCTAAACTCACAAACTCAAGCCCATCACACATTCACTGGCATCTCACTCACTGCCAGCTCAAGGGACATCACTGCTCAGTCCCTCACACACACCCTCACATGTCCATCTGGCCTCCTCTGCTCTGGAGACTGCCTCCTCAGCCCTCATCATCTTGAGGCCACTTTCAATCAACAAGATCAACTTGTGCCCCACACACACCCTGGGATACTCCCTTCCCCAGTACAGCCCTCGCCCTGCAGCCTCTTCCCTTGCCTGAGGCCACTTCTCCCCCTTCCCCAAGCAAGCCCTAGCCCTGCAGCTGTTGAAAAGTCATCCACATATGGCTGATGTGGTTAGTAGAAACCTGCCTGTGTGCCCCATGAAAGTGATGTGGCTCTGTCTGTGAAGCCTGGCACTGATGACTGCCCGTGCTGCCCGAAGCAAGATAGGCAAACAAAGCTTGAATTCGCTTGTGAAGTGCAGCCGGCCAGGTGCCCGTCGCTTAACTGATACATTAAACTGGGAACAGGATTTATTTTTACATTGAGGCTCCAGTTCCAGCTTTTGCTCATTTTCTTATTTCTATCCCCACACAATCCCACAGAGCTGAGGAGGGTGGGTGTAATGTTTGATATTTCCAGAAGCTGTGACCTCCCTCTGTGGAAGTCCCAGTGTTTTCTGCTGTTGTCAGATTCTCATTTCCTCCCCTCAGGGCGGCTCTTTTTCATGTTGAGTGACAGGAAAACAAATCAACAACGGTCAGATCGTGGAGAGAATCTCCCCCGATCCCCAGCGAGTCTCTCCCCCGATCCCCAGTGACTCTAATTCTCTGCTTTTCCCTCCCAGTCTCTGTGACCCTGGATGTGGAAACAGCGAATCCCGGGCTCGAGGTGTCTGAGGATCTGAAGAGTTTGAGACTTTTGCAGGCAGAGCAAAGATGCTCAAAGCTGTTCCCGAATCATTATCTCTGCTCAATGTTCCTAAAATAGGATCAAAATATTGTTGGACAGTTTTCTAATATTCTTCAGGGAAATGTGTGCATCCGGCAACAGCTTCATCCAAGCCCTTTCTCATCGCTCCTACTGTCACTTGTATTTAAAATCAGGTTAATGTTGTGTTCTGAAAATGAGAACGTTCCTCAGATATTCAGCACCTTATATAAGTCACGACAAATAAAGATGTGATTGCACTAGAGAGAGTGCATAGGAGATTTACCAGGATGTTGCCTGGGCTGGAGAGTTTTAGTTATGAGGAGAGATTGGATAGATTGGGGTTATTTTCCTTGGAGCAGAGGAGATTGAGGGGGCACATGACTGAGGCGTATAAAATTATGAGGGGCATAGGGTAGACAGGAAGGAACTTTTCCCCTGGGTGGAGGGATCAACCAGGGGGCATAGATCTAAAGTAAGGGGCAGGAGGTTTAGAAGGGATGTGAGGAAATTTTTTTTTCACCCAGAGGGTGGTAGGAATCTGAAACTCACTGCCTGAAAGGGTGGTAGAGGCAGAAAACTTCATAACATTGAAGAAGTATTGGGATGTGCACTTGCGATGCCATGGCATACAAGGCTATGGGTTTAGTGCTGGAAAATGGGATTAGACTAGATTAGGTACTTGTTTGACCGGCACAGACTCGATGGGCCGAAGGGCCTTTTTCTGTACTGTAGACTTATATGACGCTATGACGAAATACACAAATTAGGTCAAAGCAAAATACTGTGGATTCTGGAAATCTGAAACAAATGTTATTGAATGGAGCAGGCTCGAGGGGTCAAATGGCCTCTTCCTGCTCCGATCTCTAATGATATTATGAAACATCATAAAGCAGATACATAAACAGGCAAACACAAATTCCTATTCCCAATTCCCTTAAGCATCAAATTAAAGAGCAGGCTGTCTTGATCAGGAGAAGAAGGGTCGTGCATGGTGGGGGAAGAAAGGCTACAAGATAGAATGGAAACCATATGACTGTTGTCTCCTATTCCTTTGTCAGATGACCAAGTCTCCTCTAACCCCATATTGGGCAATACTGCCCTACTTGACTCTTTCCCTTTAGAGTGGAACCTTCATTTAATGTGAAAACATTACAATTTAAGAATCCCCTGTTTGCCTGGAGGAGGCAATGGTCTGCGATCTGAATCCACTCCAGGTCCACAAAATAAGTTCAGATTGTCAGTTGATGCACCCCAGAGCTCCAGACTGGAGGGAATGTTATCTGAATGGAAATTGGCTGACAGCTCATCTCTGTTAAAATAGTGTTGCTTTGGATTTACACATCCATTTGACCGATGATTTTTCTTTCAATAAATCCAGAACAAATATATTTCATTTGCTACTTTCCAAGCTCAGCCTGTCTTTTAAATTGCACTTCTGATGAACGTCGGCAAATTCAACAATTGAATAACTACAGAACGCAATTGGCGACGAACGCATTGTGAATGTCATCCGTCCCCAAAACCACTCAATGAGAATCCCAGCTCAGTTGCATGTTGCCTGCATGTTGCATGACAATGAAGTTGAACAGCGAAAGTCTTGTTTGGGAATGTGAGAGGATTTGTAAGGAACTATTGAAGGAGTGCAATTTTTTCTCTCTATTGTTGGTTTGATGTAAAGTTGCTCAAATGCTCTCAGGTATGGCAGCGCTTAATGGTGGACTCGGAGCGACCGGCTTGACGAATGGATCGGGTGGCACCATGGACGCACTGACCCAGGCCTACTCAGGAATCCAGCAGTACGCAGCGGCTGCACTGCCCACATTGTACAGTCAGAGCCTGCTTCAGCAGCAGAGTGCTGCAGGCAGCCAGAAGGAGGGTGAGTGCTTGTCTCCCTCCCCCCACCCCCAGCCCTTCTGATTCTTTATCTACTTTGCTGGTTAGCACTCAGATTGCAGAGCTTTCACCTCACTGATACAAAACATCCAGTAAAACCAAGAGTTCATTCCTAGACATTGAAGAGTTTAAGAGACTAAATTAATTAGGTCAGTGCATGAAAGGGAATAATTTGCTCAAAAATTGGATAACTCTTTCAAAAACCCGGCACAGGCAAGATGGGCTGAATGGCCTCCTCCTGTGCTGTATCAGACCATGATTCTATAAAAAAAAATGCTGGGAAAACTCAGCATCTGTGGAGGGAGAAGCAGAGTTAACGTATCGAGTCCGTATGACCCTTCTTCAGAGCACAAATTAGCTTTACACAAATTAGCTTCTTCAAGGATATGGGGTGTTCGGAAATCTTGGTTTTAAAGAGCAAAAATCAGACGTTTGCTGCAATGCTGGTGTAAAACACGCGCTGATCCGCTAACGCCTGTTTTATGACCGCTGATCAAAGTGAAAATTCCTCCCAGTGTTTAACTTTCCCTTGCAGTTCATTGTAGTGCCGATTGCAGCCAGAGGATGGTGGTGTTGAGCTGTACAAAGATCAGTCAAGTTTTACAGCGCAGTATCGCCACCTGCTGCTGGATACCTGGGACTGGCGGCAATGCCAAAAACAGAAAATACTGCAACACTCGGCTGATCAGACAATTCAGGCAGGACCTTTCTTCACAACTGAAAGAGAATTGGATCAGAAAAATAGGAGGGAAAATAAACATGAGCCTAGACTTCCCACTTCTATGTTCCTGTTACACACCGAGTCCCTATCGGGAAATTCCACACTGCCGGTCTGTACAATGTTCAAAAAAGCTCAGGTTGGGAGTGTGAAATTTCCCAGTTTGGGATCTTGATGTGTGTCAGGAGAGACAGATTCAAAAAGCTGGGCCTGTATTCCGAGTACAGAGAGGAGATTCACATTTGCTTTTAACAGAGAGGATAAGAACTCCCTCATAGTTTAATAACTGGGGACATTGGTGGATAGTTAGAACGTGAGGATGAAAGTAAAATTAGACGGTGCAACACCACCACCGCCTGGCCCAGAAGGGTATTGCAGGAATAAAATCAGATTGCTAAAAAACCGTGCAGCGCCTCCACCCAGTGGCTACTGGTGATACTGCAACATCAACTTTCCCTGTTCTGTTCACCAACAAATTAAAATAATAATAAAACCAGCTAGTGCTGGAAATGTGCCCACCAGATCCAGTCTGTGGGGAGAGAAACAGAGTTGGCGTTTCTTCTTCATATGATTTCCAGCATCCGCAGTTCTCATTACAACAGGTCAAATTGTTAGATTATATAAATAGAGTTTAATGGTGCAACAACACTACTTGTCAGCAAAACAATAAACCTAAACCCGCAAATTATCTACGAATTTATTTCTAACCGAGTAATTTTTCAGAATATTTATGTTACGTAGTAAGAACAGGAGGTGGCCATTCAGGCCCTCGAATTTATTTCCATGCTCAATGAGATCACTAGGCTTCATTTACTGTCTGAAAGACGATATCAGGACTTCAGTCACTACTGTCTGATGATAGCTCTCCAGGATTCCTGTGTATCGATGTTTATGAAGGCAGCTGAATAAAAACACTTTTTTAACATCAAAATCCTATTTTGCATGGAGCAACACCGCCACCTGCGGGCTGTGATCGGGACTCCACAGATTTATTTTCCCCTGCATTACCAAATGTTGTCACCTGGTGGGGGTAGAGCACCGTCATTTTTTTGGTTTTGCGAGCCGATTCTGTTGACTGGTTTACGAGCTTTAAATAACTTTAAATAATTACTGCTTGTGCCAGTGAATGGCTCCATTAATCTGTGCAGATATTAGAGATGGGCAACAAATACTGGCTTTGCCACTGACACCCACCTGTTCTGAACTGCCACCATGTTCTGAGATTGGGTTTATCTGTCTTGGACACCAGGCGTGGGACTTGGTTCTTTGACAGGCTGTAGACATACTTTAGTTTCCGTTTAACAATTGTTTATTAGTACTACTTCTAAACAGATTACAGAGTAGGCATGTAGCTTTTAGTCATGACTCCAATCTCTATTTTGAGGGTAATTCATGACTGACTGATGTAAGTGGTGCGAACATACAAACATACAAAGGAACAAGGATCAGGAGTTGGCCATTCAGCCCCTCGAGCCTGCTTCACCATTTAATAAGATCATGGTTGATCTGATAGTAACCTAAAACCTGCATCCCAACTACCCCTGATAACTTATCACCCCTTGCCTATCAAGAATCTATCCACCTCTACCTTAAAAATATTCAAAGACTCTGCTTCCGTCGCCTTTCCAAAAGACTCATGACCCTCTGAGTGAAAAAAAATTGCCTCATCTCTGTTTTAAATGGGAGACCCCTTATTTTTAAACAGTAAGCCAACTTCTAGATTTTTCCACAAGAGGAAACATCCTCTCCACATCCATCCTGTCAAGACCCATCAGGAGCTTATACGTTTCAATCAAGTCACCTCTTACTCATCTAAACTCCTACAAGCCTAGCCTGTCTAACTTTTCCTCATAAGACAACCTGCCCATTCCAGGTATTAATCTAGTAAAACCTTCCCTGAACTGCTTCCAATGCATTTACATCCTTCCTTAAATAAGGTGCCAATACTGTACACAGTACTCCAGATGTGGTCTCCCTAGTGCCCTGTAAAACTGAAGCATTACCTCCCTACTTTTGTATTCAATTCCCCTCACAATAAGTGATAACATTCCATTAGCTTTCCTGATTACTTGCTGTACTTGCATACTAGCCTTCTGTGATTCAGGCACTAGGACACTCAGATCTCTTTGCAACTCAGAGCTCTGCAATCTCTCACCATTTAGATAATATAATTCCCTTTTATTCTTTATGCCAAAATGGACCAATTATACATTTTCCCACATTATACTCCATTTGCCAGATCTTTGCCCACTCACTTAATCTATCTATATCTTTTTGTAGCTTCCTTATGTCTTCTTCACAACTTACTTTCCTGCCTACTTTTGTGTCATCAGCAAATTTGGAAACCATCCCTTCATCCAAATCATTTATATAAATTAATCCCAGCACTGATCCCTGTGGCACACCACTCATTACATCTTGCCAACCTTAAAAAGACCTATTTATGCATATCTGCGTTTTCCAGTTAGTCAGCCAATCGTCTATCCATGTCAATATGTTGCTCCCTATACCATGAGCTTTCATTTACTGCAATAACCTTTGACGTGGTACTTTATCAAATGCCTTCTGGAAATCTAAGTACAGAATATCCACCGATTCCCCTTTATCCACAGCATGTGTGACTCCCCCAAAGAACTCCAATAAGCTGGTTAAACACGATTTCCCTTTCACAATACCATGTTGACTCTGCCTGATGACCTTGAGCTTATCCAAGTGCCCTGCTATGACGTTTTTAATAACAGCTTCTAGCATTTGCCATACGACAAATGTTAAGCTAACTAGCCTGTAGTTTCCCGCTGTCTCCCTCCTTTTTTGAATAATACATTTGCTATCTTCCAATCTAATGGGACCTTCCCCGAACCTAGGGAGTTTTGGAAAATTAAAACCAGTGTGTCAACTATCTCACCAGACACTTATTTTAAGACCCTAGGATGAAGTCCATCAGGACACAGGCTCTTGTCAGCCCACAGCCCCAACAATTTACTCAGTACCACTTCTCCGGTGAGTGTAATTTTCCTGAGTTCCTCCCCCACTTCCATTTCTGATTTATAGCTGCTTCTGGGATGTTACTTGTATCCTCTATAGTAAAAACTGATGCAAAATGCCTGTTCAATTCATCTGCCATCTCCTTGTTTTCCATTACCAATTCTCCAGACTCACTTTCTATCGGACCAACACTCACTTTGTTAACTCTTTTCTTTCTAAATATTTATAAAAACTTTTGCTATCTGTTTTTATATTTCTGGCTAGCTTTGTCTTATACTTTAATTTTTCCCTCCTTATTCGTTTATTAGTCATTCTTTGCTGTTCCTTATATTCTGTCCAATCTTCTGACCTGCCACTTGTCTTTGTGGAAATGTTTGCTTTTCCTTTAAGTTTGATACTATTTTTAAACTTTCTAGTTAACCACAGATGGTGTGTCCGTCCCTTGGCCTTTCCCATACTTGTTGGAATGTATCTATTCGGTGTATTCTGAAACATCCCCTTAAATATTAGCCACTGCACATCTGTTGACCTATCCCTTAACCTAATTTGCCAATTCGCTTTGGCCAGCTCAGAGTTCATGCCTTCATAATTGCCTTTATTTAAGTTTAAAAACTTCTTCTCAGACCTACTCCTCTCTCCCTCAAACTGAATTTAAAATTCAAATATATCATCATCACCTATGTCATATATTAGCATATCCCATCTGTTGACTCAGTAAACTACACATTAACCCTTTATGCTACACATCGCCCCAGGTATGCTATCCTACTTTTTAACAAAAATATAAAACTATTCTTAAACTATTTACATTTCATTTACGTAACTCCTTTTTTTACAATTACAGATTCTACTCCAACTCACAGTATGGAGTCCTCCCATGCCCACCAGCATTTAATGGCATGTGGGGGGTGGTAGAATTCGGCAGGAGGACCAAAAAATGGTTCCACACTGGTGTAAAATGACGTGGGATCTTACTCTCCAACCCGCCAAGGTGGATCGCAATTCTCTCCAGAGGCCAGTGTGAAACTGATTTGCGTCCAGTTAATGGGCGGCGGATAAAGGATCAACCAGAATAACCCCACCAAATTGTACAGGACGCCAGCGGGAAATCACACCAGCCCAGAACACATCTCGACCAACGTGGCATGCGAACGTTGCAACTTATGTTAAGACGACTTTGGACAACCGCGGAGATGAGGAGAAGATGGAGTCTGAGGGTTTCCTTCTCCACTATGGAGTACTATTTCTGATACTTGTTTAGTTTTTTGGAGAAGTACCTGATTGGTTTCTCTATCCCCGATTAGTCTTCCTGGAGGAGGACAGCCTCTATCCCGATGTCACTCACATCGATGGCTTCTTTAAATGCTGGGTTAAAGTTCACCGCTGCAAGCGCAGGCTCACCTATTAAAATGGCTTTCTGCTTTTCGAAAGCTGCCTGGCATTTCTCAGTCCATACTACCTTTGCTTTTTTCTGTGGTCGGCCTGTCAGCTGGGCGGCTACTGTGCTGAAGTTTGGGTCGAACTTGCGGTAGAACCTACACATCCCCCAGAACCTCATGATTTCCCGTTTTGTTGTGGGAATGGGGAACCAGGCTACTGCTTGTACCTTTGCAGCTCTGGGCAGTACTTGTCCTTGAAGATAGGTCACCTGAGCCTTAGTGAACTCACTTTGTGAGATTGACCACTTGGTCAGCTGCCTGTACTTTTTGGATGAGGACTTCCAGTTGCTCTAAATGAGTTTCCCAGGTGTCACTGTACACTAGGAGGTCATCTTGGTTACTATGCAATTGGATAAGCCGCCACTACCTGGTTCATCAGCCTTTGAAAGGTGACTGGGCAATTTCAGAGTCCAAATGGCCCCACACTGGTATAACCCATCCAGAGTTACAAAGACGGAGATTTCCTTCACGCGGGCAGCCAAGGGAACCTGCCAGTATCGCTTGAGTAAACGTATCTTTGTAATGTAGGCTGCTTTACCAACCCTATCTGTGCTGATTCCAGCCGGGGTATCAGGTGGGAGTCGGCTCTGGTCACTGCATTAACCCTTCGGTAGTCAATGCAGAACCTTGTGCAGCCGTCCGGCCTGGGCACCAGCACAACAGGGAGCTCCAGCTACTGCTGCTGGGCTCTATTAGTTAGTGCTCCAGCATATAGTTAACCTCCTCCTGAACTGGGCCAGCTTTCCTGGGCTGAGACGATAGGGATGTTACCTTATGGGAGGGACCTCTCTCACATCCACATTATGTCGAGCTAGTGTGGTGCAGCCTGGCTTGTCTCTGCATAAGCCTTTAAATGTAGTGAGCAGCCTCATCAAGTCTGCTCGCTCTTCTGTGCTTAGGTGGGTGAATAAGGAGTTTCGTTCACTGGTATCTCTGTGTTGGTTAGTCGGGCAGTAGGGGGTTCAATGTGGGTCTCACCCACGTCTCATACCCAGGTTCCCCATAACTTCCTGGAAGATTTGGATATGAAATTTGAGCCCTGATCTGACTGGATCTCGGTGGGCAGACCATACCCGGTAAAGAATTGGGTTAATTCCCCCAGCCACTGTTTTAGCAGATATGGTCCTCAGGGGAACAGCCTCTGGGAAGCGGGCAGCCACGCCCATGGTGGTATGGATACACTGGTAGCTCCCTTTTGTTTAGGGTAGAGGCCTCACATAGAACACTAACACCTTGCTGAATGGTTCCCCAAAAGCCGGAACGGGAATCCGAGGTACAGCTCTTATTGGAGTATGGGGTTTTCCCACAACCTGGCAGGTGTTGCAGGTTCTGCAAAACCGTACTACATCCCTGTGGAGAGCAAGCCAGTGGAAATGCTGGTAGCTGCGGGCTTGGGTTTTGCGTTTACCGACATGCCCAGCCATCGGAATTTCATGAGCTCACCCTAATATTACCCCACGGCACCTCAGCGGCACCACTACCTGGTGGATCACTGTCTGCTCCTCATTTGTAGCTCTGTGAGAAGGTCTCCATTTCCTCATCAGCACCTCATTTTTAAAATTCATTTCACATTCATGTGGGCATTGCTGGCTAGGCCAGCATTTATTGCCCATCCCTAATTGCCCTTGTTCAGAGGACATTTAAGAGTCAACCACATTGCTGTGGATCTGGAGTCATATGTAGGCCAGACCAGGTAAGGACAGCAGATTTCCTTCCCTAAAGAGCACTTGTGAACCAGATGAGTTTTTACAACAATTGACAATGGTTTCATGATCATCTTTAGGCTTTTAATTCCAGATTTTAAAAAATTGAATTCAAATTCCACCATCTTACATGGTGGGGTTTAAACCCGGGTCCCCAGACCATTACCCTGGGTCTCTGGATTATAAATTCAGCAACAATACCACAACGCCATTGCCTCCCCACTCAGGGACAGTTTCTGCCTCAGCTTCAGTGTGGGCAGTCTGAGCTCATGTTTTTAACAGTGTTTTGGTTTGCTGAGCTACAACTAAGGAAGACCTAGTTATTACCTCCTTAGGATCTTCCAGACTCCCAAAAAAGTCACAGATAACCAGACCGTCGGCTCTTCTGCCTGCAGTGCCACTTCAACCTCCACTGACAGAGCTTGTCTGGCCGTAGACCGCATTACCACACAGTCAGGCAAAATGACAGGCACTTTCTCCTGCACCTGTTCTGACTCCTTTACCTCAGTGGGCTTCTCTGAGACAACTGGAGATGCAATCACTTTTGATCCCGCCACGTCATTGCCGAGAAGCAGGTCAACCCTGTTCACAGGCAGACTGGAGACGACTCCCATGGTCACTGGTCCTGACACAAGGTCACAATCCAGATGCACCCGGTATTAGGGGGGATGGGATTGTTGTTGTTAGAGGTCAGTCAACTCAGTGTGAACAGCTGTGTGTGTGTGTGTGTGTGTGTGTGTCTGTGTGTGCCTGCATGTGTCTGTCTGTGTGCGCACAGGTCTGTCTCTATGTGTGTGTGTGTGTCTGTGTGTGTATGTGTGTGTGTCTGTATGTGTGCGTCTGTGTGTGTCTGTGCATGTGTCTGCCTGCGTGTGTCTGCCTGCATGTGTCTGTCTGCGTGCGTCTGTCTGTGTGCGCGCATGTGTCTGTCTCTATGTGTGTGCGTGTCTGTCTGTGTGTGTGTCTGTATCTATTTGCCTGTCTGTGTCTGTCTGTCTGTGTGTGTGTTAATCTGTCTGTGTGTGTGTCCCGATGCTTCACATCGTGTTTTTATTATTTCTCTCGGATTTAGTAGTTAATAAATTTGCTCTTTCTTGGACTCACAAAAACCTTGTTTGATTGGTTCTTTATTGCTCACAGCTTAAATAGTTAAATACATTCTGATTTGGAAAACCTTTGTTGTAATCAACTGAGGGGGTTGGATAGAGGGAAGCCAGTCCACTCCCTCTCACCTGGCTGGAACAAAATTGGGGGCTCATCCAGGAATTTGTTCCCACAGACTGAGGAAAGAATTGGAGTGGGGAAAGTAAACTGTTCCTTCAAAAGCAATTTTAAAACTGAAAAGTGTTTTCTTGGGTCTGTCATACTAAAGTGTTAAAATGTCCACATTCAATGTCAATGCTTTCATAGAACAGGATGAAATAACTGGAGAAAAGTTAAGTGCAATGTCCTTGGAAGAATTAAAAGGTGTAGTTAGGCACTTAGAGCTGGAGCTTTGCCCAAAAGCTAGAAAAAAAGGACATTTTGAAATGGGTGGCAAAACTCTTAGAGGAGGAAATTGAAGAGACTGAAAGACATAAATTAGCAGCAGAGAAATTAAGATTGGAACAGCCGAAATTGGAACTGGACTTTCAGGAAAGGGAAAAAGAGAGGGAGAGAGGGGCAGGGATGGAAGGAGGAGAGATAATGCCAGGAAAGAGAAAAGGAAAGGGAGTTTAAATTAATCTAGCTCGGCTGAGACGAAAGGATTCCACTGTGCCCAGTGAAGACCTGCCTGATAAGGGAACCACACCGAGCTCATAATTAGGAGCTGAGGTTTTCAAGTTTGCCCATTTAATCCCTAGAATTGATGAAGAGGAGGTGGAAGCTTTCTTTATCTCTTTCAAAAGGTTAGCACGGTAGTTCAAGTGGCCAGACCAACACTGGTCCCTGCTGTTACAGAGTAAGCTGACAGGAAAAGCCCACAAGATTTACTCCCTCGTGCCTGAGGAAAGTGCAACGAGCTGTAAGACAGCAAAAAAGGGCTATTTTAAGTGTGTACCAGTTAGTGCTAGGGGAATACCGTCAGAAAATCCACACCCTCAGGAAACGGTCTGATTAGGTGTCCCTGGAATTTGAATGACTTTAGCAGCTTTTGACCGGTGGGTATGGGAACTTAAAACTGAGGCCACCTATGAAAACCTTCATGAAATAATTCCCCTTGAGGAGTTCAAAACGTCTATGCCCTTCCTGATAAGAACTCACATAGAGAAACAGAGAGTAACAGGGGCCAGACAGGCAGCAACCCTAGCTGATGAGTATGAGCTTGTCCAGAAATCCTCATTCCAAAGGAAACCCTTCCCTCAGAACTCACAACCATCTGAGAAGGATAGGAGGTGGGAGAGTGATAGGAAAGTTTGGGTCAAAGATGGACAAAAGAGCTGACCTCCCGAGGTGAGGTGAGAGTGACTGCCCTTGACATCAAGGCCACATTTGACCGAGTGCTGCAGCAAGGAGCCCTAGCAAAACTAGAGTCAATGGGATTGAAGGGGAAAACTCTCTGCCAGTTGGAGACATACCGAGTACAAAGGAAGATGGTGTGGTTGTTGGAGGTCAGTCATTTCAGCTCCAGAACATCATTGCAGGAGTTCTCCAGGGTAGCATCCTCGGCCCAACCATCTTCAGCTGCTTCATCAATGACCTTCCTTTCATCATAAGGTCAGAGGTGGGGATGTTCATTGATGATTGCACAATATTCAGCACCAATCTCAACTCCTCAGATACTGAAGCAGTCCATGCTCAAATGCAGCAAGACCTGGACAATATCCAAGCTCGGTCTGATAAGTGGCAAGTAACATTCGCACCACACAAGTGCCAGGCAATGACCATCTCCAACAAGAGAGAATCTATTCATTGCCCCTTGACATTCAATGGCATTACCATCGCTGAATCTCCCACTGTCAACATCCTGGAGGTTACCATTGACCAGAAACTGAACTGGACGAACAATATAAACACTGTGGCTACAAGAGCAGGTCAGGGGCTAGGAATCCTGCAGTAACTCAACTCTTGACTCCTCAAAGCCTGTCCACAAGTCAGGAGTGTGGTGGAATACTCTCCACTTGCCTGGATGAGTGCACCTTCAACAGCACTCAAGAAGCTTGACACCATCCAGAGCAAAGCAGCTCACTTGATTGGCATCTCATTCACAAACACTCACTCCCTTCACCACCAATGCACAGTAACAGCAGTGTATGCCCTCTAGAAGATGCACTGCAGGAACTCACCAAGGCTCCTTAGACAGCACTTTCCAAACCCATCACACCTACCATCTAGAAGGACAGGGTCAGCAGATAGATGGGAACACCATCAACTGGAAGTTGCTCTCCAAGCCACTTACCATCCTGACTTGGAAATATATCACCATTGCCCATCTTTTGATTGTCCTTGAGAAGAAGATTTTAAAATGTTGCTAGGATTTGGGTTGGCTAATTTCTTGGTTGTGGTCACATGTAGAAACTGTTGCAATTATTACTAGATCTCAGTTCGGTGGTAGGTTTCTGGTAGAGTTGGGCTCTCAAACCAGGCAACACACTTATTCCATAAAGAGCGAGGGAGGCAAAGAGAGAAGCCCTCAGCCCGTTTTCTCTATCGAAGACTTTCTTGACATTGCCTTTGTCACTTGTAATCTCTCTCTATTGCTTGGGCAGCCTTGGCTTGAAATTCTTCACACATTGTGTATTTCCAATTGGTTTTGTGTGGGTCTGTTTGTGACAGCCATTGTTTCAATATCCAGTACTTTGCATTTTTAATATCTCTTCCTCAGACAGTTATGAGTTTCGATGAGTGTCTAGATTATAGGGAGTGACTCTCTGTTCACACTTCCCCGAGGGTGATGTGTTTGTTTCTCACCTTCACTTTGTAATGTGGTTTTGCATTTTTAAGCAATTTGCCCTGTCTCTGTTCAAATTGCCAAATTTCCTGTCAGTTGAAAGATGAAAAATCATATTTTCAAAAATACAATACCGCAGTATAGTTGATGATTTACTCATCTATGACGAGAGATTTCACGAGTTCTAAGACTCTACATACTGCAACATTTGCACCAAGGATATTTGGGCATCACAAAATGTTGAGCCAGAGCAAAGAATTTTGTTTGGTGACCAAATTTCTGATGGTCATTGGAGGAGACGATGTCAAGCCATATAACTTGCGCTATTAATCTTCAGGAAACAAGAGAATCATTGATGTCATCTTCCTTTCTATTACAACCATGGGAATATTTTGGGATAGACCTTTTTGAACAGAAGCAAGATGCCCTTGATCATAGTACACTACTACTCCAGGTAGATAGAACTCAAGCAACTGCAGGGCCACACGCCTTTAGCAATAATTACATCAATGAAGGGGATAGTTGAACACATGGAATCCCAGACATTGCAATCTCAGACAATAGACCACAGTTCACCAATGAATATTTTAAAGAGTTGATGCCATCATATGGATTTGCCCATACTACCAGCTCATTGAGATACCCTCAGGCCAACGGTGAAGCTGAAAGAGTGCATACAGTGAAAGCATTGCTGAAGAAGAATGGAAACATCCAACTTGCACTTCTGAGCTATCGTTCAACTATCGTTCAATGGTCTAGCACCATGTGAACTCCTCATGAGAAGAAGACTGAGAACTCAACTCCCCACCCTCACACACATACTCAAGCCATGAGTACAAGCTGATGACAAAATGAGAGAGAAAGAAGACGAATATCATTCCAGCCAGACGTGGAACTATGACAAGCTCCACAAAGCACACACTGCCAGTTTGGATCCAAGACCAAGTTCACTATGACAAGTGGTTGAACAAACACCACATTCACAGTCTAACCCCATCCAAACAGACAACAGTACAGTGATCAGGAAGAGAAATGCACTGGTTGCCACACAGAAGAAGCCTCCTACTCTGTGGAAGCAGTTAGCTACCCAATCGAACAGGCCAGAGATGCTGCATTCATCCACCAATCCAGATGTCAACCTGGCTGGTGAACCTGAGCCATCTACCAATTTTCCACCCACCCAGCAAGGCTCAAACCCCCAATCCCCTCCAAAGGAGAAGAGGACTCCTTCCAGTAGACTTATGAAACCATCACAGTGGTTCTCCACATCAAAAAGGAATGGGGAAAAGCGGAGGACCTAAAAGAGTGAAAGAAGGTTAAGGACTGCAACACACCAGGGTTAAAGTCATGGTTTGTTTGATCTTCACAATAGAGAAATGGGAATCAGTGACTTGGTGGGAGATGTCGTATATGGGGTTAATTCTAACTGTGTAATATGCTAATGAGAGACAGTGTACATCATTGCAGGAAGTGATGCAATGTCACATGATCTCTCTCATACAACCTCATGGTAAGATGTGGCCCACCATTAGATGTGTTCCAATAAAGTTAGTGTTTTCCTTATCTCAGCAGACTCTGGGACTATTCTTTATTAGCCTAACAATACCACGAATATTATAAAAAGGACTGGAAGACCATCAGTTATCCAACTTCCCTTTCCTCCATCCAAAATCCATATGGAGAGCAGCAGGACCAGACAGGGAGAAGCTAAAGGGCTTCTGCAGGAACATGAGAAGAGTGCGTCCTGCTGCTCTGAATTTTCCCAATTCTCACAATAACCACTAATTGGGTGGCAATCTCATTTTTCCTTTTCACTGATACACCAATTAGCCATAGCATAGTCAAATCCCTTCATTCACATTCTGGTCTATGTTAACTGTTTGTTGAACTGTGACACTCTCTCTGCACTCGGCCCAGATCTCAATACAGTCAGCATTTGGAGGGATGAGCTGTGTAACAAGTAGATCCCTTAACTGAAAATGGGAAATGGCTGCACTTGGTTACCACACTGTGGGTCATGTACACACTCAATGGATTAGGTAGAATATTCAGCACAAAAACAGGCCATTTGGCCCAACCAACCAGTGCCGATGTTTATGCTCCGCTTGGTCCTCTTCCTATCTTCCCTCATCTAAATCTATCATTGTAACTCTCAATTCCGTTCTCCCTCATGTACTTGTCTAGCTTCCCCTTAAATACATCTTTACTATTTGCTTCACCCATTCCCTGTGACTCCCACATTCTCACCATCTCTGGGTAAAGAGATTTCTTCTGAGTCTCGTATTGGATTTCTTGGTGACTATTTTATATTGCTGCCCTCGAGTTTAGCTTTTCCCCACAAGTGGAAACATTGGGCTGATTTTTTTTCAGAAGGGAGTCACGTTCCGCTGCTGGAGCCTAAAGCTGGAGACGACCTCGTTGTGACAGAGAGTGGGACCCTGGAGCAAGATTTTACCGGGGGCGGCCAATTAAGAGGCTGCAGTCAGGGCTACTGGACAATTGAGGATTGTAGGCCGCCTCCTGAGCTGCCAGCCCAAACACAAGGTCGGCAGCTCAGTAGCTTCACCAGCACCACCGCTAATGATGGTGAGAGTGCCTCAATGCCAAGGTACCCTTGAAAGCCGGGGAAGTTAATATTGAACAGTTGGTGGGGGTGGGGCGATGGTGAATATTGCGGCCACAACGCCGTTGATGCAGGTCAACTTTCTTCTGGGGTCCATCCTTGGCTACAGAGCAGCAACAAAGGAAGGCCAACCCCAAGAACCCACTGGGAGGCTGCCACATGGCAGCGGGCCCTATCAACACTGGGAAAATGGCTGCAGGACAGGGTGGCCCTCAATTAGCCACCTGGCAGGTGGCAGTGCCACTTCGGTTCTCACCATTGGTAATAAGCTGTGACATTGCCAGCGAAGCCCACACCCGGTAATAGATTTAAAAAACGTTGGTATCCCCTTGTGATGCCTCCCACCGCCATATGGTCAGAGCTTCCCTCCTCTCAGCCCATCACAACAGGGCTGAGAAAATTCAGCCCATTCTCTCTGTATCCACTCCAGCAAAACCTTTCAGAATTTTAAAAACCTCTATTCCCTTTTCCCAAACTGAGAGATCCAGCCTGTTGTTCTTTTCCTAAGAGGTAGAACATCGCAGTTTAAAATGTTACATTGAAACATTGAAGTACATTCCCCACCCCCGCCCCTGCCCACGTCTCTCCCTCTGCTCCGTGTCTAAACCTTCTCCTTAAATGCAAACATACATGTTTTAGTTGTTGGTTGAATTCCTGCCATTTGATTTCTGTAGAAGTTCACTTTCGCCCCCAATCCACTCTCAGTTCCGGATGTAGATCCGGATTTTGAACACATGAGCTCCCCTGCACTGGGTGAGATGCTGAGCGACTGGAATGTGAACTCACGGTGAACTCAGAACTCCACTGGTCACCCTGCAGTCAGAGATAGGATCCCAACTTCACAGGAGCTGCTGGAGCTCGTCTGCTGGACATCGGGAACCGACTATCTTTAAGGCAATGTTCAAGACAGCCCCATTTTACAAAGCAGCCTCAGTCAGGTATCAGGTCTCCCACATTTACACACTGTAAAGACTCTAACATCTGTTTTAGTGATGGATCCAGGACACCTCTTTTACTATCTTCACCAATATGACAGGCGGCACACTTCAGGTGTGTAATGACCACACGTTCTATACCTGCCCAAGCACACAGCACCAACCTATTGTTTGTCCCACATCTTTCCAAATCTTTCCATTCCTCTCCATCTGTATCAACAATTGGTGAACGTTTGTTGCTGAACACAATGCATTAGATTTTACTCTTTATCCTGGATATTTCCTAATGCTGGATGGGAAAGACTAAAATCTGTCCAATTTTGGATATGATGACAGAAATGACATGATTCACACCATCATATTGTTTACAGAATTCCTGCAGCAGAACAATTTCATTCATGGTGATCATTTACACAATTTACATTATCTTACACAGTGTTTCACCAGGGGGTTTGTACACATTAGCAAGTTCAGTCTGGAGCCTAGCGCAATGGGATACCAAACCCCGTGGCCTCTGACCCCACTCAAAGTGACCCCTACCTGTCTTTCTGGGTTTCCTGACCATTATCCAACCATCCCCATTCCCATCCCTTCTCTCTCCCTTCACTCTGAGTAAAACTCCAGCCCATTGTGTCTCTCATTGGGATTGAGGTTGATTTCCATTATCAGACAAAACAATCAGATTTTCCTTCTACCTCCTGTTTCTATCAGATATATTTAAGAACTCTGGGGTAATTTCTGCTGTCTGATTTTCAAATCTCTCCCGCATGGAATTTTACAGCAATGAAACAGGCCAGGAGCTTATGTTCCACATGAGCCTCCTCCCACTCTACATCACCTCATCCACTCTATTCCTTTCTCCCTCATGGATTTATCCTGATTCCCCTTCAATGTATCAATACTATTCACTTCAACCACTCCCTGTGACAGTGAGTTCCACATTCTAACCTTTCTCTGGGTAAAGATGTTATTCTAAATTTCCTACTGAATTCCTTAGTGACCATCTTATGATTAAGAGACAAATGTTGATGCTCCCCCAACATGCTTTTACCCTATTGAATCCTTTCATTCCTTTATAAAAGCAAAATACTGTGGATGCTGGAAATCTGAAAAAAAAACAGAAAATGCTGGAAAACCTCAGCAGGTCTGACAGCATCTGTGGAGAGTGAAAAACAAAGTTAACATTTCAAGTCCGTACGACCCTCCTTCTGAGACCCCTCTACCCGCCTGCAGAAAGGTCATATGGACTCGAAACATTAACTTTGTTTTTCTCTCTCCACAGATGCTGTCAGACCTGCTGAGCTTTTCCTTTCACACCTTTCCCAGGTCGCATCTCAGCCAGTCTATTCATTCTCCTGGGAGCTGTAACCTGTTCGTTCTGGTAATTATTGTTTTGTTTTGCATTTCACCAGTTCTCCTCTCCTTTTTGTGAAACCATCTTTTTATATGTGTGTCCACAGCAATGAGAATTGGCAATTATCAGCAGTTTATAACAATGTCAGTGTAAGTTCTGCTTTCTGGATGTAGACAGTCAGACTCCTACAACTCAGATTTGTGGTTTGTTTATTTTATTTATTTATTACTGCAACACTTTGTGGAATTCAGCCAGAGATTAATCCATCTCCTTCTCCTCCCCCATCCCAACACATTACCTTTCCTTCCCAGTGGAACCTTTCCTTTTCCACAATGCAGCATTCTCCACTCACCCTAGACCAATGTCTTTTCTCCATCCAGGGTAGTGGTTTGACAATGGGCCGTCACATTGAGTAGCTGCTGCTGTTATTCCTCCGCAGACCTGTTCATTCACTCGACTGAGTTTCTTAAAATTTAATTCTCTCCCTTCTCTTGTGGTTCTCTTTTCCTTCCTGTGATAGTTTCCCTAATCACTTCTTGTATTTTTTTAACTCTACTCTTTCCCTTCTCTCCCTCCCTCTGGCTTCTGTATCTTTCCCCCTCCCCTTATCGGTCACACTGATTGGTGATGTGGGATATCAGGGCTGACACCTCCAGGGTTGACATTGTGTCTCTTCGCCATGTCACAGCCTCTTGACACCGGTTCCTGGTGTATTTCTAAAGGTCTGGGTCTCACTCTACCAACACTGAGACCCGCAGGGGGCTGAGGGCCACAGGATTCCTTGTATCAGGTGAGGATTGAAGCAGGAGGCCAGGGGGCGGGGAAAGGGAAAATCAAGCAGAATGTGGACCCGGGCCCCACTCACCTCTCACCAGGTTGGACAGTCAGAGTGATCCCAGGAAGGTAAACCCCCAGGTGGGAGCAGCTTCCAGTAACCCAACCTTGAGTCATTTAAGTACACCGGAATTCCTGGGAATTCCTCCGAGTGGGATTTTCTTAAAGAAAAGGGTTTGAATAAAACACAGTGAGAAACTGTGTGATTTTAACTTTCTCCCAGCTCCAGCCTCTCTGACTCTGCATCTGAACACACAGAATCCGCGGCTCATCCTGTCTGAGAACCCGACCAGTTTGCTTCTCCCACTGCAATGTAGGAATTGCACAGCCCCATGTGTCCTGGAATCAGAAGGATTCACATCAGGGAGACATTACTGGGAGCTGGAGGTGGGGGGCAGGAGTGGTTGGGCTCTGGGAGTGACCCGAGAGTCTGCCGAGAGGGGAGACAGAATCGAGCCCAGATCTGAGGCGGGATACTGGATTGTGTGGCTAAATCCTCTTGATCCCTATCTTGTCAGAACCTCCCCAACGAACCCCGCCCGCCGCGGCCCGCTCCGCTCCCCCCCCCCGCCCCCGCCTCACCTCGAGTGGGAAACCCCGGAAGATCGGGTCGTCCCTGGACGATGAGGATGGACAGTTGTCATTTTACAATATGGACAACATGTCCCATCTCCACACTTTCACTGAGAGAATCTTTCCCATCTTCACTTCACCACTGGATGAAGAACCACTGACAATGTGGGATTAAAACTTACTAACAGATCCATCCCATAATTTCACACCCTCTCCCAACCTCCTATAAACTGCCGGTGGTCGCTCTCAGTTACAGGTCGTGCAGATGGTCCTATATCTAGTATAACCCAGTGACAATGTCTTGTTGGTTACGTTGCTTTGGCTAATCAGTGCGGAGGAACAAACTGGTGGCAACTGTTCCAGAGACTCCTGTAAAATTAAATCAAACCTCAATAACCTCGAGAATCATTGGGGAGTAGAGACAGCGGCGAATTAAAACACTCAGTACTGCGCTGAAGTTGTGATCTGGAATGCACTGTCTGAAAGACTGATGGAAGCAGATTCAATAATAACATTCAAAGGTGATTGTATCAATAGAGGAAGGGAAGAATTGCAGGTATATGTGAAAAAATACAGGGAAACGGGACTATTGAGATTTCTCTTTCAAATCCAACACAGGCACAATGGGCCTAATGCCCTGCTGTGCTGAATGATTGTATTTTAAACGGGCTGACTACCTGACTTAGGGCTGCACCGGACACCCAGTGATCAACGTGAAGAAATATTAACACCGCCACAGCAATGAGATGGTCTGTCACTGGCCAACACTGAGTCCCTATCACCTTGTCTCCACCAGCAGGAGGCCTGAAACTGTAACCCACTGAATCTTCAGCATGTGAAGTGATGTCCCAGATAGAGTAATGGAGGCAGAAAACCTGGAATTATTTAAGAAACGATTTGCAGTCACAATGCGGAGATATTAAGATCTCTCTAGATGGATGGATGGATCAAGATGGGCAGAATGACCTCCCTTATCTGTTATTATCTTTGAATTTTGTTATTATTCCTGTGTAAGTTTCCAAGTTGTAAATTTTAATGTTCAGGAGTCAAAAGATTATCCAAAATAGCTGGTTTAGAACTCAAGTGAATTTAAGGTAGTTTATTTATTTATTAAGAGTTTAGAGAAGATGCATCAGCTAAATAGACTGGAAAACCACGTGACCGTGACAGGTGAGTGCTGTTTACCGATCACTGATCCCAGAGGATGATCAAACGGATGGTACAGAGGGTGTTGATCTCAATAGCTTGTGGCAGCAGCATTCTGCTCTCTCGCTGAAGTGTTCGGGAATTCTTCTCCAGCCTCCCTCCATCTTTCCTGGTCCATCTTCAATCTGCAGAAGGTCACTGTCTGACGAGGACTGCCCTCTGCCCCCGAGCAGTAGTGAATATATTTTATTACCAGGGGCTGGTAGTTTACCCTATGTAAAACACTTGTTTGTAACCTCCTAACCAATGAATATAGGACAGGAACCCAAAATGTCAGAGATAAAAACAAAAAACTACTGCGGATGCTGGAAATCCAAAACAAAAACAGAATTACCTGGAAAAACTCAGCAGGTCTGGCAGCATCGGTGGAGAAGAAAAGAGTTGACGTTTCGAGTCCACATGACCCTTCAACAGAACTGAGTGTAGTTAGGAGAGGGGTGAAATATAAGCTGGTTTAAGGTGGGGGGTGGGGGGAGAGAGAAGTTGAGGGTGGGGTGGTTGTAGGGACAAGCAAGCAGTGATAGGAGCAGATAATCAAAAGATGTCACAGACAAAAGGATCAAAGAGGTGTTGAAGGTGGTGATATTATCTAAGAAAAGTGCTAATTAAGAATGGATGGCAGGACACTCAAGGTACAGCTCTAGTGGGGGTGGGGTTGAAAGACTGACAAGGTATTAGTTGTAGATTTAAAAATAATGGAAATAGGTGGGAAAAGAAAAATCTATATAAATTATTGAAAAAAAACAAAAGGGAGGGGGGAAGAAACGGGGTGGGGATGGGGGGAGGGAGTTTAAGATCTAAAGTTGTTGAATTCAATATTCAGCCCGGAAGGCTGTAAAGTGCCTAGTCGGAAGATGAGGTGCTGTTCCTCCAGTTTGCGTTGGGCTTCACTGGAACAATGCAGCAAGCCAAGGACAGACATGTGGGCAAGAGAGCAGGGTGGAGTGTTGAAATGGCAAGCGACAGGGAGGTTTGGGTCTTTCTTGCAGACAGACCACAGGTGTTCTGCAAAGCGGTCGCCCAATGTAGAGGAGACCGCATTGGGAGCAACGAATGCAGTAGACTAAGTTAAGGGAAATGCAAGTGAAATGCTGCTTCACTTGAAAGGAGTGTTTGGGCCCTTGGACGGTGAGGAGAGAGGAAGTGAAGGGGCAGGTGTTGCATCTTCTGCGTGGGCATGGGGAGGTGCCATAGGTGGGGGTTGAGGAGTAGGGGGTGTTGAAGGAGTGGACCAGGGTGTCCCGGAGGGAACGATACCTACGGAATGCTGCCGGGGGGGGGGGTGAAGGGAAGATGTGTGTGGTGGTGGCATCATGCTGGAGTTGGCAGAAGTGGCGGAGGATGATCCTTTGAATGCGGAGGCTGGTGGGGTGACCCAAAATGTCAGGGTGGTTACTGACCCAACTCCACCACCTCCCTGTCCATCACTTTAGCTCGAGGTTATCTTTTATTTTAACTCTTCCTGAAGGTCATTTAATAGTGCTTACCAGACACTTGCATAGATAAGAGGGTACAAGACAAGTCCAATTGACTTAGGAATGTCAACATGAATCCTGAATCAGGAGACCCCGATATTTCTAGGGATGTTTATGTGTTTTTCCAGTGTGAGAAAGAAGTTTCTCTATGAACGTGACCTTATGCTCTGCTGACCAATTCCATAAGAATTCTATTCTCATTCTGAAAAGTACCATTTCTTACAGTAGGACTAACGTCATGTATATGTCCATATATACACAGATATTGACTTTACAGATGTATTTCATTTCTGTCACTGTCTCAATGAGAATATCGGGGAGATGGTGTTTTTGAACTCACTTTGATGATTGATCTTGCAACTACTAACTTGATACTTTATTCAGCACAGAAGAGCCAGAGTGTGAATGAGGCTCTGTGATTATTACATTAAAATGCAGCTTATCAGAACAGGTTGCAATATATGCTCTTTGCATAGATTTTATATCATTGAATAATGTAGAGAAAAGTTTATTTTCCTTTTATTTGGCCAACTCAGTTATATTAATAAATTTCATGGTCATGATGATATGTTGTCATTAATCTGCATTTTGTAAGAGCTTGGGAAATAAAATTTTAAACTCCAAATATTAAAAAAATGTCTATATTTCTCAACAAGAGCCAGCAGTGGGGCTTTATTGAAACTTCCTGAACACCACGGGTGAAATAACATTTGGGGCATTGCAAACTCCTGTGTGCTGTAATGGTTTAACATCCAGAATATTGTAATGTCTATTCTATCTCCAGGATGTTGGCAGGGAGGGGACAGGTTCAGACTGCTCAAACACCCCTGAAATTTCTATGTTGTGTTTAGTGTCTCTGACCACTCCTTCTTTGGAAGGCATGTGAATCTGATCACTTGATAGAAAACAGAAAGAACCATTCAGGACCGATCAGTTCTGTAACTTGATCAGAAGAACCCCATTCATTGGGCTTATGCTTCTAGTTATTCACTGTGATATTGAACAAAAACTTCCATTTACATAGCACCTTTGATGTAATGAAACACCCCACAGCGTGTCACAGGATCATTATAAAATTAAGTACGATCCTGAGACATGTAAGGAGATATTAAATGAGATGACCAAAAGCTGGTGAAAAAGTTACGTTTTCAGGAGTGTCTTAAAGGAGGTAAATGAAGTAGAGAGGTGGGGAGGTGAAGGGAGGAAAGTCCAGAGCTTGGGGCTGAGGCAACTGAAGACATGGCCACCAATGGTGCAATGATTATAATTTTGGGGATATACAAAAGGCCAGAATTAGGTGAGTGCAGATATCTCAGAGGGTTGTGGGACTGGAGATTACAGAGAAAGGGAGAGAGATGAGGCCATGGAGGGATTTAAAAACAAGAACGATAATGTTAGGAAATAGGAGCAGGAGCAGGCCATTCAGTCCCGCGAGCCTGCTCCGTCATTCTATATGATCATGGTTGATCGTCTATCTCAATGCTATGATCCTGCTCTCACCTCATACACCTTAACACCTTTAATGTCTAGAAATCTATTTATTTTGTTCTTAAATATATTCAGCAACTTGGCCTCCACAGCTCTCTCTGGTAGAGAATTCCAGAAGTTCACCATCCTCTGAGTTAAAGGATTTCTCATCATCGCAGTCCTAAGTGGCCTAGCCCATATCCTGAGACTGTGACCCCATGCTCTGGACCCATCAGACAAAGGAAACATCATCCCTTCATCCAGCCTGTCAAGCCCTGTCAGAATTCTATGTCTCAATGAAATCTCCACTCATTCTTCTAAACCCCAGTGAATACAGGCCTAGTCAACCCAATCTTTCCTCATATGACAATCCTGCCATCCCAGGAATCAGTCTGGAACCTTTGCAGCACCGGTCTCCGGCATGTATGCCCTTTCTTAGGTAAGGGGACCAAAACTGCATGTAATGCTCCAGGTGTGGTCTCACCTGTACAGCTGAAGTAAGAGAACCTTGCTGCTGTACTTAAGTCCTCTCGCAATGAAGGCCAAAATGCCATTTGCCTTCTTAACTGCTTGCTGCACCTGCATGCTTGCTTTCAGTGATTGGTGTACAAGGACACCGAGGTCCCTTTGTACATCAACATTTCCCAATCTATCATCATTTAAATAATACTCTGCCGTTCTGTTGTTCCTACTGAAGTGGATAACTTCACACTTATCCACATTATACTGATTCTGCCATGTATTTGCCCACTCCCTCAACCTGCCTAAATTGCCTTGAACCTTCTTAACACCTTCCTCACCGCTTGCATTCCCACCAAGTTTCATGTCATCGGCAAACTTGGAACTATTAGCTCCCTCATCCAAATCATTGATATATATTGGGAATAGCTGGGGCCCAAGCATTGATCTCTGTGGTATTCAACTAGTCACACCTGCAACTCCAAGAAAGACCCATTTATTCCTACTCCCTGTTTCCTATCTGCTAATCAATTTTCAATCAATGCCAATATATTACCCCAATCACGTGCTTTAATTTTGCACACTAACCTCTTATGTGGGACTTTCCCAAAAGGTCTCTGAAAATCCAATACACCACATCCACTGATTCTTCCTTATCTATTCTGCTTGTTACATCCTCAAAAAACTCCAGTAGGTTTGACAAATATGACTTCCCTTTCATAAATTCGTGTTGGCTTTGTCTAATCCAATTGATATTTTCTAAGTGTCCTGTTATCACAGCCTTTAAACTACACTCTACAACTGATGTTAGGTGAAAATTTTAAAATCAAGATGTTGCTTGACAAGGAACCAATGTAGGTCAGTGAGCACAGAGGTGATGGCTGAATGGGACTTGGTGTGAGTTAAGACATGGGCAGCAGAGTTTTGGATGACCTCAAGTTTATGGAGGGTAGAATGCGGGAGGTCAGTCAGGAATGTGTTGGAATCGTTGAGGTAATGAAGGCATGAATGTAGATTTCAGCAGTAGATGAGATGAAACAGGGCGGAGTCAGGTGATATTATAGAGATTGAAATAGGCAGTCTTAGTGATGGGATGAATATGAGGTCAGTAACTCATCTCGAGATCATATGTGACAAAAGGTTTCCAACAAACTGACTTAATCTGAGAATGTTGCCAGAAAAATACAAATGGAAGGAGGTGAGAGCAGTCGCACCAGCTGGAAGACAGTGGAGAGGCATTGGAGGAGGATGGTGTGGTCAACCATATCAAAGGCTGCAGACAGGCCCAGAAGGACAAGGAGGGAATGTTTGCCTTTGTCACAGTTACTCAGGATGTCATTTTGAGTTTGATAAGAGCTGTTTCTCAACTGTGGCAGAGGCAGAAACCTGATAGAGAGTTTCAAACATGGAGCTGCAGGGAATATGGGAATGGTTAGGAATGGATTTGAGAGGTGACAACATGTTCAAGGACTTTGGAAATAAAAGAGAGATGGGAGATGGGGAAGTAGTTTGCAAGGACTGTAAGGTCAAGTGTTGGTGTTTTTGAGGAGAGGGCTGATAATGACAGGTTTAAAGAAGAGAGAGACAAGACCTGAAGAATAGAGAACAGTGATGAAGATATGAACAGACTAGTAAACAGGGCTTTGGAAGCTGTAGTCTGACAAGAATATATTTTTCAGTTTTATTTGCTTTCTTTCAATTGTTAGATTAATGAAAATAATCAGTTAATAAGACAGCTGTTAAACCACAGTGACCCTGGTTTGGGTGTAAATTCATTATGAACATGCACTATCAATGAACACATTCTGTGGGTGAAATTGGTTTTGGGCACTAATGGGAAATTCAGTTGGGTCAGGGACTTGGAAGGATGTACGGGAACAACAGCAGCTTATGATGAAAATCCTGGAGGACCCTCTCACCAGTGGGATCTCACATGCAGCACACGACATTGTTGGAGAACTGTGCTCGATTATCCTCCCACTCATCACTTAATAAAAACATCATGGGCAATGAGAGTGCAATGTTTCAATAAACTACCTACACCATGTGAGGCTCCGCCAGTTACACACAGACTCATCAATTCTACCCTGGATCTTCACACTACTGGTGGAATCCATCATATCCAGCACAGATGCACCTGATCATGGATAAAAAAATACATGGGAAATCTACACCACACAAATGGAAAGAAGCCAGGTTAACATTCCGGGTATCAGCCCTGGATCTGAACTGGGAGCTGAAAGATTAGCAAGGACCTGTGTAGGGCTGAGGGAAAGAAAGAGGGGGAGTGAAGAAATAAATAGATGGTGAATTGTGGAGAGGAAGTTAGTGGGTAGAGTGAGCTGTGCACTGCAGGAACCCGGGCGGCCGGGCAGGGAGCTGCTGCCTGTAATGTTGTTCCACAGGCGGAAGGTGAAGCTACAGCGCCGGATTTCAGATGGGTTTCAGTTTGTAGTTTCTTCCTCCCAGGTGTGGAGGGACCGTGACCTTCACTCACTCTGAGACCTGTGGGTGTCCAACACCCAGTTTCACCGCCATCTGATCCCCCAAGGTATTTCCCCTCATAAACCGACTTTCCCCTTCACTCGAGCTGCTTTCCCACCCTGCCCATTGGCTTCAGTTCCCCAAGGGGCGGCCAACTTCACTCACTCTGAGGTGGAACCAGAAGAAATTTCCTTGAATGTACAATCCCTGAGTCTGTTCTGTGATCAGTCTGAGTGAGGTGAAGGAACTTAAATAGGAACGGACGCGTCCAGTGACAATGATGTTGTCAATAAGGGTTTCTAACCCTCACCCTGTCAGATGTGTCTCAGTTTAAACGGTGCGGAACTGTTGAGCAGAGGAACTTGGCCCCGCTGCGGAGTGAGTGAAGGCGGCTGAAGAGCGGCTGAGGTGGGATGGGGAGACCGGGAAACAGCCCAGAGCCCCGGGAAAGACCGGAATTAGAAAGTTCCAGTGTCCAAATTCATCAGTGGAGATATTGAGGGAGACACGGGGACATTGCTGGATAGTCAGACCGCCTCTTCCTATATGTAAAATCAGACGCTACCGAGAACAGCGAATAACAGCAATTCCCTGAGAAGGGCAGTAAATTTAGTCGGGGAATCACTGAACTGAATGTTGAACACAGCGCATTGCTCCTTTAAAGTGGGGGATTTTTTTGGTGAATATTTTTCAGATTGACAGCGGGATCTCGGTTATCTATGAGAAAATGAGTTGGAGTCAAACTGGGTTTGAATAAAATGAGTAAATGCAACAGAGCGTGTTTTTAAACTGATTTCTCGCAGACCCCAGATTACTGCCCCAGCAGGATAAGCCGTTTTTATCTGGGTGAACAAGGATATCCATTTGACATTTAAATTGGAAACATGGTTTTGTGGGCACACACTGGACACGAGGTTATGTCAACAACAGCAAACAAAAGCTAAACAACTGAGTGTGAGAGTAAGTATGGGAAACTCTATTATTGACCCATTTCCATATCTATTGGGGGTCCCAGTCTCACAGCAGATGGTCGAGGATCCAGCGTTGTTTATTTCTCGAGAGAGAGAGGGAGAGGAGGTGATTGGTGGGAAATCTCATGTGTGATAAGGGGCGGTCGGAAGAAGGTTTCCGGGAGCAGGATGGAGTCCAGAGGAATGGACAGGAGGGTCGGGAATGTCCTCGGGACGGAACACGGTAGAAATCTGCTTCTCTATTCCTCTCTCCGTCTCTATATCGGAAAAAGCTTGTGTCATGTCTGGACGGTTTACTGTGTGAACGGTGAGCTGTTTCTGAAGAGATGCACAAGGTTAGTTGATGATATTCTGCCAAACTAATGTGCAGATTGCAGGAATATTATTTTCAGAAGGGGATTAGGTCGGATTTGGAATTCTCCTCGCACCTCTGAGAATTGGCTAATTTCAGTCCAGGCTAATAGCAGAAACATAATTTCTGGTAATAAGGCGATAAGAATCCGATGAGTAGATTAGTTTTGGTTGCTGTAGTACAGCCAGCTCACATAATGGGCTCCTCGATTGTTCTAAACTTTCACATGGGTCTGTGGACTGGGAGTAGAGTCAACAGGATCCACAGCACCAACATTCTGGTAACTTAATACATTACTGGGAAAGGCTGGTGAGATGAATGGAGGAATTCACACTGGGCAGTCATGGTGTCGTGCACTGATGCTGGATCTATGGTACATTGTGGAGATCCTGTCTGATCACTGATCTAGAATTTCTTGATGCTGACACTGGATCCGCTTTCAGTTTGTGAATTTAATTACACGGCGAAGTGAAAATGTGTTGCACATTGAAGTGAAGGACACTGGGTCTCATGGATACCTCATATCACCTTAACCCCGAACCCTCCCCGGGGAAGAAAGATACAATCTGAGGAGGATTGTTATAGTCTGTAGAGTTTGATTAAGCCCTTGAGGTTAAATTTCCATGGGTAGATTCTCTGGACTGTCCACTGTATTTACTGGGAACCTGCAGCGCCCCCGGAGAAATAGTGTAAACGGCACCACAGGATTTCCAGAGAAACATAGAAAATAGGAGCAGGAGTAGGCCATTCGGCCCGTCGAGCCTGCTCCGCCATTCAGTCTGGTCATGGCTGATCATCCAACTCAATAGCCTGCTCCCAGTTTCTCCCCATATCCTTTGATCCCTTTCGCCTCAAGAGCTATATCTAACTCCTTCTTGAAAACATACAATGTTTTGGCCCCAACTAATTTCTGTGGTAACGAATTCCACAGGCTCACCACACTCTGGGTGAAGAAATTTCTCCTCATCTCAGTCCTAAATGGTCTACCCTGTATCCTCAGACTGTGACCCCTATTTCTGGACTCACCCACTATTGGGAACATCTTTCCTGTATCTACCCTTTCTAGTCCTGTTAGAATTTTATAGGTTTCTATGAGATTCCCCCCTCATTCTTCTGAACTCCAGCCGATATAATCCTAACTGACTCAATCTCTCCTCATATGTCAGTCCCGCCATCCCAGGAATCAGCCTGGTAGACCTTCACTACAGCCCCTCTATAGCAA
Source organism: Cetorhinus maximus (assembly GCF_964194155.1). Taxonomy (NCBI): domain Eukaryota; kingdom Metazoa; phylum Chordata; class Chondrichthyes; order Lamniformes; family Cetorhinidae; genus Cetorhinus; species Cetorhinus maximus. The sequence continues at coordinate 5,260,188 of NC_135899.1, forward strand.
GAACATCCTTCCTCTGATAAGGAGACCAAAAGTGCACACAATATTCGAGGTGTGGTCTCAACAAAGCCCTGTATAATGCAGCAAGACATCCCTGCTCCTGTATTTGAATCCTCTCGCTATGAAGGCCAACACACCATTTGCTTTCTTTACCACCTGCTACACCTGCATGCTGACCTTCAGTGACTGGTGTATGAGGACACCCAGGTCTCGATGAATATTCCCCTCTCTCAATTTATAGCCATGCAGATAATAATCCGTCTTCCTGTTTTTGCTATCAAAGTGGATAACCTCAAGTTTATCCACATTATACTGCATCTGCCATGCATTTGCACACTCACTCAGCTTGTCCAAATCACACTGAAGCAGCTCTGCATCCTCCTCACAGCTCAACCTCCCACCCAGCTTTGTATCATCTGCAGATTTGGAGATATTACATTTAGTTCCCTCATCTAAATCATTAATATATTGTGTGAATGGCTGGGGCCCCAGCACCGATCCCTGCAGTGCCACTAGTCACTGCCTGCCATTCAGAAAAAGGCCCATTTATTCCTACTCTTTGTTTCCTGTCTGCCAACTAGTTTTCTATCCATCTCAATACACTACCCACAATCCCGTGCACATTAATTTTACACGTTAAACTCTTATGTGGGACTTTGTAGAAAGCCTTCTGAAAGTCTAAATAAACCACATCCACTGGTTCCCCTCATCAACACTACTAGTTACATCCTCGAAAAATTCCAGTGGATTTGTCAAACATGGTTTCCCTTTTGTAAATCCATGCTGACTCTTCCGATTCTGCCACTGTTTTCCAAGTGCTCAGCTATTAACTCTTTTATAATGTACTCTAGAATTTTCCCCACGACCAACGTCAGGCCGACTGGTCTATAATTCCCTGTTTTCTCTCTGCCTCCCTTTTTAAATAGTGGGGTTACATTAGCTGCCCTCCAATCAGTAGGAACTGCTCCAGAGTCTATAGAATCTCAGAAGATGACCACCAATGCATCCACTATTTCTTTGGCCACTTCCTTAAATACCCTGGGATGTAGATTATCCAGGCCCTGGAGATTTATCGGCCTTAAATCCCATAAATTTCTCCAACACCATTTCCCTGCTAATATTGATTTCTTTCAGTTCCTCCCTCTCACTAAACCCTGTGTTCTCCAACATTTCTGGCATGTTATTTGTGTCCTGCTTTGTGAAGACAGAACCAAAGTATGCATTTAGTTGGTCAGCCATTTTTTTGTTCTCCATTATAAATTCCCCTGTTTCTGACTGTAAGGGACCTACATTTGTCTTCACCAATCTTTTTCTCTTCACATACGTATAGAAACTTTTACAGTCAGATTTTATGTTCCTCGCAAGTTTACTCTCGCACTCTATTCTCCTCTTCTTAATCAATCCCTTGGTCATCCTTTGCTGAATTCTAAACTGCTCCCAATCCTCAGGCCTGTTGTTTTTTAGCCAATTTGTATGACCCTTCCTTGGATCTAATACCATCTCTAATTTTCTGTGCAATGCATGGTTTGGCCACTCTGTTTTACTTTTGCGCCAGACAGGAATGAACAATTGTTGCAGTTCACCCATGCGCTCTTTGAATGTTTATCATTGCCTATCCATCGTCATCCCTTTAAGTAACGTTTCCCAATCCATCATAGCCAAGTTGCACCTCATACCATCATAGTTTTGTTTATTGAGATTCAGGATCCTAGTCTCAGAATCAACTATGTCACTCTCCATCTTAATGAAGAATTCCATCATATTATGGTTGCTCATCTGCAAGCGGCCTCGCAGAACTAGTTTGCCAATTATTCCTTTCTCATTACACAATACCCAGTCCAGGATGGCCTTTTCTCTAGTTGGTTCCTCAACGTATTGGTCCAGAAAAACATCCCACATACACTTCAGGAATTCCCCCTCTACGGTATTGTTACTAATTTGCCCAATTTATATGCAGATCAAAGTCACCTTTAATTACAGATGTTGCTTTATTGCATGCATCTCTAATTTGCTGTTTAATGCCATTCCAAACATCACCTCTACAGTTTGGGGGTCTATATGCAACCCCCACTAACATTTTTTCCCCTTAATGTTTCTCAGCTCTACCCATACAGATTGTCGGAGTTAATATCTTTCCTCACTGTTGCGTTAATTTCCTCTTCAGACAGCAATGCAGCTCCACTGGCTTTTCCTTTTTGTCTGTCCTTCCTAAATACTGAATGCCCCTGGATGTTCAGCTCCCATCCCTGGTCACCCTGCAGCCATGTCTCCGTAATCCCGACTATATCACACCTGTTTACATTTATTTGCGCTGTTAATTCATCCACTTTATTGCGAATGCTCCTCGCGTTAAGGCATTAAGCCTTAAGGCTTGCCTTTTTAACATTACTTGTCCCATTCCCACTATTTTTCACTGAGGCCCTGTTCGATTCTTGCCCTTGATTTCTCTGTCTATCACTTTTCTTATTCCCCTTTCTGTCTTTTGTTCTTGTCCTTTATTCCCCCTCCTCTGACTCCTTGCATAGGTTCCCATCCCCCTGCCATTTTAGTTTAAACCCTCCCCGACCACTCTCGTAAATATTCCCCCGAGGACATCAGTCCCAGTCCTGCCCAGGTGTAACCTGTCCAGTTTGTACTGGGCCCTCCTCCCCCAGAACCAATGCCAAGGTCCCAGGGATCTGAAACCCTCCCCCTCACACCATCTCTTCAGCCAAGTATTCATCTGATATATCCTGCTATTACTACTCTGACTAGTACGTGGCACTGGCAGTAATTCTGAGATCACTACCTTTGAGGTCCTACTTTTCAGTTTACTTCCTAACTCCCTATATTCTGCTTTTAGGACCTCATAACATTTTTTAACCTATGTCGTTTGTACCAATGAATACCACGACCACTGGCTGTTCACCCTCCCCCTTCAGAATGTCCTGTAGCCGCTCTGAGACATCCTTGACCCTTGCACCAGGGAGCCAACATACCATCCTGGAGCAGTTTCCACTGCTCATCCACCGAAGTTACAGCCAATTCTGGGCACCGCACTTTGGGAAGAATATCAAGGCCGAAGGAATGGTGCAAGGGGAGATTTACCAGAATGGAACCAGGGATGAGGGACTTCAGTTAAATGGAGTGACCAGCAAAGTGACGATTGAGAGGATCATCGTGGATTAAAAGGGGCAGGTCAGGAGGAGCTGGACAATATGTTTCAGTTTGTAACAAAAACCTGGAAAAACTCCACAAGTCTGACAGCATCTGCAGAGAGGAATACAGTTAACATTTCGAGTCCGTATGACTCTTCATCAGAACTGAGGGAATACAAGAAATTAGGTTAAATATAAACTGGTTGAGGAGGGGTGGGACAGGTAGAGCTGGGTAGAGGACCAATGATAGGTAGAGGCAAAGGAGAGATTGCCAAAGATGTCATAGACAAAAGGGCAAAGGGGTGTTAACGGTGGTGCAAACATCAGGAGAGAAATGGAAAGCAATGAAGGTGATCAGGGCAAAAGAGACAGGCGGAAATCCTGTCAGAGAGAAGAACAATACTTCTTCAAGGTAGGCATTCCTTGAAGAGGAGTGGCAGTCAATTAATCATTAAGATAAAAGCAAAATACTGCGGAAGCTGGAAATCTGAAACAAATACAAAAATACCTGGAAAAACCCAGCTATTTTTGTTTTTGATTTCCGGCATCTGCACTATTTTGCTTTTATCTTAATAATTCTTGTGTATTGTAGTGAAAGTCCTGAGGGAATTACCGAACTGCATGTGTTCAGCAGCAGTGCAGGAACATTGAAACTGAAAGTGGTTTGAATCAGGAAGTGCTGAGTGTGAACATGGCTTCCAGACAGCCGGAGGAGAGTTGGACTGAGGAGGCAATTTGTCCCATTTGTCTTGATTTCTTCACCGAACCGGTTTTACTGGAATGTGGACACAACTTCTGCCGCTCCTGTATCACCCAGAGTTGGGAAGAGAAGGAGATAAACTCCTGCCCGGAATGTAGAGAAGAGTTTCCGGAAAGAAACCTCAGAATAAATCGGGCCTTAGCGAATTTGGCTGAGAAAGCTGGAAAAATGAAGGTGAACCTGAGAGAGAAGGAAAGTAAACTTCACTGTGAGGAACATGAGGAAGAACTGAAGCTGTTTTGTGAAACTGACAAGAAATTGATCTGTCTGATTTGTAGAGATTCGCGGGAACACAGAGAGCACCGCTTCATGCCGATTAAAGAAGCTGTCGGAATGTACAAGGTAAAAGAGAACAGAAATGAAGTAAATAAATAGATTCTTGAAAGGGAAAAACAACAGAGGTAACGGGCGTCGCTGTTTTAGGATTTTATAAAGTTATTACACAATGTTTTATTACAGATGCAAACTTTAAAATCGAGGTGTTTTTTGCGGGAGCAAATGTAGGTCAGCAAGCACCGGGGTGATGGGTGAATGGGGCATGGTGTAAGAAGATGGGCAGCAGGGTTTTGGATAGCCTCAAGTTTATGGAGGGTAGAATGTGGGAGAGCAGCCAGGAGTGCGTTGGAACATTCTGGAGGTAACAAAGGCATGATGAGCTTTTGTTCAAAATTCAGTCCAGGTCGACTGTGATTGCTCAAGGCTTTGCCCTGGGGAGTGAACCAGGGAATGGCTGTTCCCCAAGCTTTTGTTTAGTTGTAAAAGGTGCAGCACGTGGGCTCCTTCTGCCTGCTAAGCACAGGGCCCTGTGTGTGAATATTTGTGGCTTCTAGCATGCATAAGTGAGCCACACTGAAAGACCGACTGATAATCTTAAATTGATTTTTAGTGTAATTCTTAGCACAATCAGGATTAGACAACACTTGCTAAATGTTGTGTTCTCAATACCCATTTGCTGGGACTAAAGAATACGGGTTGCACGCATGATTCAGGATGGCCGAGTTGGTACAGAAGAAAGAACAGATCAGCAGACCAATATTAGATGAAGCACATACTGTTTATTTACAAAAGAGACACAGCTCTTACACTTGTGTGCTTCTAACACAAAACCTAACTCAAGACGACTAACTACAGAGGTAGCCTGAGCTACACAGCTATTGGATGACAAGATCATGTAATCATCCTGTATAACATTCTTCTTAAAGGTATATTACACATCAAATTATCACACTAAACAATCAAATTCGCATCTGGACAGTTAACTGTTCCATGCTGCATTCTCCATGGCAACGCCTCCACCAATCAGAGTCCACTTGCCAACCAATCAGCACTCTTCCCAGCAGTGTAAATTGTTGTCCCCTTAATGTTGCCAATTTCTTGTGAATTGTCCTGATGAGGGCAAGATGAAAACCTTTGATAGCATTTTTCAACCAAACTGCTGAATGTGAAGCAATAGGTACCCCACAATAAGAGCCTTCAGATTTTTAATTTTAACTGTAGGATGTTTAATTTTGGGTGTTTATTTCTGAAAAATATACAAATTAATTGTCCTTCTTTCATCAGGAGGAACTGCAAAATTTACAGAAGCCGATCCTGGACAAGAAGAAGGAATGTGATGCTGTAAAAAGTGATTATGAGAAAACATTAACCCACATTCAGGTACTTCTGATCTTATTTTGTTTGACCCTCTGTACAGAATTATAGACATCCAGAATTGTACTGTGCAGAATTCTGGTCTCCATATTACAAAAAGGATAAAGAGGCAGTGGAGAAGGCGCAAAAATATAATTACAAAGATGATACCAGAACTGAGAGGTTATACCTTTAGGGAAAGATTCAACCAGCTGGAAAAGAGAATCTGTGAGGTGACCTGAGAGAGTCCTTTAAAATTATGAAAGTTTTTGATAGTGTAGATGTTAAGAAGATGTTTCTGTTTGACAGGGAGTCCAAAACTTGGGGTTTTAAGTACAAGATATTCACCAATAAGCCAATTGAGAAATTAGCAACTTGATCCTCAGTTAGAGCTCCCTCTTCTGAATAAATTATCATCTGATCATATATCATCTGTTATATCTAATGTATAATGAAGTAACTAGATTTCAGAACATTAGAGAATAACTTTCTCTGTTTAAAATAAATCATACATACATCTCAATAAATTATCTGGATGTGGATTAACTAGATTGGGAATATTTTTTCTGTATAATATTCTGATATGAACAGAACTGCTCAGGCTGAATAACCTTTTTAAAATCCTCATTTAATTTATCAACCTCACTGATAATTTCCAAAGGACCAAAGTGTAAAGGCAGAGAAACAGATTACAGCCGAATTTGAAAAACTGCACCAGTTTCTCCGTGAGGAAGAGAGAATCGTGTTGGAAGATCTGAACCTGGAGAAAGAGAAAAAGAGTCAGGAGATGAAGGAGAGGATTGAGAAGATAATGGAGGAAATCTCATCGCTTTTAGTCACTGTTCGGGATATTGAACAAGAGCTGAGTGAACAGGACAACATCAAGTTTTTAACGGTGCCTGTTATTTATTTCTCTCTCCTTCACCTCTTTTCTTTGAGACTGTCGTGAAGAATGAACAGGTTGTGTCATCAATATCTAGAATATAAAATTCACTGACCAGAATAATGCCAATCACCTGTGACATTTTGTTTCCTCTGTCTCACACCCAAGGTCACTAACGGCTGCCTTTAACTTGGAAATTACTACATCTGGAGCTTGTTTATCGTGATATTCTAGGAGGTCAATTCCATTAAATTGAACAATGAGGAAAAGCAGCTTCATACAGAGTGAGAAACCCTCAGAAGGGTCAGACCATTCTACCCTGGGTGTACTTTTCCAGTTCAGCTGTGACTGGGAACTGCAGTCCAGGATCCATCCAGGCATTACCATGTTTACAATGCTTTGCTCCTCACTGGCTAGATCTGTAATGATTCTGTCCAGGAGAGAGCTCTCCACAGGCTCAGATACACATATAGGTAAAATTTTCTCCCAGCAGTTAAATGGTTAAATGTCCAGAGAGTGGGAGGGGGAATCTCCACTCTGCAAACATTTAAATTAAGATCAATTTGAATTGAAGAATTTCCCAGCAAGTTCAATGAACACCCTGTGTCCTTACTTTTGTTAATTCTCTGCTGTATATTTAAGTGCTGATTAATCTATTTTAACAGTGCTGGCTGGGGGATAAATGTTAAACAGGACATTGCGAGAACTCCAGTGCTCTTCTTGGAAAAGTGTCTTGGGAATTTTTCCCTTCACCTGAACAGACAGAAGAAGCCTCGGTTTAACATCTCAGCTGAAACCCGGTACCTCTGACAATGGAGTTCCCACTCAGCTGGTTGGTCATTGAGCTCAGTGGGACTCACAGCAAGTGTACCCGATATTATCATATTCTGTATGGTTCAGGTTTTCAGGTTACACAGAGTAGCCTGAGACGCTCTCTGTAGTATAACTGCGGACAAAGATTCAAATACAAGTTTGATTAGCCCCAAGACTGAACGTAAAATAACATTGCAGATTTACCCATCTTTCTAGGATAGTCCATGATTTCTATTGGACAACACTGGTACAGAGTCACAGAAACTTTTGTCTCCAGGACACATACAAATTATTAAATGAAATCATTAAAGTAATTCTCTTTAACCAATTAATTAATTATTGCTGAAAAGAGAAAATAATCTTTTCATCTGAAATTTTTTCACAAGTAATGTCTCTTTTCATCAATATTCAAGTTCTGTTCTACCAAGCAACTATTTTGTTTATTCCTTCATGGGAAGTGGGCATTGCTGGCTAGGCCAGCATTTGTTGCCCATCGCTAATTGCCCTTGAAAAGGTGGTGGTGAGCTGCTTTCTTGAACAGCTGCAGTCCCTGTGGTGTATGTATACCCACAGTGCTGTTAAATTAATTCCAATAATTGAACATCCATCAGGGTTTTACAATTGGATTGTATCTCTGTGAGTTGTGTTATGCAGTAAGATCGAGTCATTTGTAATATTGTGGAGTAACTCACAGTCCAGTGAGGACAGGAAGAGGCAGTCCAATAACTTGCGAAATTTATAATGTACTTTTCTGTGGAATCCAGTTTGTTTCTTTACTTTTTGTGATAAAATGCTCTCAAAACACAAACATAAATAATTCTTCTTGTTCCACAGAAAATTCAAGATCGACAGAAAAGGTAAAATTTAGACCCTTGATTTGATTTTTATTTCTAACATATTTCTCCCTCACCCTGGAAAGATCCAACACTGACCTTTATCTCCTGTTTCAGAGTGAAGCGAACTCTCCCAGAGCCACAGAAGGTTTACCCTTTAATAAATGTGGGGAAGTACATTGGGCCACTGCAGTACAGAGTGTGGAAAAAGATGCTGACGGTGATTAATACAGGTGGGTGTGAGCTTCCTGACACCAGCTATTAAACAGCTCTCTCTGTTATTAGTACAAGGGACCTGTCTCTTTATAATAAATATCTCATTGTATTTGTAACTGATTAGATTTTACTTCAGTTAGTTTTCTGTTAAAATATATAATTGTCTGATCTGTTTCCATTTGACATTTTTTGGTGAACACATAGCCTGGCCCAGAATTCCCAATGGAGGTATTTTCGGGACAGATCTGGGAACGGCTGAAATTCCATCTGTCCTGTTCCCGACACTGTACCAAATCCTGGAGTCTTGGGGATTTCCATATTGTCCGTCGGTGCCAATTCTATTTCCCACTCGATCAGTAGACTGGTCAGAAATGTAAGGGACAGGAGGGAGCTACATTTGAAAACTGAAAAATGCTGCTGCTTTTACTGGAGGCTGGTTTTCTGAAAGCCCACAATCAATCAGTGATCGATTACATTTGGGAATCAAACCTTTCAAATGTTCAATGTCCCCCATGTCTTCAGTTACACTGGACATAAAATAAACATATTAAATGATAGGGGGTGTGAGTGGGCCAGTGAAATTTGTTTGTCTGGATTGTCCTATGATTTCCCTCTCACTGTGGGTGCTAAATGGAGTTAAATAGGCAGGAACTGTGACTGCCTTAACTCTGTTGGTTTATAATTCACCTCAACAAAGTGTCATTTCCCTAATGTCCACACAGAGTCCACTCCACCACAGTGTGGGTGGTCAGCCCGCCCACACAATTTTTAAATTATTATTCATTCATGGGACGTGGGCATTGCTGGCTAGGCCAGCATTTGTTGCCCTTGTTCAGAGAGTATTTTAAGAGTCAACCACATTGCTGTGAGTCTGGAGTCACATATAGGGCAGACCAGCTAAAATGTCCTTCCCTGTAGGACATTAGTGAACCAGATGGGCTTTCACAACAATCAACAACACCATTAGACTTTTTTCAATTCTACATTTTTTTATTGTACTCAAATTCCACCATCTGTTGTGGTGGGTTTGGAACCCAGGTCACCAGAACATTACACTGGATCTCTGGATTTCCAGCTCAGTGACAATACCACTATTCCACTCCCAATTTAATCCTCAACCTCAACTCTAGTTAATCCCAGCAGTACATGGGGGATCCCCACTCACCAGGATTGATGATCAAGAAGATGACACTTAGATTTCTCAGTTCCTCACCTCCGAGGAGGGTGCAGCCTCTCCCCCAGTGGATTTTAGGGAGATTTGTCCACTGATAGCTGGACTTTCACCTGGACAATATCGGCTGAACTTTACGGACCACTCGTGGGCAAACAGGCAGGTGGACCTGTAAATTAGGGTGCCATGTCCTTGGTGACATACCCGCCACTGGTTCACCCATTCCCACAGAAACATAGAAACAAGGAACAGGAGTAGCCATTTGGCCCTTCGAGCCTGCTTCATCATTCATTACGATCATGGCTGATCATCCAACTCAATAGCCTCCTCCTGCTTTCTCCCCATACCCTGTGATTCCTTTCGCCCCTAGTGCTATATCTAACTCCTTCTTGAAAGCATATAATGTTTTGGTCTCAACTACTTTCTGTGGTAACGAATTCTGCAGGCTCACCACTCTCTGGGTGAAGAAATTTCTCCTCATCTCAGTCCTAAATGGTCTACCCCATATTCTCAGACTGTGACCCCTGGTTCTGGACTAGCCCACCATCGGGAACATCCTTCCTGCATCTACCCTGTGTAGCCCTGTTAGAATTTTATAGGTTTCTATGAGATCCCCCTCATTCTTCGAACTCCAGCGAATATAATCCTAATCAACTCAATCCCTCCTCATATGTCAGTCCCGCCATCCCAGGAATCAGTCAGGTAAACCTTCGCTGCACTCCATCTATAGCAAGTATATCCTTCCTCAGATAAGGAGACCAAAACTGCACACAATATTCCAGGTGTGGTCTCACCAAGGCCCTGTACAATTGCAGAAAGACATCTCTGTTCCTGTACTCAAATCCTCTGGCTATGAAGGCCAACATACCATTTGCCTTCTTTACCGCCTGCTGCACCTGCATGCTTACCTTCAGTGACTGGTGTACAAGGACACCCAGGTCTCGTTGCACATTCCCCTCTCTCAATTTATAGCCATTCAGATAATCATCTGCCTTCCTGTTTTTGCTACCAAAATGGATAACCTTACATTTATCCACATTATACTGCATCTACCATGCATTTGCCCACTCACTCAGCTTATCCAAATCACACTGAAGCATCTCTGCATCCTTCTCACAGCTCACCCTCCCACCCAGCTTTGTGTCATCTGCAAATTTGGAGATATTACATTTAATTCCCTCATCTAAGTCATTAATATATATTGTGAATAACTGGAGTCCCAGCACTGATCCCTGCGGTACCCCACTAGTCACTGCCTGCCATTCCGAAAAAGACCCGTTTATTCCTACCCTTTGTTTCCTCTCTGCCAACCAGTTTTCTATCCATCTCAATACACTACCCCAATCCTATGCGCTTTAATTTTACACGCCAATCTCTTATGTGGAACTTTGTCGTAAGCCTTCTGAAAGTCCAAATAAACCACATCCACTGGCTCCCCCTCATCAACTCTACTAGTTACAATCTCGAAAAATTCAAGTAGATTTGTCAAGCATGAGTTCCCTTTCATAAATCCATGCTGACTCTGTCTGATTCTGCCACTGTTTTCCACGTTCCAGCTATTAAATCTTTTATAATGGACTCTAGAATTTTCTCCGCTACCAACATCAGGCTGACTGGTCGATAATTCCCTGTTTTCTCTCTGCCTCCCTTATTAAACAGTGGGTTTACATTAGCTACCCTCCAATCTGTAGGAACTGTTTCAGAGTCTATAGAATCTCGGAAGATGACCACCAATGCATCCACTATTTCCAGGGCCACTTCCTTAAGTACTCTGGGATGTTGATTATCAGGCCCCGTTGATTTATCAGCCTTCAATCCCATCAATTTCCCCAACACCATTTCCCTACTAATACTGATTTCTTTCAGTTCCTCCCTCTCACTAAACCCTGTGTTCTCCAACATTTCTGTTATGTTATTTGTGTCCTCCTTTGTGAAGACAGGACCAAAGTATGGATTTAGTTGGTCAGCCATTTCTTTGTTCCCATTGTAAATTCCCCTGTTTCTGAATGCAAGGGACCTACATTTGTCTTCACCAATCTTTTTCTCTTCACATACCTATAGAAACTTTTACAGTCAGTTTTTATGTTCCCTGCAAGCTTACTCTCGTACTCTATTTTCCCCTTCTTCATCAATCCCTTGGTCCTCCTTTGCTGAATTCTAAATTGCTCCCAATCCTCAGGTCTGTTGTTTTTTCTGGCCAATTTGTCTGCCTCTTCTTTGCGTCTAGTACTGTCTCTAATTTCCCTTGTAAGCCATGGTTTGGCCACCTTTCCTGTTTTACTTTTGCGCCCAACAGGAAGAAACAATTGTTGCAGTTCACCCATGCGCTCTTTGAATGTTTGCCATTGCCTATCCACCGTCATCCCTTTAAGTAAACTTTCGCAATCCATCATGGCCAACTCGCACCTCATCCCATCATAGTTTCCTTTATTAAGATTCAGGACCCAAGTCTCAGAATCAACGACGTCACTCTCCATCTTGATGAAGAATTCTGTCATATTATTGTCGCTCAACCCCAAGGGGCCTCACACAACTAGATTGCCAATTATTCCTTTCTCATTACACAATACCCAGCCTCACCCCACCTCATAATTTTATGGCTAGCAGGGGAGGTGTCAGGTGGTCACCTGACTTTGGCCGAATTGAGGCGAGTTGACTCAGCAGCAGTGTGATTGCCCCTGAAATTTACATGAGGGTGTGTGGATCCCACCCTCAGCATAAAATCCAGCCCTATTACTGTTCGTGGCAGTCACGTTACTGCTGTCCTGAATTTCTCTGCACCTGGATCCTTACAGGCAACAGGGAGGCAGTGGCATTGTCATTGGACTAGTATTCCAGAGGCCCAGGGTAATGCCCGTAGAGCGGAGCCTTGACAAGGTGGACTTCGAAAGGATGGTTCCTCTTAAGAATGAGTCCAGAACTAGGGGGCACTGTTTTAAATTAGGTGTCGCTCTTTTAGGACAGAGATGAGGAGAAATTTTTCCTCTCTGAAGGTTGTCGGAATTTGGAACTCTGCCTCAGAATGTGGTGGAGGCGGGGTCACTGAATATTTTGAAGGCAGAGGTAGAGAGATTCTTGTTAGGCAAGGGGACCAGAGGTTCCCGGGGGTAGACGGGAATGTGGAATTTGAAGGCACAAGCAGATCAGCCATAATCGTATTGAATGGCGGAGTAGCGTCGAGGGGCTGAATGGTCTACTTCCATTCCCATTTCTTATGCTGTTTGTCTGTCATGCTCCCACTCCCTATGTTGTGCCTCTGCTTGTCGTGGCCACCTGTCACTCTCTCTAACTCCCTCTCTCTCTGCTCGTCACTCTCTGTCTCTCTCTGTCTCTCTCTGTCTCTCACTGCCAGTCACATGCTCTCTCTGCCTGGCACATTCTCTCTCTCCCTCTTTCTCTCTGTTTTTCTCACCGTCTCCCTCTCACTGCCGATTATGCCCCCTCTTTCTCTCTCTCCCCCTCTCTGTGCATGTCACACACACTCTCTCTCTGTCAGTCACGATCTCACCTCTCTCCGCCTGTCAATTTTCCTCTCTCTCTCACTCACTGTAAGTTATGCACACTGCTCTGTGTTTGAATGTCACCTTCCCCTCTTTCAAAGAAGTTTAACTATTTACAATACATGCTCATGTTTAGTCCCCATTACACAAGTGCATAGAACTGATGAATCTGTGAGTCTCTAAAGCGTAAAGATAATCAGCTGGCACTCCCAGATCTTGCAATGGTAACCTCGTCTGGAGGTTTCTTTAATTGCTCACAGTGATCTGTGGGATTGACATTCTTGGATGTTGTTCCTGGTTGTATTTGGGATCTTGTCCTGGATGCAGTAGGACTGTACGGTGGTCGAGGAGCTGGAATGGATCTGATTTGTCTCCGGTTATGCTTCACTGTTGCACCTTTGTGTGTAATGACTTCATAGAACCTTGATTCTGAACAAATCCTTGTCACCTCAGCTGGTTGCTTGTGGGATTCTGGATGTAAACTCATTGCCCCAACTGTAAATTTCACAATTCTGTACCTGAATTTTTATTGTACACATTAGTCACCTTATCTTGTAGTTTTAAAATTTGCTCTCTAGTTTCTGAGGAATTCGAGTGGGTAAGAGTTGCTATGCACTGGTCTGCCAAGCATGTGCCCTGCTGGTGATGGAATAGTTGCATTTAAGGTGTTGTCTGAGATGTAACATTGCAATGTGTAGATCTTGCTTGGTCTGTCTACATTTGAGAATTAGGGATTTCACTGCATGAATGATTCGTTCAGCTAGGCTGTTCGATCTAGAGTAATGAGGAGAAGAAGTAGTGTGATTGATATTCCATTTCTCATACATATCCCAAAATGGTTTACCAATAAATTGCAGACTGTTATCCATAATGATCTGTCTAGGCACACCAAATAAACTGAAAATAGCCCTTAAGATTGCATGTGGCAGTTATGCTTAACATATTGTGCAATTGTCGAATAATTGGGTATTTGTAGTCGACCATGATGATGAAGAATGTGCCATGGACATGAAAGAGGTAGAATCTGACGTTGGGCCAAGGATGCGTAAGAACTTTATGTGGAATCAATGGTGCTTTGTGTTGATTGACATGTGCTCTTGACATGCCTTGTATTTCTTGATGATGACTTCACTGTCATTGTTCATACCCGGCCAATAGACTGACCCTCTTACGAGTCTTCTCGTCTGATCTATGCCCATGTGTGAGTAATGAAGTTGTTGAAGAGTATCAATATCGTCAGAGAGCCGCTGCTCAGGAATCCGCACTTCCACCATTTTCGGTGGCTGGCGGAGAGGAGGGCTGTGGCTGCTGGGGTGACCAGGACAGGGGATGTGTCGGATGGCGGAGGAGTGGGCTGGATGCTTCTGCAGGATTTGGCACATAGTGCATCGGTATGTATCTGGCTCACAGCCAATGCCATTCAAGACCTTAGGATGGTCATGCCCAGCCCTGATGTCATTCTGGGTCTCGAGATGGTGCAGGTGTGCGGTGGCCTTCCTTCAGAGCGTACCCCTGTTTGGACAGAATTCCACATTCACCCCAAATCTCAAACCCTCCTTCTGGAGCTGGGGCCCTGCAACCTGAGTCGCCTCGCGGAAATGCCCTCTGTGTCCTTTAGCATGGTGCGAAGGGGGTTCCTGTATGGGCTGCCGCTGCACACCCTTCACTCCCTTGCCCTCAGCCACTGCCCAGACACGCCCTGGCATACCTTGTTGCCCTTCAGTGGCAGAGGTCCCCAGTGGGGGGGGGCTCTCTACATGGAAGTCCTCCTCCTTTCCATCAGGGACCTGGGGTGGTGGGTGTTGCAGGCAGCAGTCCCATACAACCGTAGCATGTGTCGGTTCACGGACTCCCAAGATGTCTGCGTCTTTTCCGGCCTTGTGGAGTGCGAGGACCACACTTATATAGGTTGTTATAAGCTGCACCCCCTTTTTAGTTACTTGAAGAACCTTTTGCTTCTGTTTTGTTTGAACTTCAGTCCCACGCTCCTGATCTGCGGGCACCCAATGAGGAGGGAGACGGGGAGGGAGGAGCATCTCCTCGTGAACCTGCTCCTGGGCCCGGCCAAGTTGGCCTTTATCAGGCCCAGGCAGTGGATGATCCAGGGGGTCATCAGGCCCGACTGTCTCCCCGTCTTCTGTGCCTATGTTTGCAGCCGGGAGTCCCTGGAGACGGAGCACGCAGTCCCCGCTGGCATCGTCGAGGCCTTCCGTTCTCGGTGGGCACCGTGGGCACTGGGGTGTTTTATTGATCACTTTGATCACATTTTGGATTAATGTTTGTAAGTTTGCTTCAAATTTTGTCTTTTGTTTTTGCAGTTTCCCTTTTAAGGGGCTGCCTTTTCATTTGTCCCTTGGTTTGTTAATTTAGTTTATTTGGTTTTGACTCGAAAGAGTTACAAAATGAAATTAAATGCCACACTCAGACAGACGTAACTATTTACCCCCATAAACCTACTTTACAATAAACCAGAAAAATATTGTGAAAATTATGACACCTCATGACATCCACTATGGCCCTGGTGCTGCTGTGACTCTCATTGTATCTCCTTTCTGTGTCAGTTCTGGACACCCTCACAGGCATCATTAGAGATCTTTTCAGTGAATAGCTCTTAATGTCTAGAATCCGTCCCTCTAACCCATCCGGGCTGGTGAAGAGGTCTGGAATCTGAGAGTTCCTGAGGATGTATGAGTCGTGTCTGCTGCCCAGGTACCTGGCACACACCTGCATGACCTGCCGAATATGGTCACACACCAGCTGGACATTGATCGAGTGGAAGCCCTTTCTGTTTCTGAAGGTGCATGGCTGTCCAGCAGGAGACTTAGTGGCTACGTGCATGCAGTCAGTGGCTCCCTGCACCCGGGGGAAAACTGCAATCGCTGCAAATCCTCAGCCTTATCCATTTGGCCCTGGACATCCTGCGTGAAGGGGATGTAATTCCCAGCCCTTTGGAATATTGTATCTGTGAACACCTTGATGCAGTGGTGTGCAGCAGGCTGTGTTATCCCACTGAGATCTCCACAGGCTGCCTGGAATGTGCCTGTTGTGAAGAAGTAAAGCTCCACTGTTACCTTCAATGTGACAGGCACCAGGTGGTTGGGTGAGATCTCCCCTGTCAGCATCTCACATAGTGATGTCACAGTGACTCCTGAAAGTCACGGAGTCTCACTCAGTTGCAGGTAGCTGAATCTCTGCCTGTATATTCTTGGGACAGAATAAGTTCATTTGTGCCTCTGCTGAGGGTTTCTGGGTTCCTCCTGCCCATTGGGGTCTGGCATTACTCTGCCTCCTTCCTGAGGAACCACAGCATCCTGAGCGCCCCTGTGCTCCCTTCTTCCTCTCACCTTTCTCATCTTGCTTCTCCTGTTAATCGTTCTCTCCTCCTCACTGGAGGATGTCTCTCCAGCTGAGACCACAATGCCATCTGTCTCCGAGACTTTTCACCCCAGGTAACAAACAGCAAAATAATCAATCGAAAGAACCCTCTGAACCAGAGGAGAGTCCTCCTGATGAAACAGTATCCAAAAGGTTCCTCTGCTCAGTCACACGAGCAGTCTCTGCTGTCAATGAAGTGTTAATTGCAAAGCTGAGACTCTGGTGTGAGCTGCAGTTTTAAAACCCGCCCAAACAAGCTCGCCTATGAAAAAAACAAAATCCTCACCAGTCGTGATTCTCACCCTGAAGGGGTATTATTATCTTTTGACCGTATTATTGCAGTGAGATGGGTAGTTAAATAGCTCTATTGCCTTTTAAATTGATATTTAAATATCGTGGGCAGGTTCCTGACTTTTTGACCCGCCCGCGTACTCTATTATCAGCAACCGGCGTGATGATGTCATAAACGCGCCCGACATCATCATGTCCCATAATACTCTCCGTGAAGCTGGGTACGCTTCTGATCTCAGAGCTGATTATTCAGCTTTTCATACCTGTTTGCTTTCATAGTCCTGCTCTTTCAATCCATGAGCAATACTTTGCAATGTGAACTAATTAAATTAGACAATTCAATATAATCCAAATGGATGAGGCGGATTTTCAAATTGGAAGCAGGAACCTGACATCCGGATGAAATGGATCTACTTATCCACTCTATCTAGACCTCTCCTAATTTTATACACTTCAAATAGGTCTCCCCTCAGCCTCTTCTGTTCCAAAGAAAAGATCCCCAGCTTATCCAATCTTTCCTCATAACTAAAATTTCCTCTGTATTCTCCATAGTGCAATCACATCTTTCCGAGAGTGCAGTGAACAGAACTGCAGGCAGTACTCCAGATGTGACCTAACTAGTGTTTTATACAGTTCCAGTATAACCTCACGGTGAAAGTCATAAGATGATTGGCTGGTGAGTATTGCTGCTTAGGGACTGAGTTTAAAAAATGTTAAAAATATTACCTAATAATAACAAATTAGTAGCTGGCGAGTTTTATCTTCTTTTTTTAAGTAAGGTTTATTCCCACTAGTAAGGCATATTAAGTATTAGTAGGGTTTATCAATATTAGTAAAGCTTATTAATACTAGTAAGGTTTATTAGTATCGGTAAATCTTTATTAGCAAATTCCGAGTGTGAGATTTTCCACGTGCACAGAATCGAATTGAGATGAGCACATGGGCAGAATGAACCTGAGAGGCTCGACTGGGGATGCAGCCAGAAGTGTGGCCTGGTGAAATATGTTGCTTTGTTGAGTCTGGAGCCTGAAGCAGTGGATTATCTGTGAATGTTCATGTCTGGGTTTTGAGTGTAGTGTGGTCCTATATGTGACAGGGATATAAGATGGTCAAAAGGGTATACGGGATCCTTGCTTTCATTGGCTGGGGTATAGAATATAAATGCTGTGAGGTTTTAGTGGAGCTGTAAAAAAAACTTTTCACAGTTTGCTTTCATTTTGAAGCCCTGTAACCATTTTCTGTCCTAAATCACTATTTTGTGGGTGAAGCATAGAGTTAAACCAGGAGAGAAGAAACAAAGCTGAACAGCAATGCCATTGCAGTCAAGCAGCAACCAATGATCATCTAAGGCAGTTGCCACTTAAAGTGCTGCAACCTGGAGCTAAACTAAGTTCAAAAGCTGTAAAAGAAAATCTGAATAGCTGTTACAACTTTCAGATAGCATTAAAAATCCTGAAAAAAGCAAAAAGATGACCACAAAATTTCTAACACTCAACTGGAAGGCAACTGATCTTCTATCTGAGTTGACTTTGTTCTGATAACGCGTCAAGCTGTGTTTTCTGGACCTCAATATTTCTGAACGTGATAAACAACATTGAAATGAAAATTGCTGTCGGGAATGAAGGTCTCCACAGACTGAACATGTCAAGTCCGTCAGATGGCCACCTTAAAAATCTGAATAAAATATGGTCTAACACTCGAAGATCAATTACGACTGAAGCTCAACTTCAGAATACACCTTCTGGAATTCATGTCCTTTAGTGAACAACCGACAGAGACCATTGATCAGTAGCTGTCGATACAAGGGGTGTGATTGTGACTTCACGGCAGCAGAGCTAGCCGACAGAATAATCGAGCTTGTTATAGCATCTACTCCAATAGAAGTGTTCCAAAAAGACCTCTTGGACCAGCCCAAAGTCTACACTATAGAAGTGACTACAAAGCAGATACAAGTATGAAACCAGACTATTGGGTAGAAAAAGTCTACAGGCTATGCCGAATTTATCCACCATTGGCACCATTGCCAATACAGGTTAGACTAGTAAGCAATGCAGGAGATACAATCTCATACATACATCCAGAAATTGCCCAGCTTTTAATGCTGTATTCAATGTATGTGGCATCAGAGGACATTGGAAGTGTGAGTGCTGAAAGCAAAGGCCAAAAGAAGTGGGTCAATGTCATGAGAAACCACAACCAGAGGCCGGACAGATGCAGCATTCCAACAAACCAAGGGTGTGCACCAAACAGCATCAAGAGAAGATCCACGACATGTCTGGCCAAGCTACACGGTCAGGTGAGAATGACCAGACCACCAACAGTGAAAGTGAACAAACAATCAGCCTGGTGAACATCAAAGAATATATTGGCACAGTGATACCAACAGAAGCCTTTGCCAACATCCAGATAAATATGCCCATAGCTGAAGGGGCAGCATAACCCACGTGCAAAACTGGATACCAGTACAAGTGTAAACATCATTCCATTTCACACACTGAAATGTATGTACCCACAGAAATGGCAAGTGATGATTCAACCAACCAACGCCAAACTCACTGCATACAATGACCGGGAGATTCCATCCCTGGGATCTATTACATTCAAATGTCACTTCAACAACTCACTCTGATTACCCCAGATATTTTACATTGTGGACACCACGGGTCCAGTGATTGCAGGCCGACCGGCGGGCAAGGACCTGTCCTTGGTCACCATCCATAGTAACATCAAGACAAAGATGAGGAAGACAGAGCCCAAGGAGAACCATTGGAAACCCGGTGCTTACATTGGGAGAATATCACCAAACTCTGCAATGCACATCATCGGCCAGCAGGCTGAGCGGCACAATTTGAGCTGAATTTAATTTTTTATTATTCATTCATGGGATGTGGGAGTCACTGGCTAGGTCAGCATTTATTGTCCATCCCCAGTTGCGCTTGAGAAGGTGGTGGTGATCTGCCTCTTTGAACCGCTGCAGTCCATGTAGTGTAGGTACACCCACAGTGCTGTTCAGGAGGGAGTCCTAAGATTTTTGGAAAATTATGAACATATTTGCACTTCATTACCTATCACTGGTTCCTCCTGTTTTATCTGTGCACAAACCACTGGATTTTCCTGTGCCTGAAACTCAGAACCCACTGTCCTCTTAATTCCAGAACTTTTCTGCACCCCTATAATTCCAACAGATTTCCCCTGCAATTTCCAGCGGACTGAGTTCATGTGTCTAACTTTATTACAATGAAATCATCTCAATTTTCGAATGTGACTTCTACCCTCAGCACCTTCCTTTGTATTCTTAGGAAAAACATCCTGACAATTTCCACCTACTCTTTCTCACCCCTAACTACAAACCTTCCTTTCACATTCCCACTTTCTATCCTTTTCCAATTTGAAAGGGTGACG
The DNA here is from genome assembly GCF_964194155.1 of Cetorhinus maximus. NCBI lineage: Eukaryota > Metazoa > Chordata > Chondrichthyes > Lamniformes > Cetorhinidae > Cetorhinus > Cetorhinus maximus. The sequence goes on from NC_135899.1 coordinate 5,280,195, forward strand.
AAAAAAAGGTTTAGCTTTCTGAACTAACTCACAATCATCAGCTATCTCTGCTGCTTGCCTGACAGATTCAACCCTCTGTTCCACCACATGAGTTCTCACTACCGAAGGAATTGAATCTTTAAATTCTTCCAAAATAATTACCTCTCTAAGAGCTGCATATGTTGTCTCTATCTTTAATGCCCGTATCTACCGGTCAAAATTACTTTGTTTTACTTTTTCAAGCTCAATATAATTTGCCCCGGCTGTTTTCTCATATTCCTAAATTTCTGCCTATCTGCCTCAGGAACCAACTCGTCTGCACTCAAAATAGCCTTTTTTCACCACATCATAATTCATTGACATTTCTTCTGACAGCAAAGCATAAACCTCATGTTCTCTACCCACCTACCTGGATTGTAACAACAATGTCCAGTTTTCCTGTGGCCATTTCATCTCTTTAGTTATCTTCTCAAATGAAATAAAGAATGCTTCAACATCTCTTTCCTCAAACTTTGGAAGAACTTGTACAAATTTAAACGTCTCCTCACTGGGTTTTAAATTAAAGGTTTTTACATCATCAGAACGTTCCTCAGAATATGAGGTCTCTTTTTTAACTTCCAGCCTTTGAAGTTGGTATGCCCTTTCTCTTTCCTTCTCACTTTCCCTTGCCTCTCTTTCTTTATCCTTCTCTCTTGCCTGGAATTCCAGTTCTAGCTTCCTTTCTTTCTCTTGTCTTTCTGCTTTCTCACTTTGAAATGCCCTTTCCTTTTCTGCTGCCTCTCGCTCAATTTTTCTCGTTCCTTTCTTTATTCAAGTTTAAACTTCTTCATTTCTAACTGAAGTCTCGCTACCTCCAGCTGTGACTCACTAGTGCCAGGTATCACTTCCAACTTCAAATGTTGTGTTATACCTTCAATTATATCTGCTTTATTAACCCCTGCAGGTAACCCCAATTGTAATGTATCCACCAATTCCAGTAACTTAACTTTAGATATCTTTTGTAAACAGGCCAAACTATAATTTCAACTCCCAAACAAGTCTGAGCAACTGCCAAAGCCATATTGCAGCCTCACCACTACAAAAGGCCTCAGCCAAACTTCTCAATTCAAAGTGCTTCTCCTACTCGTAGCCTTAAGATTCACCAACTCCAAACAAATCAAGGAATTTCAAATATATCCCACAAGAATGTTATGACACAGCCGACGGTAAATGCTGAGCTGTTCAAATCCCAGAGGGAAACTTGAAACAACTGTCACAATTAATTTTCAATTTGTATAAATGTTGAGATGCCTGCCTTGAATTCAGTAGTAATAAGACCACCAAATCTAATAGGTTTTTTTACAAAACTAGAGTGAACATTTACTAATAGAGAAATGATTTTTAATCCATACACAGATCTACAAATTACTACTATGATAACTTCAAATTCCCTACTCAATCTAACTCCAAGTTACACTTTTGTCAAGGCAACAGAAAGACACATAGATTTTAAAAGACCCAGGCAAAGAATCATGATACCCTGAACAAGTCGCATTCGGAGCGCATTTTCTTCACTTTAGTCCCTGGAGACAGCAGCTTGAGGCATAGATGCTGAAGGCTTTTTCACATACTTATAAAATTTTAAAAATGCCATCCCTTACAAAACAGTCTTTATACATATCTTCCTCTTTGAATGCAAATACCCATTGTTTCACTCTGTCTTTGGACTTTATCCCCCTAATAATAAAACCCTCTTATAGCACTAAGTTTTTCCAGTAATCTTCAGGAAAAATAAACACACTGTTTCTAAACTTCACCTGACGAGGTGACACATTTCACCCCTCCTTTGAAAACAATCTAGTCTGGTTTATTTCAAAATGCAAAGGTTCCCCTGACACCTATCTTTCTAAACTTCCCCATGGTTATCTATCTAACATTTCAAAGCTGACCTCCCTTCTTAGACCAAAGCACCCAGACTAATTCATTTAAGTCTCATACACACACTGACACGTATAGACACACAGACACATCCCACTATTAGTCTATTTTACAATAAATTCCAATAACATTATAAGGATTATTACATCTTCTTAACAGTTATTCGCTACAGGATTCCTAGCCTCTGACCTGCTCTTGTAGCCACTGTATTTATATGGCAAGTCCAGTTCAGTTTCTGGTCAATAGTAACCCCCAGGATGTTAGAAGTGGGGGATTCAGTGATGGTAATGCCATTGAATGTCAAGGGGTGATGGTTTGATTCTCTCCTGTTGGAGATGATCATTGCTTGACACTTGTGTGGCGTGAATGTTACTTGCCACTTGTCAGCCCAAGCCTGGATGTTGTCCAGGTCTTACTGCATTTGAACATGAACTGCTTCGGTATCTAAGGAGTCGTGAATGGTGCTGAACATTGTGAAATCATGTACACCTATTCCAACCATGTACACTTCATCATACTGCAGAACCAATACAGAATTACTATTCAGTGAACAAGCGCAGACAAATCTCCCAAGTCATCACCTGTCAGTACTCCCAAGAGATGTGACGTATTACACGAAAAACAAGGGAATGGGCACTACAAAAAGGAAAACCAATCTTGGTGGATTTCTGCAATGTTCATGCACAGAGGCTTTTAAATATGTTGATAGTATCTTATTGAAACTTATATAATCCTGAGGATCTTATTGAAACATATAAGTTTCTTAGGGTACTTGATAGGGTGGATACCAGGAGGGTATTTCCTCTTGTGGGGGAGACTAGAATTAGGGGACAAGGTTTAAAAATAAGAGGTCTCCCATTGAAAACTGAGACAAGGGGATTTGATTTCTCTCTTAGATGGTCATTAGCCTGTATTCTTTTCACTAGAGAGCAGTGGAGGCTGGGTCACTGAACTTATTCAATGCTGAGTTTGATAGAATTTTGACACACAAGTGAGTCTAGGGTTATGGGGCTGCAGACAGGAAAGTAGAGTTGAGGCCACAATCGGTTCAGCTATGATGTTATCAAATGGGAGAGCAGGCTCGGGGATCTGCCTGGCCTACTCCTGCTCCTTGATCCTGTGTTCCTATGTCAACTCAATCCAAATTATGGCCCTTCGTACCCTTATACCTAGTGTACACTATGTACAGAATTAATGAGTCATATAGTAACAATGACCTGTGTGGAAGTGCTATAAAAACACCCATTCACAAATCGTCTTTTGAAAAAAACACTGTTGTTCCTACAACCCTGTAAAAGTGTCAGTCAGACAGACCATTAAAGTATCAAACACAGCAGCTTCAACACCTCTTAATGTTGTGAAAATAAACACTGAGACATCAACAAAGCTGATCACAGACAGAAAATGTATTATAACTACTGAAAGGTGTCAATCAAGCAAAGGCAAGCCTTCTCTCCAGGTGTCAAAACAGAACCTCACTGAGATAATCCTTTAATGAGTCTGGACTCTCAGCCACTTCGGCTGTAAAAACAGTAATACGTTTTCAAAAGACAATTTGTGAATAGCTTTTTATTTCTGAGCAGTTCCCCGAGTGCCATTGTTACTTACTGGCTCATTGGTTCTATACATTGTGTACACTGGGTTAATGGGCATGGAAGGGCCATGAGTTCACATGGAGGCTATAAGGGGTGATGGGATGGATGGAGGGAATGGGTTGGCACTGGGTTGGAATGGAGGGGGGAATGGTAGGTGCATGAAAAGGACATGGGGGGCATAAGTAAGACCTTTTGACCTTAGCTTTCAAAAGGCTCCTAAATCCGGACTATGTGTCACAACTCCTCTGTGAGGCCATGAACCATGAGTCATGGAGAAGCTGGCCCGACTCGACAAAAATTCGGGAGGGCTATGATTCACCTGACCCCACAATGGAGCTGGCAAGGTCGAGAGTGCAGAGTGTGGGCTTGCTCCTCACAACCTTATCCTCTGTCAGCAAAAATTGGGGTGTGGTGGGGTGCGGTGGCGGGTTGGTGGGGGTGGGTGGCGTGCGGTGGGGGTGGGGGTTGGGGGTGGGTGGGGAATGGGGAGGGGTGCGGTGGGGGGCTGGTGGGGGTGGGGTATCTCCTTCATTTATCCTTTCTCTCCCTTAAACCAATTTTCAATTTCTGATGTTTGCCACTTAGCCTCATTTGGAAAAATAGTCAGTAAGACATGACTTTAATTGGATGTCTACCAAAAGCAATAGTAGTTTCCTTTTAAAGAAAAGTTCCTCTAATAAAATTTCAGCAGTGTTTTTAAAAGTTCAAATTGAATTTCAGACTTCAAAGCTTCAAGGCTGAAACTTAACTCATAAACAAACTCGCTGGTCCTGTTGCCTTTCCATACAAATTTTTTTTTAATATTTATTTTTTAATTTTTATATATTTTTTTCTCACCTATATTTCTCACCTACATTTCTCATATCCTGGCTCACTTCAAGGCCAAAAGGCAGGAATTTGTACTGTCCAAAACATGTGCTGAATGTTGTCACAGTGAAGATTCTTTGTCAAGCTTTAAGTCCAGTAGCCATTTCTGGCATCAAACATGGTGAAAACCTTTGCCCCTGTTGGTGCTGGTGTGATCTCTTCCAGTGTTGGAATGGGGCAGTGATCTCTCTTAATTGCTTGATTACGATCTTTGGGATCCAGGCAAACTCGTAGACATCCATTTGGCTTCTCTCTCATAATGATGAAACTTACCCAATCTGTAGGCTCTGGGACTCTGACAATCACTTTCTTTTCTTCCGTCTCCTGGAGTTCGTTTTCTAGGTTTCCTTTTAATTCTATTGGTATTTATGTGATTGGTGAATCATCAGCTTCTTCTCTGGGTCAATGGTGATGTGATAAATCATTGACTCTATACTTAAGATCTTTGGATTTTTGGTTTCTCAGTGAATTAAGGGAAATGGGGAACGGGCAAGAAAATGGAGTTGAAGACCCAAGATCAGCCATGCTCGACAGGCCTACTCCTGCTCCTATTTCTTGTATTTTTGTACTCAAAACTCTCAAAGCATCCAACCGTCTCAACAAAACACTCTGGGTACATTAGGACCAGATCTTTCTTGCATCTGATTGGAGGACATTTTCCAGTGGATGTACTACCTACAACCCTCAGTGACGCCTCCATCATCTCATGGTTTACTGAGTAAGCTACAACTCTTCACATCTGCTCAACCCAGGAAAGCAGGACCACCTGTTTCAGCAACGCAGAACACGCAGTTGATGGCTTTCCCTTTGTGTGTCCCTCTGATTTGGGACATTCCAAGCTGTCGAATCTCAGTTCCACCAGATGCTGTCAGTTTGACATTGCTGAATTTCAGAGCATCTTTCTTTAGGTAACCATTTTCTTTCAAATTTTCAGGAAAGATCTTCTGATATAGTCTGAGCAGGATGATGTTACTCTGTGCTTCAGTATCAAGCTTCAGCTACAGATTTATGTTTACTTCATGTCAATTTACACTCTTGTTTAAACTTATCAAATGCCTCCATAACATCATTGGCCTCCCATTTCATCCTGAGTTAGAGCTGTGTATTCATGGTTGTGGCAGCAATCATTTCGTTTTCATGCAGTTCACTCAGTTTTTTTTCATTCTATACTAATTTGAGTTGATTTTTCTCAAACTAATTCAGCATTTATTTCATTTATATGGTTTGGGGTTTACTCACAAACACTTGCTGCCACCATGTTACGTCTTATGGTTCCCAGAAGTCCAAAATAATTAGAATTTTAGATACAAATATCGGAGCTGAGATGCAGTGCATTTCTCCAGAACTCTCCATGTGCTGTGGAATGATACATTATTACTTTGGTAAACTAACCATCATGCAATAGTCAGTGATGTGGCATTCTGGATATATGTGTATACCTACATGTCAAAATATAGTTCCTAAATCATTTTGGAATATATATAACGACCTTGTAGTCTATAACATGGAATAAGGGGGAAGAATTTCCAATATCTCCTTTATTTATCCTTTCTCTCCCTTAAACCAATTTTCAATTTCTTAGCCTCATTTGGAAAAATAGTCAGTAAGACATGTCTTTAATTGGATGTCTACCAAAAGCAATAGTAGTTTCCTTTTAAAGAAAAGTTCCTCTAATAAAATTTCAGCAGTGTTTTCTGGTCCCGTTGCCTTTCCATTCAAAACAGAAAATGTTTTCTATTCATTTGTCTGAGCAGTTTTAACCTCTGTTGTGGGACTTTTAAACCTATTTTTTCTCAGGTGGGGGTTTCAGGTGGGGTTCAGTTATTGCCGGGCAGACCCCTTTCTGACCCTCTATCTGACTCTCCTTCACTCGGATGCGTGACCAAGAGTCACAGTGACTAGCTCCACCTGCTGGGCACTCATAGTATTGGGCAGGGATATTGCTCATTCAACCCCCCTTTGTGGATCATTAATCCAGCATTCTGTTTTTCTTTTCATTTTTTTCCCCCTTTTTTCATGTCAAAGACTACAAGGTCATTGTTATATATATATTATTCCAAAATTATTCAGGGGTTATATTTGACATGTAGGTATGCACTTATATCCAGAATGCCACATCACTGACGATTGCATGGCAGTTAATGTACCAAAATAATAATGTGTCATTCAACAAACAGAAACTAGAGCCATCAACATAAATATCTCATCCCTCAGGGTGGATTCCTGCCTTGAATCCTCCCTCAGTTTCCCAAACCCCCTGTAAGGTACAAGTAAGGGGTTCTCCCAGATAGTTGAGATTAGCTATGAGTTTAGGGTCATCCATTCTGTTTACCGTAATGTTTTTCCCACTTCGCAAGAAAGTCCATCTGGTTGTTCTGGCACTAGATCCTGTTCCTTCTTTCATTTTTCTGTCCAACAACAGTCGGATTGGGTTGTGCTGGGTCAGTAATGGATGCCGGTGAAAATGGTAAAATGTTTCACTGCCCAACAGGTCACTAACAGATGTCCCTCACAGAGGGAAAACCCCTTTTCCACGTCTGCTAGGACTTTGGACACATCGGCTACTGGTCACAAGTGACCGTTTGTTTCCTGCAGAAGGACTTCACTGAAACTGACGTCGGTGGCTGCAGCTTCCAGATAAAAGTCCTTGTCAGGGTCCACAACTCCCAGAGCTGGGCCAGTCTGCAAGCCCATTTTCAGTTTAATGAAAGCCTTTTCACATTTGTCATCCCAGTCCCAATGCTCCCTGTTCCACTAGGGAGGCTACAGCCTTTTCCAGGTCTTTCCCCACTTCCTTAGGGAAAGTATATTGTTTCTATGGTTGGGACATGGGGTCTCCCTCTATCCTGACTTCTCCCCCAGTCACTCATCCACAATCATGTTTGTGAACAGTGGAGACTTCCCTATTTTCTTCTACTACAGTCCTATACATTTCCCGTGTCCAAGTTCTCAGAGTTTTTAAATAATAGGATCCTATTGATGTCATTTCCCATGTCTCACCGTGACGTGGAGGAATAACCAACACCTCATCCGCTATCCGTTCCACCCCACAAACAGTTATTTACCACGAGAGGCAACTTCCAATCTGAACCTAAAACTCCCATCCCAGGCTGGTCCCATCTCACTAAAACACACGTCCACTTTATTGGGGTCCCACCCTTAACATTTAAGGGTTTGGATATCGCTCCAGCCACTGTGTCACCTGTAAATCAGTCTTCACAGTGGAAGACACGAGTGACATCCCCAATGTTTAAGAGAGTCGGGGGGCAGAGGTGAGTATGGTGGCCATTACCAAGGAGAAGGTGCTAGGAAAACTGAAAGGTCTGAAGGTGGATAAATCACCTGGACCAGATGGATTACACCCCAGAGTTCTGAAGGAGATAGCTGAAGAGATAGTGGAGGCGTTAGTGGTGATCTTTCAGGAATCACTGGAGTCAGGGAGGGTCCCAGAGGACTGGAAAATCACTAATGTAACCCCCCTGTTTAAGAAGGGAGTGAGGCAAAAGATGGGAAATTACAGGCCGATTAGCCTGACCTCAGTCGTTGGTAAGATTTTAGAGTCCATTATTAAGGATGAGATTTCAGAATACTTGGAAGTGCATGGTAAAATCGGGCAAAGTCAGCATGGTTTCATCAAGGGGAGGTCATGCCTGACAAATCTGTTAGAATTCTTTGAGGAGATAACGAGTAGGTTAGACAAAGGAGAGCCAATGGATGTTATCTACTTGGACTTCCAGAAGGCCTTTGACAAGGTGCTGCACAGGAGGCTGCTCAGTAAGATAAGAGCCCATGGTGTTAGAGGCAAGGTACTAACATGGATAGAAGATCGGCTGTCTGGCAGGAGGCAGAGAGTGGGGATAAGGGGGTCCTTCTCAGGATGGCGGCTGGTGACTAGTGGAGTTCCGCAGGGGTCAGTGTTGGGACCACAACTTTTCACTTTATACATTAATGATCTAGATGAAAGGAACTGAGGGCATCCTGGCTATGTTTGCAGATGATACAAAGATAGGTGGAGGGACAGGTAGTATTGAGGAGGCGGGGAGGCTGCAGAAGGATTTGGACAGGTTAGGAGAATGGGCAAAGAAGTGGCAGATGGAATACAACGTAGGGAAGTGTGAGGTCATGCACTTTGGTAGGAAGAATAGAGGCATAGACAATTTTCTAAATGGGGAGAGAATTCAGAAATCTGGAGTGCAAAGGGACTTGGGAGTCCTAGTCCAGGATTCTCTTAAGGTTAACTTGCAGGTTGAGTCGGTAGTTAGGAAGGCAAATGCAATGTTGGCATTTATTTCGAGAGGACTTGAATATAAAAGCAGGGATGTGCTGCTGAGGCTTTATAAGGCACTGGTCAGACCACATTTAGAATATTGTGAGCAATTTTGGGCCCTGTATCTCAGGAAGGATGTGCTGGCCCTGGAGAGGGTCCAGAGGAGGTTCATGAGAACGATCCCAGGAATGAAAGGCTTAACATATGAGGAACGTTTGAGGACTCTGGGTCTATATTCGATGGAGTTTAGAAAGTTGAGGGGGGATCTGATTGAAACTTACAGAATACTGAAAGGCCTCGATAGAGTGGACGTGGGGAAGATGTTTCCATTAGTAGGAGAGACTAGGACCCGAGGACACAGCCTCAGAGTAAAGGGAAGACCTTTTAGAACAGAGATGAGGAGAAACTTCTTTAGCCAGCGAGTGGTGAATCTATGGAATACATTGCCACAGAAGGCTGTGGAGGCCAGGTCATTGAGTGTATTTAAGACCGAGGTTCTTGATTGGTAAGGGGATCAAAGGTTACGGGGAGAAGGCGGGAGAATGGGGTAGAGAAACTTATCAGCCATAATTGAATGGCGGAGCAGCCTCGATGGGCCGAATGGCCTTATTTCTGCTCCTATGTCTTATGGTCTTACGGTCTCTCTGCCTGTTGTGATTTTGTTCTGTCAGTCGTACGTTCTCTTTCTCTGCCTATCGTACGCTCTCCCGCTGCCTGTTGCACACACTCGTGCTCTCTCTCTCAGCCTTGGGGATGGTTCAAATGAGATTTACTAGGTTTTTAGCTGGAATGAGCGGGTTGTCTTAGGGGGAAAGTTTGGACAGGCTGGGCTTGTTTCCACTGGAGTTTAGAAGGGCGAAGGGTGATTTGATTGAAGTATACAAGTTCCTGACCAGTCTTGGCAAGGTGGTCGTGAAAAGGATATTTCCCTTGTGGGTGAGTCCAAAACTAGGGATCACTGTTTTAAAATTGGCGATCGCCATTTTAGGACAGAGATGAGGAGAATTTTTTCCTGTCAGAGGATTGTGCGACTTTGTAACTCTCTGCCTCAGAAGGCAGTGGATGCAGGGTCATTGAATATTTATAAGGCGGAGGTAGATGGATCCTTGTTAGGCAAGGGAATCAGAGGTTACCAGGGGTAGATGGGAATGTGGAATTCGAAACACAAGCAGATCAGCCATGATCTTATTGAATGGCGGAGCAGGCTGGAGGGGCCAAATGGTCTACTCCTGTTCCTATTTCTTATGTTCTTATGTCTGTCATGCTCTCACTCTCTCAGTTGTGCCCCTTCTCTCGCTCTGCCTGTCGCGACCTCGTTCTGCCTGTCATTCTCTCTATCTCCCTCTCTTTTTGTTTGTCTCTCTCTCTCACTGTCAGTCATACCCTCTCTCTGTCTGGCACATTTCTCTCCTTTATTTTTCTCACCCTCTCCCTCTCCCTCTCACTGCCTATTACGCTCTCTCTCTCTCTTTCTCTCTCTGCCTTCATGAACTAATTCTGCCCTTCCCACCCTTAATCTCTCTGCCAGTCACTCTATAACCCTCTCCCTCTCTGTGCATGTCATACACACTCTATCTCTTGTCAGTCATGATCTCACCTCTCTCTCTCTCTCTGCCCACCACATGCTCTCTCAATCTCTGCCTGTAACACTCTCCCTCTCTCTACCTGTCACGTTGTCTCTCCCACTCTCTGCCTGTCACATTATCTCTCTCACTCACTTTAAGTCACAGTCTCTGCTCTCTGTTTGTATGTCACCTTCCCTTAATCTTGCTGCCACCTGTCTTACCACTGCTGATCACCATGTCGTGTTATTAGAATGATATAATACCTTGGGCTTATTTACTCTACAAGAGACAAGGCACCAATTTCTTATCGGTGATTGGGTAAACACGTTGTGGGTCAATCATTAAGACTAGGCACATGGTTCTACATAGGTATAAAGCTTGAAGGCATCAGAGCTGTGTGTGTGTGCTCTGCTCAAAGCAAAATGAACCAAGACTGGATCACGTGGCATACTTACCTTCTAGTGATATCACTTAAAGGCATATTATAATCAGTGCTCTCTCTGTGTCATTCATGCTCTCTCATCTCCCTCTCACATGCTCTCTCTCCCTCCTCACCTGTCCCTCTCACTCTATCACAATCTCGTTCTGCCTATCACACTCTCCCCCTCTGTTAACCTCTCACTTTCATTTTATTTATTCTTTCATGGGATGTGGGCATCACTGGTAAGGCCAGCATCTATTACCCATCCCTAATTTCTCTTGATTTGAGTGACTTGCTCAGCCATTTCAGAGGGCAGTTAAGAGTCAACCACATTGCTGTGGGTCTGGAGTCACAGGTAGGCCAGACCAGGTAAGGATGGCAGATTTCTTTCCCCTAAACAACATTAGTGAACCAGGTGGGTTTTTACAACAATGGTTTCAAAGTCATTATTACTGAGAACAGCTTTTAGTTTTAGATTTTATTCATTGAATTTAAACTCTACCAGCTGCTATGATGGGATTTGAACCCATGTCCCCAGAGCATGAGCCTGGGCCACTAGATTACTGCTCCAGTGACATTACCACTAAGCCACCATCTCGGTCATGCCCCTTGCCCTCTCTGCCTGTTATGACCTAATTCTGCCTGTTGTACACTCTCTTGCTTTCTGCCTGTCACTCCCCCTTCCTTTCTCTCTCTCTCTGCTGCGTTCCCTCTTGCTCTCTGCCTGTCGTGACCTTGTTCCGTCTGTTGCACTGTCTCTGCCTGTCATGCCCCTTCTCTCTCTTTCTCTGACTGGCATATCCTTGTTCCATCTGTTGCTCTCTCTCTCTCTCTCTCACACCATCAGTCATGCCCTCTTGTTCTCTCTCTCTCAGATGCGCCCTCCCTCTCTGCCTGTCTCTGTCTCTTTCTGGTCCTATCTCTTTCTGTCTCACTTCCCTTCTCCCACACTTCTCTCCCTCTTTCTCTACCCCTCTCTCTCCCTCCTTTGCCTTGCTCTCTCTTGCTTCTCCCTTTCCCCTTCTCTCTTCCTCTCTCCTTCTATCTGCCTGTGTCTCTCTCTTTCTCTCCACCTCTGCCTGTCCCTCTCTTCCCTCCTTTCTCCCAGTCTCTCTCCCTGCTTGTCTCCCTCTCTTTCACACTTTCTCCCCCTCTCTCCACCTGTCTCTCCCCATCTCTTTCTGTCTCTCTCTCTTCCTCCCTCTCTGCCTGTCTCTCTCTCTCTCCCACTCTCTTCCCCTCTCACCCTCTCTCCGTCTCTCTCTGCTCTTTGTTCCTCTCATTCTCTCTCTTCCTATCTTTTTCTCTCTTTCTGCCTGCCTTTCTCTCACTCTGCCTCTCTCAATCTGTCTCCCCATTTCTTCCTCTGTCCCCTTCTGTCTTTCTGCCTGCTTGTCTTTCTCTCTGTCTCTGTTCCCCTCTCTCTCCCTGCCTGCCTGTCTTTCTCTCTCTCTCTGCCTGTCTCTCTTCCCCTCTCTCTCTCCCTGCCTACCTGTCTTTCTCTCTCTCTCTCTGCCTGTCTCTCTTCCCCTCTCTCTCTCCCTGCCTGGCTGTCTTTCTCTCTCCCCGTCTCGCTCTGTCTCTCTGCCTCTTTCTCTCTGCCTGTCTTTCCCCACTTTCTCTCTTTCTCTGCCCGTCTTTCCCTCTCTCTCTCTCTCTGCCTGTCTCTCTCTCTCCCTCTTTTCCATGTGTTCTTGTTGTCTTTTGGTTTCCAGATGTTGTTAATAATCACACTTTATATTTGTAAAGATAAAAAACTGTGTTTAATTTTGCCACCCCGTCTGATTCAAAAGAAGAAGCAGATTGAACTGGTTACATACACATCGCTTCAGTCTCTGGTGCAGCTGTGAAATTTGGCCTCCTGGAACACTTGCACATAACACATTAGTTTGAGATAAGTAGTTCCCTGAAGCTATTTACAGTTATTTACAGATAAAACAACATATAACTGTCTGTCTCTCTATCTGCCTCTTCCCCCTTTCTCTCTCTCTCTCCCCTCCTCTCTCTGCCTTTCTCTCTCTCTCTGTCACATCCTTTCCCTCCCTACCTGGCATGACCTCACTCTATCTGTCATGCACGCTCTCACTCTCTGCCTGTCATGCCCCCTCACTCTCTCAGCCTGTGCCCTCTATCTCTGTTGCATCTTCTCTCAGCCCATCGCACCCCCTCGCTCTCTGCCTGTTGCGCTCAATCTCTCTCTTCCTGTCATACCCCTCTTTCTCTGCCTGTCACCCTCACTATCTCACTGCCTATCAAGCCCTCTCTTTCCTTTTCTCATTGCCTGTCCCACCTCTCTCTCTTGCCCCTGCCTGTCACACCCTCTCTCTCTCTGTTTCTGCCTGTCACACCATCTTTCTCTTTGCCTGTCACACTCTCTCTCTCATTGTCTGTCACCCCTCTCTGACTGCCTATCAGTTTATCTCTTCCTCTCTGCCTATCATGACCACATTCTGAATGTTGCTCTCTCCCTCTCTATCACGCCCTCTCTTGCTCACCGCCTGTTGTGGGATCATTCTGCCTGTCGCACTCTCGTCCTCTCTGCCTGTCACTGCCTCTCACTCTTTCTCTGTCTGATGCACTCTCACTCTGGCTGTCGTGGCCTTGTTATACCCTCTCCCACACTCTCTTTCTCTCCCTGTCTGTCACATTCTCTCACTGTCAGATACTATCTCTTCCTCTCTCTCTGCTTGTCTGCCTCCGTAATCTCTCTGCCTCTTTCTCTCTACCACACCCCCTCTCTACCATTCTCTCTTGCTCACCCTCTTTCTCGCTCACCCACTCTCTCATTCACCTTCTCTCTCACCTCTCTCACACTCCCTCTCGCTCGTTCTCCCTCTCTTGCTCTCCCACTCTTGCCCTCCCTCTCTCTTCCCCTCCCTCTCTCTTCCCCTCCCTCTCCCTCACCTTTTCTCACACTCCCTCCCTCTCACTCACCCTCCCTCTCGCTCACCCTCTCTCGCTGACCCTCTCTTTTGCTCAACCTCTCTACATCTCCCTCCCTCTCTCACTTGCCCTCCCACTCTCTCTCACCCCCCCTCTCTCACCCTCCCTCTCTCTCTCTTGCTCTCCATCTCTCTCACTCATCCTCTCTCTCTCGCTCACACTCTCTCCCGCTCACCTTCTCTCTCGCTCTCCCTCTCTCAACTTCTCTCGTTCACCCTCTCTCGCTCACTTTCTCTCTCACTCACCCTTTCTCTCTCGCTCACCGCTCTTGCTCACCTTCTCTCGCTCACCCTGCTCTCTCGCACTCCCTCTTGCTCACCCTCTCCCTCTGCCCCTTTCCCTCCCTCTTTCTCTGTGCCTTTCTTTATCTCTGCCTGTCTCATGCTCTCATCTTGTCTCTCGCTCTCCCTCACTCTTCTCTTTTTCTCTGCCTGTCTCTCTCTCTCTGCCAGCCCCTCTCTCTCTGCCTGTCTCTTTCTCTCTCTCTCTGCCATTCTCCCTCTCTTTCTGCAAGCGTCTCTCTCTCTCTCTCCATTGCTCTCCCTGTGTGTCTCTCTCTCCCTCTCCATCTCTCTCCTCCAGTCTCTCTCTCTCTCTCTGCCTGTCTCTCTCTCTCTCTCTCTGTCTCTCTCTATTCCAGAAACTGCAGATCCCTGATTCAGTGCAGTCCTGGGGCCTTGTCACCACCCCCCCACCCCCCTCGCCCCTCCCCCTCCCTAGCCCCTCCCCCTCTCTGTAACGGGGTTTCCTCAGCCTCACTGCAGGGTGTGGGCACCAGGTAAAACCTTCCCCCGGGCAGTGTCTTCCCGTTTCCCCTGTGCTCTGTTTAAACTCTTCCCCGGGTGGGGGGTGAATTTCTCATTCTGGTTCATTGCTGATTTTCCCAATCACTAACCGGCTGTGAAAGTTACAGTGAGTGTGACTAACATTTTATTTGTGTCCATCTGTTCCCAGCTCCAGTGACCTTCGACCCTAATACAGCCCATCCTGAACTTCTCCTGTCTGAGGACCTGAGGAACGTGAGATTCACCGGGAAACGGCAGCAGCTTCCCGACAATCCGGAGAGATTTGATCCCGGTCCCTGTGTCCTGGGATCAGAGGGATTCACATCAGGGAAACATTCCTGGGAGGTGGAGGTGGGGAACAAGACTGAGTGGGATGTGGGTGTGGCCAAGGAATCCAGCAATAGGAAGGGGAAAATCTACCTGAGTCCAGGTAACGGATACTGGACAATGTCGCTGAGAGAGGGAAATAAATACTGGGCGTGTGAGAAACCATCGAAACTCTTAGAGCTGAGTGTGAAACCGAGAAAGATTCGAGTCTGCCTGGATTATGAGGGAGGGAAGGTGTCCTTTTATAACTCAGATAACAAGTCCCATATCTACACTTTCACTGCTACATTCACTGAGAAACTCTATCCTTACTTCTATCCAGGTACCACTGATGGGGGTAAAAACACAGACCCACTGACAATCTGTCCCCGGACAGTAACAATCCAGGAGGATGAGGGTTTTATCCCTTCATCCAAATAAAGACTGTTTCTTGTATGTGGGTGGGAGAGGGGGGATTTGTTCCTCTGTCGATGAGGGGCTGGTGTCCTTCACGGATCCTGCCCCCCCCCCTCCCATTATCACACACTGTCAGCGGGGGTCGTCCATTCCTCAGGAACCACGGGCTGATATCCCCAGGACCTGCTCGACCTGGTCGAGGATTCAATTAAAAAGGCCCCACACACTGGGTCACTGGGCGGTGGTGGGGGAGGGGAAGTCCCCACTTCTCCATTTCTGATTTTGGCTTCGGGGTCACTGGTTCTGGGATGGAGCTTTTCCCTGAGTCGTCGTGTGACCCGGTGCTTGAGGCAGAGCGGGGCCCTGAACCACTGTCACCCTCCGACCCAGAACCTCCAGAGCAGCCCAGGGAGGAGCCCTTTGTCGTCGATCCTGGGGGCGGGATGGTGACAGACGAAGGGCCGACTGGTGTGGCTGGGCCGCCCGCTGCCCTCTGTGTGGTGGGGGGAGGGTGTTCGATCACTGACAGTGACAACCCGGAGGAGGAGGGCAGGGGAATGGGGGGGAAGAGGGCGGGGGGATGAGGGCAGGGGGATGGGGGGGGAGGAGGAGGGCAGGGGGATTGGTGGGGGGGAGGAGGAGGGCAGGGGGATTGGGGGGGGGAGGAGGAGGGCAGGGGGATTGGGGGGAAGGAGTAGGGCAGGGGGATGAGGGGAGGAGGAGGGTGGGGGGATGAGGGAGCTGCTGGTGGACACTGGGCGTGATTTAGTCCATCACGAGTGAGTTGGTGGACACCCTCATGTCCCCACCACGTCTCCCCTCATCCCCCTCGGGGAACTCTGGGAATTCCTAGCCGACAGCTTGGGTCAACGTAACAAAGTCCAGCTGGCCCTCGACCGCTGGTCGGAGCTGACACTGCTCGACAGGTCCGCCTCACAGAGGGCTCATGTCTTCTGTCAGGAGCACAGAGGAGGTGGAAGGCCAGCTCGAGGGGTTGGAACAGGAGGTGCTCGACCTGGAGTCCCATCTCGGTCAGGCCGATGAGGATCCGGCCCTGTGGAAGGTGTATGAGGTGAAGAAGGATGCGCTGAGGGACCTGCAGCTTATCCGGTCCTGAGGTGTGTTCGTGGGGTCACAGATCCGGCTCCTTCAGGACCTGGACTGTGGCTCCCCCTTCTTCTACTCACTGGAAAACAGGCAGGGGGTCCGTAAGCAGCTCCTGGGGCTGCTGGCCAATGACGGATCCCTGGTCTCAGATCCACAGGGTCTCAGTGTCCTCCTCCTTCCCACCCCCAGGGTCCGTGTCTGTCTCCAAGTCCCCAACAACCACCCCGCCGACCCTTCTCTGTTACCAATGCACCCTCACCCTCCCACCCTACCAGCTCCCTCTGCCCCCTCTCACACTCACCATTCCCTCCTATCATGCCCACACTCAGTTCATTCCCCAGGAAGCAGTCACTGACTCCATGGACCCTTCCCTTGCACATTCACCTTGGCATCCTCACCCCCTTATTCCCTCCTCGACCCTTAATTCCTCCTCCATGCTTTCTCCCTCCTCCCCGCTGGACACCTTCCCTCCTCCAAACTCCCTCCTCCCTCAGACAACTTCCCCTCCCCAAACTCCCTCCTCCCCTCAGACACCTTCACCCCTCCGCACTCCCTCCTCCCCTGGACATCTTTCTCCCTCCAAACTCCCTCCCTTACACCGTCCCCCCAATACCTACCTTCCCACTTGCAGCATTCTGCCCCGTTACACCCTCCCACCCCCCAATACTCCCTCTTCCCCCTCCCAACCTCACTCCCCCGACATCTTCGTCCCCCACCTCCCAACTCACCACCACCCTGCCACCCCCACTCCCACTCACACCTAGACCTTCCTCTCTCCTCCCCACCCCACCCCCTTCGCTGATCTTCTTTAACAGCCCAAGGCCAAGTCTGTGATGTTCTGAAGCAGACCTGAAGCATCAACTGAGACCTTCCACCTTCCAAGAGCTGCTTCGTGGCTGGGCCATGTCTATGTGGATCCACCCAGCATGTGATGCATGTGTTCCTCCAGGGTCCGGTGGCTGTAGGGTTCCAGCATCTTCTTCTCCTCGGATATCCGTGATCTAAGCAAGGCTCTAACACTAAGCCCTGACTCCTGCTTGTCACACTGATCCAGATGTGTTCTGAGCCGGTGTGTTTTCCCGCTGGCGTAACGGTAAATCGGGCACGGGGCGGGGAGACAATTCCAGTCGGGCCTCACTTTGCATCTCATGACTGGGATGCAAACGGGGTTCACGCCGGCCTCCACGGGATGGACATTCTGCCGTGGCGGACACCATCGGATGATCCCACTCTGATTTCACACCAACATGAAACTGATTTCTGCTCCTCACACTGACTTGTCCCCACCCCTCTCCCCACACCCGCCATGATACCCACCACAAGCAGGACCAGGCGATCCCTCCCATTGAATAAAATGTTTAAAATTCTATTATCTCTATAAAGATACACTCATTACTAAGTCAATGACGCCTTTGCTGGCTCAACCAGATTCATCAGATGGACAATGACCATAACCCAAAGATCTTGTACAGTGAACTGGCCACTGAGTCACCTTCCAGCAGGTGAAGTCCATACCTCTGCAACAAGATCACCTGCAAGTGAGATATGAAGATGATGGACATTGACACTGACAACTGGGAGACAGCTGCCAATGGTTGTGAGCTCTGGAGGCTGACTGTTTGGAAGGGCATTGGAAGAGGTGAACAGAAAGGGAAAGCTCAGCTGGCAGGGAAGAGGGCCCAGAGGACACAGAGGCCAGAGAATGGTGCATCTGCAGGGAATGCAGCAGAGACTGCCATGTCAGAGTGGGGCCCGATTTACCGTTACACCAGCGGGAAAACACACCGGCCCAGAGCACATCTGGACGAGTGTGACATGCAGGGGTCAGGGCTTAGTGTTAGAGCCTTGCTTAGATCACAGACATCCAAGGAGGAGAAGGTGCTGGAGCCCTCCAGCCAGTGGACCCTGGAGGACAACATGCATCACATGACCACCACAGCACAGACCATTGTCTCACATGATGCCAGAAGATCGATGCAGAGAACAGTGGGTGGTGCTGACAATAACAGACACTTTGTAAAAGCAGACTATCAAGCAAAGTATGAAATCACTTATTAAACATTGTTTAACACGCTTTCACAAGTACTTTATACAAATTGCAACCCCAGCGTCCTTTACAATTTCTGTTCAATCAGTAATTCCCATGTCTCACTTTAACTGGATGGAAGTTGGCAGAATTTCCCACAAGCTTTAATGACAGTTTCCATTTTAATTGTCCTTTCTTTCATCTTGTGAAATGTCATCTCAGCATTTCAATTTGGTTCTCAAACTCTCTGTTCATTACATTTGTTTCCTAAGTTCCCAGAACATATGCTTCCATTCAGATAAATAATAACTTTGACATCTTCGAACGGCAGTAGTATGATGTGAAAGTGAGGAGTTTTATTGTGTTATTAGCATCAAATTTTCCAATAAAATCCACACCCCCCACAATATCATACAATTGTAGATGGCTGTCATTATAAATAGTTATTTGTTTATTTTTAAAATTATGCTTTATTTCAATAATTGAATAAACACTCCTCTAAACAACATCACACATTAGATGTTTGAAAACTTGCAGATTGCACAGTTACCCACAAGTGAACTTTAACAGAAATAAATTCAAGGTGAGGCAGTTTGAACAGAAAAACAGAAATATAAAGTATATATTTGAAAATAAAGAAACTCATGGTGTGATGGAATCTCTAGTTTGGAAGTTGTTGTCTGCACTGACTGTGCTTTCAAAGCCTATGTTTTATTAAGACAGTCCTGAACCGAAACAGAAACCAAGGGTGGAATTTGATTACCTGCCCCTTGGCGAGTTTGGTGGCACGGGCATTTAATTGGATGGGAGGGTAACAGGTGGGGATGCCATCATCTTCCTGTCTCTGCCTTGATTTAGTCCGGGACAGAAGGAACCAGGAACGGCTTTCCCGCCCAATGCCAATTGAGGCCCTGAAGTGGGCAATAAATGCCCAGTACAGGGCCTCATCCTGCTGTTGTTGAGGTTGCTCGCAGGCTCCCAGGAAGTTTCCCTCCTTCAAAGCTACTTGGTGCCCAATTGAGGGACTCAGTATCAGTGGGAGGGAGGTACAGAGAGTCTCACTCTGACCCCCACCGTGCAAACATCTCCCACCCCACTTCCGCTGCCATCAGTCACCTGTGCCCAGGTCCTTCAGCAATCCTGAGGCCAAGTGGTTGTAGTACCAGTAACAGCCACTGTCTCCTGGTGGCATTGCTGAGCAAATAAGAGCTGCCAGCCTCTAATGATAAACCGACATTGTATACAACCCCATATCCCCAGATTTCTGGGAGGGTTCGGTATAAATTAGAATTCCAGTCTGTAACATCAGACTTCTGAGAACCCAGCCTGTGGCTTAGATTGCCAGTGAAATGGAAACGGATTCGAAAGTAAAGAAAACAAACCGGAGAGGTTGAATTTCAGCCAGTGGTCAGAGTAGACACAAGGGCCAGAATTTTCCGACTTCAGCGCGCGGCATCGTGATATTTCAGTCGGCGGGTGCGCTCAGCAGCGGGGCGTTCGGCCGCCATTAAGTGAAGGCCTCGTTAAAGACTTTAACTTGCCAATTGTGCTGGATTTTGAGGGGCCCGTGCGAACTTCAGGTTGGCGCACGAGCCCAATGGGCAGGCGGGTAGGACATTTTATAATAAAACTCATGCATGTCAGGATATGTGGACCCAGAGGGGTTGTTCATGTTTTACATGAAGTTTTAATTGCTGATAGTGTTTAAAAGTTGCCTGTGTGCTTGTTAGCAGTTCTCATCGATTTCCAAGAGCTTTTTTTATACTTTGAAACCAGTCTGCAGACAATAATCTTTCTCGGGCCTGCAGCTTTCTGGAAGCCTCCATTTAACCTGGGGGTATGGGTTCTGACCTCTCCACTGAGGCAGCTCCCCTGAGGAGGAAGGGAGGGATAGAATAAGGAGGAGGCCAGGACTGGACAATCAGCCTCCAGGGGAGCCACCTTTGGGAGTACAGGCGCAGGCACAAGGGACACAGGGACAAAAGCTTGTCCAAGGTGGAAGGGGCATGAGAAGACGCCACTATCCTGCTGCCAGGGTATACAGGCGGTGAAGCAGCTACCTCAATATGAGGTGCAGTGCCGAAGGAGGCTCCAAATCTCAAGGGAGGCAGTCAACTATATCTGTCAGATGATTGGCCCTGAGATCTCCCCTAACTGTGTGGGTGGACATCTCATGCCAGCGGCTCTGAAGGTCACAGTTGCCCTCCACTTCTATGCCACTGGTTCCTTCCAGGGCTCAGTGGGTGATCTTTGCGGTGCCTCCCAATCAGCTGTCCCCACTTGTGTCAGCAGGTTACAGACGCTCTGTTCAGACGGGTATCCACCTTCATCCACTTCCGCTGCGACCAGGCAAGTCAGGCACAGTGATCCAGAGGCTTCGCGGCCATTGCTGGCTTCCCCCGCATCCAGGGTGCTATAGACTGTACACATGTGGCCATCAAGGTGCCAGCAGGTGAACCCGGTGCTTTCATCAATAGAAAGGGCTTCCACTCCATGAACGTGCAGATAGTGTGTGACCACAGGATACTGATTCTACAAGTCTGTGCAAGGTACCCAGGCAGCTTCCACGATGCCTACATCCTCAGACACTCCCAGGTGCCGCGGCTCTTCAGTGCTCCGGCTCGGCTGGATGGTTGGCTGCTGGGTGACAAGGGCTGTCCCCTCAGAAGGTGGCTCATGACGCCTCTTCGCCATCCAAGAACAGAAGCTGAGCAGCGGTACAATAGGAGCCAGGGCACCACAAGGGCTGTGGTGGAGAGAACCATCGGTCTTCTCAAGATGCGCATCCGTTGCCTGGACCGCTCAGGGGGCTCACTCCAGTAGCCCCCAGAACCCGTCTCTCTGATAGTGGTAGCATGCTTCGCTCTGCACAATCTTGCGCTGCAAAGGGGGGATGCAGTTGACAATGAAGACCTTGACGCAGTGGATGAGGCTGCAAATGATGAATCCAGCAGTGGCTCAGAGGATGAGGAAGCACAGGGCAATGATGAGGGCCACAACGACGACCCGCGTTCACACCAAGGAGGCAGGGACACCCGGGACACTTTAATCCAAAGAACCTTCAGCTAGCTCCACACACATGGATCAGCAGGAACAGCATTGCCTGGCACTTCCACACGTGGCACTTAGGTGCCACATCTTCCACCTGTTTAGCTGCAACTAAGGGCTTAGGACAGAAACATCAATGTCCACTCAAACACTCATGATAAATATGTGAAAAAGAAAAATGCACCACAAACAAAACACCCACAGCCATGGTAACAAAAGTGGACTTTATTCTGTCCAAAAGAAAACCAAACAATTCTCCATTGCAATGAGAAAAATTTGGGTCCCTATTCTCAGGCCAAAACAAAATCACCAGTGACATATCCGTGGAGTGCCTAAGGTGCCTTATGCTTACGTTTTCGGGTGCTACGTCTAGGTGCCGCCCCATCGCTCGGAGTGGCTTGAGAGACTGCCTGCTGACTCTGCTGTCCTGGTGGCCTCGATTACCTTGGCGGGCGTCCTCTGGCCCGTGAAGCCTGTGACGGCTCCGCCTGGGAGGAAGTGGCCAGTTCCAGAACTGGCACCTCCCCAGTTGTTGCAGCCTCAACGGAAGAAACGTTGACTGGCAGAGAGGCGGAGGAGCTGCTGCCTTCATCCGGAGCGCCCTGAGAGGAGCTCGCAGCGACGACAGGCAGCTGCTGCGCCAACATGAGGTCCAGATCTACCTCCCTGCTCACCGCAGATGCATGGGCACCGAGTGCCGACGCTTGGTGCCCACAACATTTCCCACATTGGGAATGACCACCCGTGGCCAGTACCACTGTGAGGGCTTGCAGGTCAGAGGGTATCCCAATCATAAAATGTTCCATTCAATCGAACCCGCTCTCTATGAGAGTCGCCGATCTCTCATTGGAGGAAGCCTGAAGCTCTGCCCTGAGGGTCAAACCTTCACGTGCACTCTGCCTGGACTCCTCCGTCGCAGAGACCAACTGATGCATTCCCTCATGCAACCCTGCCAGATGCAAACGCACTTCCTGCCGCCTGTCCTGCAACTGCTGCATTGGGGACAACTCCAGAGACATGTCATCAGTGCCAGACTCAGCATGTGCCTCATTCCCTGCAGCTCTCCAGCTGCTGGCGCCATCGGCACTCTCTGCCCCTACCATCTCCTCCAGCGATTGCGGTGTGCCCTCTCCACTGGAACCCAGGACACTTGCCGACGGTAAAGACCCCATCGAGGTGTATGTGACTGTGCTGGTGCCTGGCTGGCTGAAAAGATGTGCTGCAAGTTGCACATGTTGGCCCTCAGGTGTGGACGGGGGGCTGCGGGGTCGGGGTGTGGGTCGCTGTGGTGGTGATGCTGAAATTAACAACAAGGACAGTGCCTCAGTTAGCGGACAGTCAGTTCAACCTTTCATCCCTTTCCCCCCCAGCCTCATATGTCGCTCACCCCTCAAGACCCTCAGGAGACGAACATTGGTGAGGTGGAAAAGAGTCAAGAAGAGCCCCAACCATTAAACGCACATGCAGACAGGCTGGCCAGATGGCCTCAGGAATGCCTCATGGCATGTTATGTACCATTGGAGCGGGGAAAGTGCAGAGGTACCTGACCTGGATGCATTCTGGCCTGGAGAGTTGCAGGGCTGAGGAAACATCGCAAACACTTGCGGCATTTGCTGAGTAACATGGTAGCATTTATTTAGGTTGAGTGCCATGAGGTTCACAGCTGAGGTGCTGAGGACCTTTTGGACAGAGTAATGTGGGGCGCACTGGCTGAAAGGGTGGTGGAGGTCCCAAACCCCCTAAGATGCAATAACTCTTTGGCTGTGCAGCAGCGATCCAATGGCATGTTAGACCATGGTGATAATGGTCACAAATGGGATAGGGTGACTTTGGAAGGTGGTGGAGACACGAATCTTCAAGAGGATGAGCATCCCTTCTGTATGACCCACACATCAGAGTGTCTCACTCTATGAATGAGCATTGTTTCAGCATTAACGATTGAAGCAACCATCAGTGGTTTGGATGGTGGGCAGACAGAGTGGATGGAACTGTGGACCTCAAATACCTGGTAGCTGGACCCCAGCCTCACCGCCCCCAGCTGCCCTGGCCTCCTGCCCAGCTCCATGGCCTGCTCTTCAAAGGTTGTGAGGTGCTGGAGGAGGGCGTGCCCACCTCCAGTCCTCTGGCGCTCCCGGGCATAGTGGCAAAACAGAGAAGAGGATTTATTGGGGCTGATAACTCATGTACTCTGCACGCGCACGCCGCATCCCAACCACAGTGGCCCATCTGAGGCCTCCAGCGGCTCCTGTCCACACTACTTGTGATCAGTCCCCAGAAGATAGTACGGCTGGTCCCAACCCCCACCCCCAACGGCCACCTTGGACACATTCGGCGTCCATCACTTTGATAACACATGGGTCTTAGCGCCCATGGCAAGGAGGCGCAACTAAGTGTGGCGCCGATGCCAGCAGATGTCACTTGGCCAAAACACCTTGAGGCTCCCCTTCCACCATCTCTTCCACCATCAATATGACATGTGTTGGAGTTCTGAGTATGTGTCTAGCTGCCTCCCCTGCAGGTTGCCCCCAGACTACTCAAATGCCACACACACCAACATATGCTGCAGGGAAAACCCTCCTTCTCCTCAACCACTAAGGCTGGTGTAAGCATGGTTAGTACCCGTTTGGCCACCCAGCATGCACCAGATGCCCTGTGCAGTAACGACAGCAAGACATGGGGAGGGGGGTGTCAAAGGCTAAGGCCACCTTCTGGGTCAAATGGCCAAGACTGACATGGTAATCACCCGTCCAGAGCGCAGCAAATCATTGAATCTTTTTCTGCACTGGATGCCAGTGCACTGCACATCATCATGGGCACTGACAGCGTCACCCACCTCCTCCCACGCCTAGCTGTGGAAGTCGGGTGAAGTAAAGCTGCTGTCAGATGGGTCTAATTCCTGCATGAATAAAGAAGCTGAAATTCTACCTGGTAAGAACAATGTTTCGAGGGACTGCACATAGTGCCATATGTGCTGGAGAACTACCAGTGAATCTGTGAGATCTACCTTTCTTAAATCAGCTGTTTAAAGTGCATGGTCGCTACTGAGCACAATGTGCCTGTTAATTTATGTTTAATTTAAATTGATTTTGGTTTGGTTGCTGCAGTGAAAGTTTTAAAAAGTGAAATCTTGCCCATCGGTTTCTTCTTGAGGTTGTTTTGGGAGTCTGGTTTCTTTACATTATTGGTCTCCATGGTGACCGTAACAAGGGGTAAAATAACAAAGGTGTCTCAGTGTTTCGTTACACAAATTCTTAAAAACAATTGCAGATCAGCAAAAAAGTTAAAAAAGCTAACTTGGAACTTGGAATTATTTCTAGGGCTATAGAATTCAAAAGTAGTGAAGTTATGTTAAACTTGGACAGGACTTTATTCAGGTTGCACTTAGTGCTGTGCACAGTTCTGGTCTCCAGACTGAAAAAGGAACCATAGAATGACTGGGAAAAGTGTAAAAAAAATTTCCAGAACTGGGATATTGCAGCTCTTGGGAAAGATCAAACAGCTCAGGTGTTTTTTCTTTAGGAAACAGGAGACTCAGAGGAGATCTGAGGGAGATGTATAAAACTGAACGGGTTGTAAAGGGTAGATGTGGAGAGAATGTTTCCACTTGTGGGAGAATTCAATCATAGGGGCCGTAAATACAAGAAATGTTTCGAAGATACTAATAAATCCAACATGAAATGAGGAATTATTTAATTACTCAGAGTGGTTAGAATGTGCAACTCACTACATAGTTTAACTGACTCCTGATGGATGAGCTCAGACAGAATATAACAAACTAGTGGCCCCATCACAATAGAAATGTTAGAAAGAGATAGTAAATTATTAATCAAATTTTTTCCATGCCTGAGCTCAGACAGTAGATTTTTAAAAATGTATTCACGGGATGTAGGTTTCACTGGCCAGGCCAGCATTTTTTGTCCATCCCTAGTTACCCTTGAGAAGGTGGTGGTAAGCTGCCTTCTTGAACCGCTGTAGTCCATGTGGTTTAAGTACACCCACAGTGCTGGTAGGAAGGTAGTTCTAGGATTTTGACCCAGTGACAGTGAAGAAACGAAGTCAGGGAGATGAGTGACTTGGAGGGAACTTTCAGGTGGTGGTGTTCCCATCTATCCGTTGCCCTTGTCCTTCTAGATGATAGCGGGTTTGGAAGGTGCTGTCAAAGGTGCCTTCATAAATTCCTACAGTGCATCCTGTAGATGGTACACACTGCTGCTGCTGTGCATCGTTTGTGGATGTGGTGCCAATCAAGCAGGCTGCTTTGTCCTGGATGGTGTCAAGCACCTTGAGTGTTGTGGGAGTTGCTCTCATCCAGGCAAGTGGGGAGTATTCCATCACATTCCTGACCTGTGCCTTATAGATAGTGGGACAAGGTTTTGGGAGTCAGGAGGTGAGTTACTCGTTGCACGATTCCGAGCCTCTGACCTGCTCTTGTACTCATAGTATTTATTTGGCTAGTCCAGTTCAGTTTCAGGTCAATAGTAACCCCCAGGATATTGTTAGTGGGGGATTCAGTGACGGTAATGCCATTGAACATCAAGGGGCGATGGTTGGATTCTCTCTTGTTGGAGACAGTCATTGACTGACACTTGAGTGGCGTGAATGTTACTTGCCACTTATCAACCCAAGCTTGGATATTGTCCAGGTCTTGCTGCACTTGGACATGGACTGCTTCAGTATCTGGGGAGTCATGAATGGTGTTGAACATTGTGCAATCGTCAGTGAGCACCCCCACTTCTGACCTTATGATGGAGGGAAGGACATTGATGAAGGAGCTGAAGATGGTTCGGCCGGGGACACTACCCTGAGGAAATCCTGAAGTGATGTCCTGGAGCTGAGATGACTGACCTCCAACAACCATAATCATCTTCCTTTGTGCTCGGTATGACTCCAGCCAGCAGAGATTTTTCCCCCTGATTCCCATTGACTTCAGTTTTGCTCAGGCTCCGTGATGCCACCCTTGGTCAAATGCTGCCTTGATGTCAAGGGCAGTCACTCTCACCTCACCTTGGATTTTAGCATGCAAAAACTGGAGCAAACCATTCAGTTGTCAGAGGTGAAAATTTGAAAATCTCCTCCCTGACTGCCTCTAATCTGCTTACTAATGTGGTTTATGGATGTACAACAGGGGGCAGGTAGCCAACCCCTCCCAAGAGGCACATTAATAATGTAAATATTGTAATGAGGCTGGCAGCAGCTGATTTGACCTGTTTCACAGGTTTCACTGTCATGGTCTGGTTTCCCAAGACTCTAAGTGTGGTGTTAGGGGGTTGGTGAGGAATTGGAAACGAACCAGGTCAAAATTCTGATCCTCTCGGGATCAATGTGCAGAGATGGGACTATCTGAAGCTCTTCCCCACCTACATTACCTGATCCTAATAATATCCAGGTCAAAGTATTTCAGCAAAGCCAAAGTAGTGAAAATGCTCCAAATGAAATAAAACACAGAAAATAAAGAAAACACTCAGCAGCATCTGTGGGGGGGGAAACAGAGTCAATGTTTCATGTCCATGGCCTTTCAGCAGAACTGGAAGATCTTTGCGATTAACTTTTAAAATGAATGAATGTGGCAAATAATGGTGGAGTTGGAGGAGGAAAGCACAGAGAGGAAAGTCTCTGATTGGCTGAAGGGCAGGAGGGAGGGATTCAATGACCAAAAGGAAGGTGGTACAAGGTGAATGGGGTTATTGAAGAAAGTAAAGATGGATCCAGAGGAAGTGTCCATGGCTGTAGCAAAATAACCAAAGGGAAAGGGAGCAAAGAAAACATGTCTGGGAGGAGAGGCTCCCATGTCACAGGAATAAAGGCGGGGGAGGCAGTGGTGCTGTGGTAATGTCAGTGGGTGAATAATTTAGAGGCACAGACTAATGCTCCGGGAGCAAGGATTCAAATCCCACCAATGGCA
Source organism: Cetorhinus maximus (assembly GCF_964194155.1). Lineage (NCBI taxonomy): Eukaryota > Metazoa > Chordata > Chondrichthyes > Lamniformes > Cetorhinidae > Cetorhinus > Cetorhinus maximus. The sequence continues at coordinate 5,307,340 of NC_135899.1, forward strand.
TCTGGTGGAATTTCAATTCAATTAATAAACATGGATTTCAAAAAACAATCATTAATGCCATTGAGGGAAATCTGCCATCCTTACCTGGTCTCACCTACAAGTGAACCCAGAGAAACAGCAATGCGGTTGGCTCTGAAATGGCCTTGCAAGCCATTGAGTTGTATCAATTCACAACTGGACGGACCATCCGGCATCGGCCTAGGCACTGTAAATGACCAGGGTTCACCTAGCCCTGTCCACCCTGTGTAAGGTTCTCCTTACTAACATCTGGGGGATTGTGTAAAAATTGGTATAACTGTCCCACAGACTAGTCAACCTACAACCTGACATAGTCATACGCACAGAATCATACCATAACAACTGTGGCTGTACGTACATGACATGGCCTGCAGTGGTTCAAGAAGGCCACTCAATACTACCTTCTCAAAGGCAATTAGGGATGGGCAATAAATCCTGGCCAAACCAGCGATGACCCACACCCTGTGAAAGAATAATAAAAAGTGATGTGCACCAGCCCACTGACCACCAGTGAAGCCCCACCCAGAGCACCAGCACAATTCTCCTCCACTTCCAGTGACTCTGAAATTGCCACCTTCATTCCCAGCACGTGTCATTGGAGAGGTGATTATGATCAGATGGTTTTAATCCCAGTACTCAGTCTGACAGACAATGGCACGTCTAATGGGAAAACAGGATGCTATTCCTCATTCAGCTTCAAAGTAGAACACTCTAGCAGGCAGAAGATCGAGAAACCAGAGTCGATGTTTTATTTCCCACCCCAGAATGTGAGAGAAATTCCAGTGGGAATGACACATGAATGGAACAAAACAGATCAATTCCAGATGGGACATGAGGAATACCCCAGCAGGACAGCATGAGGGTGGGCAGAATGGGGGGAGGGTGAACTAATCAGGCAACAACATTATGGTATCAATCAAGACGCCTTATTCTGAAACTGTCCCCCTAGTTTTATATTCCCCCACATCCTCTCAGCATCTACTCTGATAAGCCCTTCAGAATCTTCTCTGCTTCAATAAGGTCATCTCTCTTTCCTCTAAACTCCAATGTGTATAACCTCAATGTGTTCAACCTTTCCACATAATTACAACTCCTTTATCCCAGGAATCATCCTACTGAACCTTCTCTGAAATGCCTCCACGCAATAACCCCACTTAAATAAGACAACCAATGTTGTATTGAACTCAAAATAGAAAATACTGGAAAAACTCAGCAGGTCTGTCAGCATCTGTGGAGGGAGAAACAGAGTTAATGTTACGAGTTGTGTGGCACTTCTTCAGAGCTCTGAATACACACTCGAAACGTTAACTATGTTTCTCTCTCCACAGATGCTGCCAGACCTGCTGAGTCCTTCCAGGATTTTCTGGTTTAATTCAGAATTCCAGCATCTGCAGTATTTTGCTTTAATTTTAGACCAAAATTGTAGGCAGTACTCTCAGCGTGGTCTCAGCAACTCCCTGTATAGTTGTATGAAAACATACCCGCTTTTATATTCGTTGGTACTTGTATCAAAGGACATTAAAACCATGTTGACTCTACTTGATTGTATGATTTTTTAAATGTATTGCTACAACAAAAGCAGGACTAGGGGTTAAAGGTCTTTATTTAGAAAGAATCTAACCATCACCCCTTGACATTCAATGGCATTACCGTCATTGAATCCCCCACTATCAACATCCTGGGGGTTACCATTGACCAGAAACTGAAGTAGACTAGCCATATAAATACTGTGGCTACAAGGGCAGGTCAGAGGCCAGGAATTGTGCGAGCAACCCACCTCCTGACTCTCCAAAGTCTGTCCACCATCAACAAGGCACAAGCCAAGAATGTGATGGAGTACTCCCCAATTGCCTGGATGAGTGCAGCTTCCACAACACTTAAGATGCTTGATAACATCCAGGACAAAGAAGCCCACTTGATTGACACCACATTCACAAACGCTCACTCCCTCCACCACCAATGCACAGTGGCAGCAGTGTGTACCATCTACAAGATGCACTGCAGGAATTCACCAAGGCTCCTTCGACAGTACCTTCCAACCCCACGACCACTACCATCTAGAAGGACAAGGGCAGCATATAGATGTGAACACCACCACCTGGAAGTTTTCCTCCAAGTCACTCATTAGCCTGACTTGGAAATATATCGCCGTTCCTTCACTGTTGCAGGGTCAAAATCCTGGAATTCCCTCTCTAACAGCACTGTGGGCATAGCTTCACCACAGGGAGTGCAGCAGTTCAAAAAGGCAACTCATCACCACCTTCTCAAGGGCAACTAGGGATGGCAATAAATGCTGGCTAATCAGCGAAGCCTAAATCCCGTGAATGAATAAAACAAATTTAGACTGGTGGAAGATGAGAAGTGATTTCCACAAGGACCAGGGCTGTTAACCATTGGGCTAAATGATAAGGAGTCAGGAAGCAGAAGCAAAAATGCAGAATCTGTAGACAAAATAGTAATTGGAAATGCAGTTAATAGAGAGAGTAATGTGTGAAAAAAATAATCCTGCAGCTATTAATAAACTTGCAGATTGGTTGTTTTACGCAAAAAATTATTTCAATACAAATGTGAGGTATTCGATAGGAAGAATGAAATTCCCAAAAATTCTCTGAAAAATTTGAATGGGAGAGATGGGCAAAGATTTTCACATGTGCAGAATCAGAATGAATCTAAAGTAACAGCACATGTTAACAAGGCCATAAACAATAAAACACTGGAGTTCATTCTAGAGCAAGGAAATGAAAAGCTAAAATGTGACATTGGACTCGAATGGAACCTCGGTTATCAGACACTGGGTGCAGTGTGAACAGTTTTGGTTTCCATATTTCCATGTATCAAGACAGAGAGGTTATTTTTACAAAGATGACACCAGATTGAGATATTATAACTCACAGGAATAACTGAACAAGGTGGGCTCTATTCTATAGGTATGAGGAGGCTGAGGGGTGAGCTAGTTAAGATCTCCGAAAAGATCCAGGTCTGTTGTGAGATTGAGATAAAGAAGGTATTTCCAGTTGAGTGGGTACAAATTGGACTGCAGCAGTTGAAGAAGGCAGCTCCCCACCTCCTTCTCAAGGCAATTAGGGATGGGCAATAACTGCTGGCCTAGCCAGTGATGCCCACATCCCATGAACAAATGAAGGAAACCTGGAGGTTCATCAAGGTCACTAATAAATCCAATAAGGGATGTTGGAGAGATTTTGTTTCTCAAAAACGGGTTAAATTGTGGAACTTGTCAAAACATGGAGTAGTCGAGGCGATAAACAAAGCTGGATTTAAGGGGAAGAAGGATATGTACATGAGAGAGAAAGGTATGGAAGGTTATGCTGTTAAGATTAGATGGGCTTGAATGGAGAGAAGCTCACCTCAGAATTCCCAGCCTTTGACCTGCTCTTGTAGCCACAGTATTTATGGCTGGTCCAGTTTCTGGTCAATGGCAGGATCCAGCATGTGGATGGTGGGGATTCAGTGATGACAATGCCTTTAAATGTCAAGGAAATATGCTCATTGCCTCATACTTGTGTGGTGTGAATGTTGCTTTCCACTTATCAGCTTAAGCCTGAATGTTGCCCATGTCTTGCTGCATGTAGGCAGGGTCTGTTTCATTATCTGAGGTGTTGCGAATGGTTCTGAACACTGCAGTTATCAGCAAACATCCCCACTTCTCCCCATTTATGAGGAGGGGAAGCTCACCTCAGAATTTCCAGCCTCTGACCTGCTCCAGTGGCCACAGTATTTATATGGCTGGTCCAGTTTCTGGTCAATGGTAACCTCCAGGATCTTCATGGTGGGGGATTCAGCGATGGTGAGAAGTTGTGTGGTATACCTTCACTAAATTGACGGCAGTGTTTGGATGGGGTAATATTTCTGGATTTCTATGTGTAAAATTGAGAAGGGGGCTGTTGCCAAGTCATTTACTTGTGTGTTCTGACCAAGTGGGGCTTTTTGGGGGGATGTTTTGTAAGATTGTTTTAACTGTGTGACGTTAATCTTGAGTGCTTAAGATTTTTTCCTTCTTGCTAATAAATCTTTTAATTTTAAAATCCTAAAAAGTGTTCCTGGGATTCGATTTTTCTGGGATCAGTAGTTCTTTCCTTCATTTTCAAAATATAAAGAAAAAGGTTTTGATCAGTCAGACAAGTTTCCCTCTGGGTTTTTGCTTGCTGAATAACATCAGCTATGGTCATAACATTTGAAACTCTCCTCCTCAAAAGGCAGTGGAGGCAGAGTCTTAGAATATTTTTAAGGCAGAGCTGGATAGATTCTTGATTAACAAGGGGGTGAAAGGTTATCAAGGGTAGGTGGAAATGTGGAGTTGGGGTTACAATCAGATTAGCCATGATCTTATTGAATGGCAGGGAAAGCTCGAGGGGCCGAGTGGCCTGCTCCTGCTCTTAACTCTTATGTTTATATGTTTGTAAGTATGACAGTGAATCTTTGGGTATCGTATTTACTGAATTGATTATTACCAATCACATATCTGCATAACGATCATCATTAGACCAGAGTGTAACATTATCGGGCACAGGCAAACTCAGGAACCAGCTCAGATTTATAAAACTTCAATCGTTATCGTTACTTACCAGGAATACCAATAAAGGCAAGGACTGTGTAGTATATTTCTTCAACACCATCAATTGGTAAATGCATTTTCTATGTGAAGAAATTTGTCCCTTTGTGCTACAGGTTATCCCTGTGATTTAAAATAGAGGCCGTACATTCTCAGAGCCTGTAATTTATTTCCTGTGGGATCTCCACAGGGACACTGAGGTTGCAACGTCTCCCAAAACAGTTGTTTTTTAAATTTGAAAAAAAACAGATTACGACAGTTGTGCTAAATCCCAGTTGTGATAGTGCTGAGATTGAATTAGAAAACCTCAAAGATTGTACAATTCTGCTCAATTCATTAACTAAAGGAGATTGAACACTTTAGCCTTAGGGTGATCGTCCTTTCCTACGAACACTACCAGCATCATCTGTAAACCTCATATTGTTTCAGGGATGTCTTTCAATCTGCTATTTCTTTAGTCATTAAATTTCAAATGGATGAGTTTTCTCTCATGCTGCTTCCTGAACCCTGGGATGTGTTTGCTCCCTTTTCCTGTAGCAATTCAGTAATTAATTTTTATTCATTTACAGGATGTGGGCTTCGCTGACCAGGCCAGCATTTGTTACCCATTCCTAATTGCCCTTGAGAAGGTGCTGGTGAGCTGCCTTCTCGAGCTGCTGCAGCCCATTTGGTGTAGGTACACAGAGTGCTGTTAAGGAGGGAGTTCATGAATTTTGACTCAGCGACAGTGAAGGAACAGTGATATTTTTCAAAGTCAGGATGGTGAGTTGCTTGCAGGGGTGGTGTTCCCATGTACCTGCTGCTCTTGTCCTTTTAGATGGTAGTGGTTGTAGGTTTGGAAGGTGCTGCCTAAGGAGCCTTGGTGAGTTCCTGCAGTGCATCTTGTAAATGGAGAAGGGAGTGAATGTTTGTGAGCTGCAGCATGAACTTCATTACACCGTCACACTGCTGTAGTCTGAGGCTGCCTCAAGTGTGTTATCAGCCACAGGCTCTGTCGGTAGCTCTGTCTCCGAGAAACAATCCCTACAACTTCTGCAGACCCTGGAAGACTACAGGGGTCTGTGACCCACTGAGCATGTAGGAGTCATGCGCACTGCCTTGAAAACGTGTTTCGGGTGGTCGCACACCAGCGGCACATTCAGCGAATGGAACCCCTTGAAGTTAATATAGTTCACCGTGTGTTTCAATAGAGGCCTGAGCTCCAAATGAGTGCAGTCGATTGCACCCTGAACCTGTTGGAAACCGGAGATCTAGGCGAATCCAATCACTCTTGCATCCTGGCTGTCCTGGTCCTAGGTGAAATGCACAAAGTTGTGTGCCCTCGCAAAGATGGCATCCGTGACCTCATGGATGCATTTGTGGATGGAGGCTTGTGAGATCCCACATGTGGAGCCCTGAAAGGAGACACTGGTGAAGAAAATGGGCGCCGCGGTCAATTTCACAGCCACTAGCACTGGATACCCTCCATGCCCCCATGGCGCTAATTCCTGCAGTAGCTGGCAGATGTGACCGACCAGTTCTCTAGATAATCGCAGTCTTCAGTGACACTGGTTGTTGGTCAGCTGCAGGAGTGACAGGTGGCGTCTATAGGCGCTGGGTGTCATTAGGCGTCAACCAGTGACAGCTCGCTGTGGCTCTTCGACTGTGTGTGTGGGAGACCCAGCTGCTCCTTCTTCCTGAGATTGCTCCTCCTGCCTCTGAGCAGCCAGGAGCCTCAGTCACTCTCTCCTCCGACGTCTTCACTCTCTGTAGGCCATCAGACATAGAGCTAGGTCACCACGCTCCATGATCCTGGAAGAAATGCAGTTGGAAACTTGAGAGAATCTTCTTCACTGTTATGATCCCCAGCTGAGCTTACCCCTGGACAAGCCTGACCCCAGAGTGGAACCCAGCTTGATAGATCCTAACTTTTAATTTGTTTGTTTAGATACATGGAGAATAGCTACTGAACAGAGTCACAGGAGTCAGCTGATGAAATGTTAACAAGAATAAAACATATATCCAATAAGAAAAGATGAAATATATTCCAATACTCCTTCATCCACAACCATACCTTTACAGGTTTATACAGATTTGTAAGAATAACACAAGTTACAAAAGCAATTTTATCCTGACATGTCCTCAGTAAGTACACAGTCCATTTACCAATAGGCACCCTGTGGTCAGACACACCAGACTCTGAAACCAAGTGGCAGATGCCACCTCAACCAGATGCTTTGGATATATCCTCAACTGCCCTGCGCCGCCCCCACCCCCAAATGTTTGTCACACCGTGAGCCAACCAGTCTCACTGCACTCTCTTTTTCACACGTGGGTTTGTAATCCCCACTCTCCAAGGACTCGATTTGGAATCTTCTCCCAAACTGACACTTTCTCTCTGACGCCTTCTGCAAGGGTTCACCTGCAGGGTTTCGAGCTATCCTTCTGATGTTCCTCTTCCATGGGTCACCACATGCATTCAAGCTGTCTTGCACACACCCATCTCACCGACTAAGCTGACAACGGCATGCCGCCGCTTTTCATGCCCATAGCAAAGATTTACAGACGTTCAATTGTCTCTTTGGACCTTCTTGCCTTTTCTGAAGCCTTTACCTCTTTAAGCTTGAAACTATCACGTTGAAGCTTGGAACATTTCTCTCTGCCCACACTCTTCACTTAAGATTCCTGTCATTCCTTTGATGAGAAGGTCTGCTTGGGACTTTCCCCTGTTCCACTCCACTGGATTTTTGGGTTTTTTCTTTAGCTTGGGACTTGCTATCTGTCCCCTCCTAGGCTGCTCCTGCCTGGCAGCAATCTTCAAAAGCAGCTGAACTCCAACAGCTTCCAAAACAAACTGCTGTTTCTTGCTTTTCTGTGTGTGCCTGTGGGAGGGATCTGCCTCTCTGCGTTCCTGTTGCTAGACAACATCCCAATTCTTCTACTCTTATGTTTGCTTTACTTCTTAAGTCATAAACTCTCATTCAAAATGCAAGCACCTTTTTAAAGTGAAACTAAAACTTCATTTGATCTTTCTTAACACACAGATATGAAAATACAAAACATTAAAGATAACACTCATTCCTAACACCTCCAAATACTATATTTCCTGAAACCCACCCCTTTGGAGGGAAGAAAGCTTCACAACAGTGAAGGTTTCTTTACAATGGCCTTACGTCTGCCTCACACAAACTTACCATAAGCCTCTAGCAATAGCAAACCTCTAGCAATAGCTTATTACATACTATATAAAAGAAGTTTCACATTTCGTTTCACAGTTAGACATGTTGTCGTACAATTACAAATATTTAAGCAAAACAAAGTCAACGTAATATTAGTCGAGTTTCCACATCATTGTATTATCATAACTCAATTCGTATGTTTCTTTATCCTCTATCCCTCGTCATGAACTCAGCAAAAAATGTTTCATTTAAGCCGACAGCCCAATTGTCCTTTTTGTTCGCTCTAGGTGTAATTCCATCTTCAAGCTTACTTTCCAAACACAAATGTGGTAAATTCTCATTTTGATTTAGCAAAGTCACAATTGAATACTTGTGCATTAACATTTCATTTCTTCTCTGACCAAAATCTCTTATTTCCGTTTCAAGGATATTATTGAGATGCTTCTTTTGTTCACACAAAAGTATTTCATAATCCTGCTTGGTTTGATCTTTAATCTTTGTGATATTGCTGTTTCTCCAAATCCCATGTCAAAAATATATTTTCCACTTCTTTTTGAACAAAGCCAATTATATTCTCCCTGTAGAGTTTCATAGTTTATTCCAACACTTCAATTCTTTTGCATAATCCATGAACTATATCATTCCACTCTTTTCCAGGTTTAGAACGGTCTTTTGCAAACTGTCCACTTGCCTGGATTCTAACTGCTATATTTTGCATATTAGCACTGGCAAGCACTTTCAAATCAGTGTCTCTGGTCATTGACTTTGCCAGGCCATTTTGCACTTTGTTCTTTTTGCTGGCAATTCTTGATTTCCAATTTTGCAAGCACTTCAGCTATCTTCACATTGTCCATGACTGAGGTTGATACATCAGTAATTTTACTTGGATCCGTTCTCTGCTCAACTGGGCCACAATTCAGTGTTTTTATTCACAGGAACAACTTTGGAACTCTGACACTCCATACCACATATCTTCCCCTTCATCTTTCCCAGATGGCTTTAAAGTTCAAGAATCTCATTATTCTTTTCACGACAAAATCCTGACAGTTCGTTAGTTTTGGTTTTTAATTCTGCATTCAACCAATTCTGATTGACCAACAATTCCTTTTCCGGTTCAAGGCAGTTCCCCTGATATTTCATAGCAACTGCCGATGCTTGAAGTTCATCAAGTTTTAATTGAAGATTGATTTTGTTAAGTTTGCTTCTACAAGTTTATCACTTAGACATTTCAAGTCCTCAGTCAAGTGTTCCACTTTCTGTGACTGATTCTCAGTTGATCTAATCAATTCTCTTCATTAGCAAATACATGAAAGTTATTTTTCTACCGTAATTAGGTGTTCTTCCAATTGCTTGTTATCTGCGGTAAGTGTTTCATTCTCAGCCATGGTAGCTTTCTGAAGTTGGTTGAAGCCAGCATGATCAACTGCCTGCTGCAGTACAGTCATTGCCACATTACTGGCTCCACTAACCAGATCATTACTCAGAATAAAATCTACCCCTTCAACAGGTGATTTAGGAATAGTTCCCATCGTAACAATTCCATTCACAAAGTGACTTTGTAAGTTAAGTTGACATAAAGAAACAGGTTCAAAAATTATATTAATACCTCTTATCAATATTTTTTCTTTCACAAAACTACCTGGAACTCAAATTGGACCATCAGCCACCATTAATGATTGATCTGCCCCTGTATCTCTCAAAATTTTAATCTGTTTACTTATTTTGTTTGAGGAGTAAGGGAACATGTCTCCCTTTGACATAAAACATCCTGGTTAGCCTGGCTTCCTTCACCAGTAATCAAAGAAGAATTCTCTGGACTCTCCTATACCATATCCCCCTTTCCTGTATGTTCTGATGGAGCACGTTTCACCTGCAGCACTGCTACAGTTTTAACAACAATTTCCTTTTCTGATGCAATCTTTTCTGAGGATTCCTTTGGCATTCCTACTAATCCAATGGGGCTATGATTTAATCTCCAGCAATCTGCCCCAACATGCCCCACCTCATTACAATGAAAACGCTTAGGCTTTCGAAGTCACTTCCAACCTCAGCACCTTCCTTTCTAGTCTGAGGAGAAATTTCCCGGGACTTCCCAACTGTCCCTTCTCTTCCCCGGCTACTTGACTTCCTTTCACCTTCCCATCTGCTCAGGTTTATAGGGATGACAGAAAAAGGATCTAAATTTATGAACCAATTCATAACCATCAGCCATTTCCACAGCCTGTTTAGCTGTTTTAGCCTTCTGCTCTTCAACATGGGCCCTAATTACAAGAGGAAGTGAATCTTTAAATTCTTCCAGGAGAATTATTTCCCGAAGAGCTTCATACATTGTCTGTATTTTTAATGCCTGGAACTCACAGTCAAAATTAATTTGCTTTACCCTTTCAAACTCAATATAGGTTTGCCCAGGCTGTTTTCTTATATTCTGAAATTTCTGCCTGTATGCCTCAGACTAACTCATATGCACTCAGAGTAGCTTTTTTGACTGCATTATAATCTGCCAATTCTTCTTCTGAAAGTGAAGCATAAACCTCATGAGCTCTACCTACCAACCTACTCTGCAACAGTAATGTCCAGATTTCTTTTAGCCACTTCATTTGCCTAACTATCTTTTCAAACAAAATAAAGAATGCCTCAACATCCCTTTCCTCAAACTTTGGGAGAGTTGCACAAAATTAATCATCTCACTAGTAGGTTTGAGATTGACGGGTTTCTCATCATCAAATGTTTCCTCAGAATCTGAGATCTCTTTTTTAAGGTCAAGCCATTTACGCAAATATTCCCTTCCTCATTCCTTCTCTCTTTCCTCCATTGCTAAATTCTCCCTCTGAAGGTCGAATTTTCGCATTTCCATTTTTCTTTGAAATGATCTCTCTTTTTCCTTTTCTGACCTTTCTGTCTCCATTTCTTTTCCCTTTGCCTCTAATTCAAGTTTTTTCAGATGCAACTGAAGTCTCACTACCTCCAGCTTTGACTCACCTGCCTGGAGAATGTGGTCTTTCTGTTATCCCTTCCAGTTTTAAATGCTGTGCTATAATCTCAACTATGTCTGCTTTCCTTGTCCTGGCAGGTAACTCCAACTTACCCCCAACTCCATTAGCATACTCTTGGTTAATTTCTGTGAACCAGTCAGAGTAACACTTTCCATCTGTAGAAAAGTCTTAGCAACCTCCAAAGACATTTCAAATTCCAACCTGTATAACAGACCTCATAGCAACTCCAATTCATATGTCCAGTTCCTCTTTACTTCCACATATTTATTTTATAAGGATTCACAGATCCAACCAATGTTCAAGGTTTTCCAATTCCACCTTATCATGATAAATCCTGAACCAGTTATTATTCCACGTCCAATCACCCGCTGTCCACGTTTCAAATCCGGCAATAGCCCCCAGTTTGTTTTGATCCCTGGACAAGCCTGATCCCAGGGTGGAAGCCAGCTTGATAGATCCGAACTTTTATTTGGTTGGTTCGTTTCGTGGAGAGTGGCTACTGAACGGAGTCATGAATCAGAAAATGAACTTTTAATAAAAGAATAAAATATTTATTCAACAAGATGAACTATATTACAATACTCCTTCACCCACAACCATACCTTTAAGGTATATACAGATTTGTAAGGATAACACAAGTTACAAAATTTATCTTAGACTGTAATGTCCAAAGAAAATACACAGTACATGTACTAATGGGCACCAACTGATACAGTGCATAAAATGAATGCAACATCCAACATTGATGGAACATCTCAGAATATATTTTCTTCTCAGTTCTCTGCCCAAAAGCAGTTCAAACCCACAGCACCATGATCTCCAGCACAGGTAAGACAAGGAGGCAGCTCCCAGATCCACCCCAGCCGGAACACGGATCAAACCCCATGCTGTCGGCACCAATCGGATCCTCACCAGCCAATTGGCCCCACAAAGTCTCTGAGTTGCTGAGGCAACACACACTTTAACACATGGGCAACCATGCCCACATCCCATGAATGAATAAAATAGTGTTGTGATCTGGAGCTATGAATATTGCCGGTAAGCACTCCAGATTTCTTTCCATCACATGACTGACCAGGAAGCGTTCCCATTCTCATCACTGCCATTAGCACATGTTGGAAGCTTTTTCAGGTTTCTGCTCAACCTGTTTAGCTGCCTTAAAAACAGGGGCCTTGCATTGTCCATCAAGCCCTATGATGGGTCCTGAACTGTCAGCTCCTAACTCAGAGGCAGGGATGGTACCACTGCGCCACAAAACCTCCTCTCAAGTTAATGCAGCACTTCAAACTACACCATGGCTAGTTAGTACAGCACGGTAAAATAATACAGTATGTCAAACTAAATCCCAACACAAACTAATGCTGACTGTACTGCCGAGCTCCCCTCTTATCAAACCCCACCCAGTAAAATTAACTCACTGCCTGTGAATCTCTTCACCTGTGTGTAAATCTACTTTCTCTGGGAAACACCTAATGCCTTGAAGCTCTCCTGCTCTGTGAAACTCCCAATCGGAAAAAAAAACCCTTAATATCCTGAACACTGTGAATTCCCAGGCCTTGTGGAACGCTCCCTTTGAAACAGGGAAAACAGTGAAACTCCATCAACTGTGAAATTCCTCCCACTGTATGTGGAACTCCAAAACTCATAGCGTGTGAATTTCCACCCTGGGAAACTCCTCCCAGTGCCACCCACAACCCACCCCACTGTGAAACTCCTCCCAGTCACACACAGACCCCACCGCCCTGTGAAACTCCTCCCAGTCACACCCACCCCCCACCGCCCTGTGAAACTCCTCCCTGTCGTAACCACCCCCCACCGCCCTGTGAAACTCCTCCCAGTCACACACACCCCCTACCGCCCTGTGAAACTCCTCCCAGTCACACCCACCCCCCATCGTCCTGTGAAACTCCTCCCAGTCACACCCACCCCTCACCGCCCTGTGAAACTCCTCCCAGTCACACCCACCCCCCACCATCCTGTGAAACTCCTCCCAGTCACACCCGCCCCACACGGCCCTGTGAAACAGTCACACCCAACACCTACCGCCCTGTGAAACTCCTCCCAGTCACACCCACCCCCCACCACCCTGTGAAACCCCTCCCAGTTGTAACCACCCCCCACTGCCCTGTGAAACTACCCCTGTGAAACGAATCTCTGTGCAACTCCTGCCCTGAGTAAAAATTCTCTCAAAAATACCCCCATCTATTCCCTCCAGTGTGATAGGTTGGCCATTGTTGGAACTCAGGAATCCCAGACACTCTCCCTCACCATTCCCAGTGCATGCAAATTCACAAAAATAATTAGGAGCTTATAGCCAGGCCAATATAATTAATTAAAACAAGCACTGAGATTGTATTGATACACTGAATTACTTTATTGATCAAGTTTAAATAATAATTGTTGATAATAACTGAACTAATAACTAATATCAGTACTGTATATATTGAATATAGTAATCGTGGTGATGTGCACAAGACCAGCTCCTCTACTCCTTTCTCCTTGCCTCCCGGTCCTGCGCTTTCCTCTTCAGTTTCTTTCCTATTCTGTCATGGGAAATGATCATCACAGCGTTAATCGAGTGGCTAGGCTCTGGAATGCACTGTCTGAGAGTGTGGTGGAGACAGGGTCAATCGAGTGGTTATGATCTGGAATGCACTGCCTGAGAGTGTGGTGGAGACAGGGTCAATCGAGTGGTTAGGATCTGGAATGCACTGCCTGAGAGTGTGGTGGAGACAGGGTCAGTCGAGTGGCTAGGCTCTGGAATGCACTGTCTGAGAGTGTGGTGGAGACAGGGTCAATCGAGTGGTTAGGGTCTGGAATGCACTGCCTGAGAGTGTGGTGGAGACAGGGTCAATCAAGTGGCTAGGCTCTGGAATGCACTTCCTGAGAGTATGGTGTAGGCAGGGTCAGTCGAGTGGTTATGGTCTGGAATGCACTACCTGAGAGAGTGTGGTGGAGGCAGGGTTAATTGACTCATTCAAAAGAGAATTAGATTGTTATTTGTAAAGGGATAATTCACAGGGTTACTAGGAGAAGGCAGGAGAATTGCACTAATTTATTGGTCATTTGGAGTGCCGGTGCTGACATGATGGACTGAGTGGCCTCCTTCCACACCTTCTGCTTCCCACTACCTCCCACATGTGTGGATAAAGGAAGCACAAGTCTTTTTCCCAAAGGATCCTCCGCCCATGACCAGCTGTTGTCGCTGACGGTTTGAGCTCTTCCACCATCACCATCCAAAATTTGCCGGTTCCACCGTGGGCCTTTTCTCCGAACCCTGAGCGAGGAACAATTAGCTGAGCGTGGGCTAATTCACAAAAGGGCGGAGACAAGCACCCCCTGAGGTCTCACATTACCCTGCTGCCCTAAACAACTGATACATGTGGTGTAAGAATTGGAAATAAAACCAACAACTTAAAGCCAAAGTACCCCCCCTGGAAATGAACAGTGTTTATCTGTTCCCCAGTGGCTGCTATTGGCACAAGCTGCAGAATGCAGGATGGTCTTTCTCTTGGGGATAGTGAATTGGTGAATGGTGTCAGAGACAGGGACACACTGTTCATCGCGGTGTGGAATGTGAGGGTGGTGTTGTCAAGACAGACACACCAACCAGATAGATCCAATAGGATCATTATTCACAGACACACACTGATAACTGGAAATGATTTGACATGATATTGGTATCAGCTAATGACAATTCGAGGCTGGGAGAGGAAACAATTGGCACCACCCAATTTCTAATCTTCATTGGTTAATATGGGTTACTTGCATGTCAAACAGCAAAAACAGCAAGTGATAGACAGCTAACCGATCCCACAACCAACGGGTCAGATCTAAGCTCTGCAGTCCTGCCACATCCAGTCGTGAATGGTGGTGAACAATTAGACAATTCACTGGAGGAGGAGGCTCCACAAATATCCCCATCTTCAATGCTGTGGGAGCGCAGCACATCAGTGCAAATGATAAGGCTGAAGCATTTGCTGCAATCTCCAGCCATAAGTGCCGAGTGGATGATCAATCTTGGCCTCCTCCGGAGGTCCCTAGCATCATAGATGCCAGTCTTCAGCCAATTCAATTCACTCCACGTGATATCAAGAAAAGGCTGAAGGCACTGGATACTGAAAAGGCTATGGGCCCTGACAATATTCTGGCAATAGGAAGGAAGACTTACGTTCCATAACTTGCCGCACCCCGAGCCAAGCTGCTCCAGTACAGCTCCAACACTGGCATCTACCCGGCTATGTGGAAAATTGCCCAGCCAATTACAATCAGTCTACTCTCGATCATCAGCAAAGTAATGGAAGGGGTCATCAACAATGCTATCAAGCAACACTTGCTTAGCAATAACCTGTTCACTGATGCCCAATTTGGGTTCCACCAGGGTTCCTGACCTCATTGCAGTCTTGGTTCAAACATGGACAAAAGAGCTGAACTCTCAGGGTAAGGTGAGAGTGGCTGCCCTTGACATCAAGGCCACATTTGACCGCATGTGGCATTAAGGAGCCTTAGCAAAACTTGAGTCAATGGGTATCAGGGGTTAGACCTTACACTGTTTGGAGTCATACCTAGCACAAAGGAAGATGGTTGTGGTTGTTGGAGATCAGGCTAAGTTCCAGTGCATCACTGCAGGAGTTCCTCAGGCTAGCATCCTTGGCCCAACCATCTTCAGCTGCTTCAACAATGGCCTTCCTTCCATCATACGGTCAGAAATGTTCAGTGACGATTGCACAATATTCAGCACCATTCACAACAGATACTGAAGCAGTCCATGTCCAAAAGCAGCAAGACTTGGACAATATCCAGGATTTGACTAACAAGTGACAAGTAACAAAACAAAAACAGAATTACCTGGAAAAACTCAGCAGGTCTGGCAGCATCGGTGGAGAAGAAATCAGTTAACGTTTCGAGCCTTCACGGCCCTTCGGCAGAACTGAAGCATAGTTAGGAGGGACAAGTAACAATCGCACCACACAAGTGTTAGGCAGTGACCATCTCCAACAAGGGAGAATCTAACCATTGCCCCTTGATGTTCAATGGTATTACAATCAATGGATCCCCCACTAACAACATCCAGGCGGTAACCATTGACCAGAAACTGAACTGACGAGCCATATAAATACTGTGGCTGCAAGAGCAGGTCAGAGGCTCAGAATTGTGCGATGAGTAATTCACCTCCTGACTCCCCAAAACCTGTCCAAGACATAAGTCAAGAGTGTGATGGAATACTCCCATTTTGCCTGGATGAGTGCAGCTGCCACAACACTCAAGAAGCTTGACACTGTCCAGGACAAAGCAGCATCTTGATTGGCACCACATCCACAAACATTCACACAGTAGCAGCAGTGTGTACGATCTACAAGATGCACTGCAGGAACTCAGCAAGCCTGCTTACACAGTATCTTCCAAACTCACGACTGTGACTATCTAGAAGGACAAAAGCAGCAGATAAACGGGAACACCACCACCTGGAAGTTTCCCTCCAAGCCACACATCATCCTGACTTGGAAATTTATCACTATTCCTTCACTATCGCTAGGTCAAAATCCTGGAACTCCCTCCCTAACAGCACTGTGGATGTACGTACACCACATTGACTGCTGCAGTTCAAGAAGGCTGTTCCCCACCAAATTCTCAAGGGCAATTTGGGATGGACAACAAATGCTGGTCCAGCCAGCGAAACTCCCGTCCCATGAATGAATAAAAAACATTGCATGGAATCGTTTCCATTATTTTAAACTGACAATAGTTGCCTGAGAATAAAGAGACTATTGGACGAGCCAGGCTGGCCATTTCCAAATTCCAAATACTGGACATGAGGACACCCAATAATGGAATGGAGATGGACCCACTGACAGTCAGACTGTCTGCTACAAAACCTGACAAATGACCACACTACCTCTGAGACACCCAACTGAGAAACTCCTCCTCACTGTTAGAACCCCTCCCCCGTGAGACCCCCTCCCCCATGAGAACCCCCTCCCCCGTGAGATGTCGCCCTGTGAAACTCCTCCCCGTGAGGCTCCTCCCTCTGAAACTCTTCCCTGTGGAACTCCTCCCCGTGAGACCCTTCCCTGTGAGACTCCTGCCTGTGAAACCACTCCACCTGTGAGTGCCCACTCCATGTGAGACTCCTCCCCTCTCAAAAACTATGAGCTGTGGCTCTCCGATCTGCCTTCACTTTCATCACTTGCTGTAATATTTTTAAATCTTTCCCAGCTAACTCACATGCTCTGTTCAATCTTTCTCTGAAGTTTGACACATAATCCAGGAGATTAGGTTCCAAATTTTGAGACATCAATTTCCCATCATTTAACTTCAGTGGTCCCCTTACCTCATGACCGCAGACTAATTCAAAAGGACTAAAATCAGTCAATGCGTTAGGAGCATCCCTAATAGCAAATAACAAAAATGGAAATCCCCTATCCCAATCCTGTGGATAGTCCTGACTATAAGCCCTCATCATGGCTTTTAAAGTTTGATGCCATCTATCCAAAGCCCCTCGTGACTCAGAATGATCAGCTGTTGATTTAAACTGTTTTATACCCAAACTCTTCATTATTCCCTTAAACAGCTGTGACATGAAATTTGAACCCTGATCCAATTGTCTTTCTTTTGGTAATCCATATCTTATAAAAGATTGAGTCAACTCTTCCACAATTCTCTTTGCTGTAATATTTCTCAAAGGTATCATTTCAGGAAACCTTGAAGAAATATCCATTGTTGTCTGATTTCCACTTTTCGTCTTAGGGAGGGGTCCTGCTAAACCAATCATGACCCTAGTCAAAGGTTCCTCAAATGATTGCCTTGGAATTAAAGGTGCCATGCTGGCTTAATCACTGCTTGTGATCTCCGTATCACCTGATATATGTGACATGTTCTCCAGAATTTGATTACATCTCTATGCAATCCAGGTCAGTAAAAATGTTTTTGTATTTTCGCATGTCTTTCAAACTCCTAAATGCCCCCCTATTGGAATTTCATGAGCTATTCTCAGTATTTCATTTCTATACTGAGATGGTATAACACCTGATGCACTTCCATCCATTTTTCATCTGCTGGAGCTTGATATGATCTCCACTTTCTCACTAACACATTACCCAGAAGGAAATCGCATTCTGTACTACACTCTGCCTCTGTTTCTGAGCAAGCTGAGTAAACTGTTTTATTCATAGATCTTTTTGCTGTAAATCAGGAACTGCCTTAAGCAAAACTCTTCAGCTTCATTCTTTTCCAATCTCTCCTCCTGAACAATCTTATCAGAGACAGTATCAGCTAATTGAACTTCAACACCTTGTCCCTGCCTTTTAACTTTCTCTTCTTCCTGTTTCAACCCGTGAGCTTGTGATCTTAATACCATATAATATGGCATCAATCCAGGATGCTCTTTCTGCAACATTCCTGTCGAAAGCACCTGTACAAGCTGCTCAACTACCATAGGCAGCACCCACATCTGTGACACAGCTATATCAGTATCTAAAATAAATTGAACCCTTGCAATGGACAATTTTTCCACTCTCCAACAATTACATCACCTGTTTTCCACTTACACTTTAAATTTACCTTGCAAAATGTGAAAGGTTTAGCATCTCCATGAACCCTACTTATTATCTCCTGATCCTGCAATATTCCCTCTGAACAACAAATATCACGATCCCACAATTAAGGATTGACAAGCCCCTGTGCCTCTTAAAATTTTAAAATCTTTACCTGCTCCACCCTGCACACATGGAAAGAATTCACACAAAAAATCTTGAAACATTTCTGTAACCTGCTCTTCAGAAATCCTTTGGGTAAATTGTGAACTCATTCCCACTTCTTTACCTGTCACTGATTCCTCTTGCTTTGCCTGTACACAAACCACTGGTTTTTCCTGTGCCTGAACCTCAGAACACACAGTAATTTTACTACCAGAACTTTTCTGCGTTCCAATAATTGTAACAGATTTTACCTGTAATTTCCAACGCATTGGCTTCATGTGCCCAACATTATTACAATGAAAACACCCCAATTTTCAGTGTCGCATCTACCCTCAGAACTTTCTTTTTAGGCTGTGAAAAAAACTTCCTGGGAATTTCCACCTCCTTCTTCTCTTCCCTGGCTACCTACCTTCCTCTCACCTGCTCTGATTTAAAAGGATGATGAAAAAGTTTAGATCCAAGAACTAACTCATAATCATCAGCTATTTCTGCTGCTTGGCTTATTATTTTAACTCACTATTCCTCCACATGAGTTCTCACTACCAAAGGAATCAAACCTTTAAATCCTTCCAGAAGCATTGCTTCTCTAAGAGCTGCATATGTTGTCTCAACCTCTAGTGACTGTATCTACCGGTCAAAATTACTTTGTTTTACTCTCTCACACTCAGTATCAGACTGTTTCCTTATATTCCTAAATTTCTGCTGTTATGCCTCAGGAACCAACTCATAGGCACTCAAAATTGACTTTTTTTAAAAGCACATCATAATCCACCAACTCTTCTCCTGACAGTGAAGCATAAACATCATGAGCTCTACACATTAATCTGGGCTGTAAAAGCAATTTCCAGTTTTCTTGTGGCCATTTCATCTGTTTATTTATCTTCTCAAATGAAATAAAGAATGCCTCAACATCCCTTTCTTCAAACATCAGAAGATCTTGCACAAATTTAAAAATACCCCCACTGGGTTTTCGATTGAATGTTTTTCTCATCATCACAACCTTCCTCAGCACCTGAGGCCTCTTTTTAAAAATCCGGCCTTTTAAGTTGGTACTCTCTGTCTCTTTCCTTCTCCCTTTCCTCCATTGCTAACTTTTCTCTCTGGAAGTCAAGTTTTCACATTTACATTCCTCTTTGAATGCCCTCTCTTTTTCCATTCCTTTTTCTGCTGCCTCTCATTCCATTTTTTTTTCATTTCCATTGCTTGTCCAAATTCAAGCTTCTCCATTTGTAACTGAAGTCTCATTACCTCCAGCTGTGATTCACTAGTGTCAGGTATCACTTCCAACTTCAAAGGCTGTGCTATCACTTCAACTATGTCTGCTTTCTTTGTCCTGACAAGTAACTTCAACTGCAACTTATCCGCTAACTCTGTTGCACTAAGTTGCTTTTTGTAAACCAATCAGAGTTATATCTTTTACTTCCAAAAAAGTTTGAGCAGTTGCCACAGCCATTTTTGCAGCCTCACTGCTTTGAAATCCCTCACACTAACTCTTGAATTCAAAGCGCTTCTCATACTCGTAACTTTAAGTTTCACCGACTCCAAACAAATCAAGGAATTTCATGATGTGTGCCAGGTGGACCAAATCCATCAGGGAAACTTGATGGTGCTATCACAATGGTTTTGCAATTTGTATTTACTTTGAGATGCATGCATTGAGTTCAGAAGTAATAAGTCCACCTAGACTTTGAGATTTTTTTTTCAAAAAACAAATTAAAATATTTATTAACAAAAGAAAAGATTTCAAGTACATACATAGGACTACAAACTACTATTATAATAACTCCTAACATTCCCAATTAACCTGACTGCCAGGTCCACCCCCTTTAAGGCAGCAGTCAAAAAATAATATTTTAGATTTTAAACAGATCCAAGAAATTAACACGATACCCTGGACAGTGGAATTCCAAAAGGCTTTTTTCCAGCTTCAGTTTCGGTAGACAACAGCCTAATACACAAATCCAGGAGGCTTCATTAAGGCTACTTGACACACTTCTGTTAGGTCTCACAATGCCTCCTCCTGACACAGAGCCTCATTCTCCTTTATGTAGGTTTCCCTCTTTTTTCGTGGGTAAATTCTATTATCACATATGTCTTTGAAACTGTATCTTCCTCACAATATAAAAACTTTAATGACGCTACTCTCTATTGTCAATAACCCTTGGGAAAAGTGAGCACATTCCTTCACCTTGCCTATCTGGCAATTTGTAAACAAACTAAAATCGCTTTGAAATCCAAACCTCCCTTTGTCTATCTAGCAATGCAAATTCCCTTCACGTCTTGCATGCTAAAATAGCATCCATTATTACTCATTAGCATATTAAGCATCTCGCTTTTGATTAATTAAACTTGCAGTCTACTTGACTCCAAATGTAATTACATCACACACAGACAGAGCCAACTACTTATTCCCATAAGCTTACTTTACAGTAAACCAGAAAAATATGAAAAATATTATACCTTTGTGGCGCCGATGCACAGTGGCAGCAGTATGCATCATCTACAAGCCGCACTGTAGAAACTTACCAAGGTCCCTTCGAAGCACGTTCCAAACCCATGACCACTACCATCTGGAAGGACAAGGGCAGCAGATGCATGGGACCACCACCACCACAAGTTCCCCTTCAAGACACACACCATCCTGGCTTGGAAATATATCGCCGTTCCTTCACTGTTGCTGGGTCAAAATCCTGGAACTGCCTCCCTAACACAACATGGACTGCAGCGGTTCGAGAAGGCAGCTCACCAGCACCTTCTCAAGGGCAATTAGGGATTGTCAATAAATGCTGGGTGAGGCAGCGACACCCGCATCCCATGAATGAATATTTTTAAAAAGTTGCAAATATTCTATTTGGAAATTCCTGGGTTAGCTCATTGTCACATTGTTGGGTTTTGCTGAAATGCTGCACATGGATAGGCAACTGGTCTTAACTGGAGTGAGATTCTCAGAGAGAGACACACTTTTGGGTCAGATGTCTGATGCTTTAAAAAAATTCCTGCAAAAGCAGTCATTTGCAGCAGCCTTCGTGAGACAAATGGAACATTCAGTAGTGTCATAGAAGATGGGGGAACTCAATGGTCGCAGCCTTTTGAGCTAGTTCAGATCCAGGGTGTGGTCAACAATATAACAGAAAAATCACGGACAAAAGAAATGAGACATTTCTGCCAGATCTAACAGTCAATTAGAATGGAGCAATGATAACAGAAGAATGAGCCTCAGGAATGTCCGGGGAATTGGTAACCAGTGTTTCAGATGTAATTCAAAATATCATAATGCGGTAAATTGTACAAAATGGAAAAAACAGACTTTTTGGGGCGACCCTCGACATAGAAAGTTCCAAATTGGAGGATGATATTGATCAAGCTGAGGGAATTGTACCTGGTCACAAGAAGCTTCAGCCCAATAATTAGTGCACTGCTCAGATTTATTTAATTGTGCCGTGTTGGATAGTGGTTGCACATCGAAAGTATGTGGAATGAATTGGTTGAAATGTTATTTAGATTCACTCGGTAGTAATGATTGAAGTAAGACCAGGGAATATGAAAGGTCTATTTGTTTCAGGTTCAGGGATAACAGTATATTGAGGTCACTGAAAAGATTGGTGATTTCATGCAGAATAGCTGGAATAAGCCATTTTGTTAGTACAGGTGTAGTCTCCAGTGAGGTATGTTGCTGCTGTGCAAGCCTTCCATGAGAAAAAGCACAAATGAAATTGGACATGGAACATAATAAAGCAATTGTCTTTGGAAAGTAAGTGATTTGCAATTTACCCAATCAGGACATTGTTGCATTCATTTAACAAAACCCAGCATCTCTAATCCGAATGTTAAAAATGTATTAATGACATCAGGCAGTAGGTGTTTGAGAAAAAAGACACGTTTTCTTAAAGTGACATCGACAATTTGCTCATCCCTCTTCTCTGATTAAAAATCCTACTAAAGAACACACGAGTGGCTGATGAATGCACAAAGCTTGTTGAAGAGGTTAGTGTAAATGTGATATATGCAAAAGTATTGGAGGATGCCATCACAGTCTCTTTTATGTCTCACATTAGTATGAGACTTTAATGAAGGTGCAGCAATGGATTTAAAGATGTTGAACAAGGTTAGAAACATTTTAAATTTTAATTTTATTGATATGGCAAAACAAGATTCAGTCTGTCTACAGTAATGTATGTTAAAACAAGGAATAATTGTAGATAAAATCATACAGACTACAGTAGGGGCACCAGCGAAATTCCTAACTGACAGTGAAGGGAATTTGCCAATGAATATTTTAGAGACTTGTGCGAAAATATGAACATTGTAGTGATGAACACTGCAGCTGAACGTCTCTTTTGTAATGGGCTTTGTGAAAGAACTCCTGTGGTGGTTGATGGGATACTCCATAAAATCTTAGCTGACCAACAAACTTGTCAGCTAATAATCTAACACCAGTCCTGCCATGGGCAGTCCATGCAAATCATTTGTTTCAAATGATTGGGGCCTATAGTCTGTATAAGTTGGTCGATAGGAGGAAACCCAAAATATCTTCTGTGCTGTTTGATAATGTACGAGCCCAGAAGGAAATACAATTAGTTCCACCTTCTCTCTGCACTTAAATGCTTTACATGCAGTGGTCAGGGCATTCCTTATAGCAGAAGTCTCAGGGAAAATTTAGCAAGCATTACGGCATTGCATAAGATCATCAGAGATAAAGTTTAATCCTGGGGATTTAGTATGCTATGAAAGAGAGAGCAAGAAAGAGTGGAAAGGCCCAGATATAGTGACAGGGTGTGAATGGAAGACAGTAATTCTCCAACATGGTAGTCAAACTATTAGGGTACATACATCTAAGTTAATTGGGACTGATAATAAACTTTCGGAATGTGAGAAATTAATAGAAGATGAACAGGTATCCTGTACCTCACATGCTCAAATGTTTGACAGTTAAGAGGAACAGAATACAATGGATAAAGGGCCAGATGAATGTAGACGAAGTGATGCCAATGCACAGGATAGGGCTAAAATATCCAAAATACAACTGCCTAAGGTACTTGGGTAATGTGCATACCAGGAGGATCCGGTGAATGGAGAGATGTAACCATTATAGGGAGAGCAGGGGAAGCCTCTGGCAATATTTAAACTTTGGGCGAAATGTCCAACATAGTGGGCAAGGGATATGATCCCATGGATTGGCAAAATGAGGTGGAAAGCAAGGAAATGCAGTGTGAGTCCCCATAATGGATCTAGAAGTGACTCAAGCACCAGGAAACAATCACGTTACTGGCAACAGATCTTCTGGTTACGGGAGGGAGGTAGGAGGGCAAGTAGAGGTTGTAGTTTGACTTGGCTATGCGATAGAACAAAGGCAACAGAACAACCCAGAAACAACGCTTGAAGTGGAAGCCCTAGTGATCCGGAAGTTTTGTGGATGAAACAAACTGGAAGATAAATTAATGAGAGGAAAAACAAAAAGAATATTTGGAAGGAATTTGGTGTCCACCCTAAAGTGCCAGATAGAGTACAGCCAGTCACATCACATAGATGGAAAAAGTAATCCCAGATGGGATACATAAGGCTAAAGTGAGACTGATGGTTTTTGAAGAGAGACTTGTTGTCCAAGATGTTACAGAAGACTCCCCCATGGAAGGAAAAGCGATTGTGAAAGTTCTCTTAGCTCTGTTAGCCACATTCGTGGCAATGTAGGGCGATTGATATGAAAGCTGCATTTTGCAGGATGAAAAATTTCAAAGAAAAGTGTTTTTGAAACTGGCTGAAGAAGTGAGTGATATAGAAGGGAGGCTGTGGAAATTTTAAAAATACATTTCTGAATTGAATGATGCATTAAGGGGTCTTGTATTTCTTGGTTAAGCCTATCTTGCTGAAAGTAGGCTGTATTCAGCTGAAAACATGTTCTACTGGTATCACAAAGAGAGACTCACAGGCATCATTATGATGCTTGGTGATTATTTTCTATGGGGAGGCTCTGTGGAATTTGAACAATTGATTATAGGTAAGATCAAAAGGGAAGTTAAGATTTGAAGTCAGGCCTAAGGCAGCCTTTAAATATACAGGTTTAGACATTAATCTGATTAGGTCAGTAATAACCTGGAATTAACAATCGTATCGAGAAGGCATTAACCATATCATGATAAATTGGGCCAAAATTGTCACAGAAAACTGATCTTCCATCCAAAGAAGGGACTGAACATCGAAGAAGCTTGATTGGACCGAATGACAGTTTTAGGTGTATTGGAACTGATTACTGTGACAAAACACTCTCCATTTAGAGAGATTTTGAGGGCAAATAAAAGATTAAAGAAATTATGTTCGGAAATATGTTTATTCATGTTTCCAGCCCTTAGTGACCCGAAAGATATGAAAATAATTTTTTCCAGTGACGCTTCCCATGTCACTCTACTAGGTGGGTATCCAAGCACAGATGGGTTTATAATATTCTTTCCACATCAAATTGGAAAATGTTGACCCTTGGTCAGGGAAGCCAAGAAAATAGAAAGGTTGGTGAAAAGTACCCTAGCTGCAGAAATGCGGGCTCGAGTAGAAGGGATTGATATGGTCCTTCACTTTTCAAACATTTTGAAGCAAATTCCAGACAAAGGGAAAGAGAAAGGTTTACCCATTGAATGGCATGTGGGTAACCGTTCCTTGTGGGATAATGTACATCTGACCAAGAGCTTGACTGAGAAAAATTTAAGGCTTGACTTTACAAGTATAAACTAAACGTTAGAAAGAAAATAGACCTGTTCAGATACATGAGTCAATCCAAGTCAGCGTTTATTGACTGCTTTATAAAAAGGAATATTAGCTCGAAGAAATTGTTAGAGATCCTAAAAGAGGGATATATTTTTTCATGATGGGTTATATGTAGAGATGGAAAATCAGTTTTTTCTCTGATTAGTTTTGTAATTGCTTGAGTGTGTTTTAAAGTTTTTGTTTAAGAAAGGAAGGGGAATCTGTAAACGGTCTGTTAATTAGATTAAGATACAAAGCTGACAGGCTATGTTTAATTACTTAGACTACTCATGAAGGGACACTGGTCACTTTAACCCCATCCCCGGAGTTTGTCACAAAAACCCAAAAGATGCTCATCGACTTCTTCTGGGACAAAAAGCTGCACTGGGTCGCTGCTGAGGTTCGGAGTCTCCTGCTTAGGGAGGGTGGTCAGGCGTTGGTGTGCATTCGCACCCAGGTGGTGACCTTCCACCTTCAGACCCTACAACAATACCTTCACGTAAAGCCCTCTCCTAGATGGTGTGCCCTGGCGATGTATTTTTTCACCAGCTGCACGGCCTGAATTACGACGTGTCGCTCCTGTTCATCGACCTGACTCGTGGCTCCTTGCAGGTGTTGCCCATATTTTGCCAGGACCTGATCAAAGCCTGGATCATGGTCACCTGGTGCCGCAGCTCTCGCCCATCAGGGAACCACTGCTCAGGAATCCGCAGCTCCACCAATAGCACTTCAGGTGGCTGGCGGAGGGGAGGGCTGTGGTTGCCGGGGTGACCAGAATCAGGGACGTGCTGGGGGGTGGAGGTCTGGGCTTGATGACCCCAATTAAACCGGCTCATTGTGCGTCAGTGAGTGTCCAGCTCACGTCCAATGTCGTCCAACACCTTAAAACAGTGGTGCCCGGCCACGACGGTACACGTGGTTTAGAGGCGGTTCTGGTTTGCGGTGGGCACCGGTCTGACTGTACCCCTGCTCGGACGGAATTCCATGTTGGACCCAAGCCATGGAACCTTCCTTGGAAGATGGAGCCCAACCACTTGACCGAAGCTGTGTAAATTCTTTCCGTGCCCTTTCGGTGCAGAGGGGTTTCCTGTTTGGGCTGCTCCTGCACACCCTTCACCTCCTTACCCTCACCCGCTGTCCAGACCCGCCTTGGCATGCCCTTTTCCCATCTGGCAACGGAGATACCCGGTGGGGAGGTCTATACGCATGAGTCCTCCCCCTTACCATCAGGGACCTGGGCTGGAGGGTGCTGCATGTAGCAGTCAGAAAGAACCGTAGGTTGCGTTGGTTCATGGACTCCCAAGATTCCTGTGTTTTTGTGGCCTTCTGGAGTCTGTGGACCACGTGTATATTAAGTGCATTAAATTACACCCCTTTTTTAGCTTTCTTAAGGACATTTACTTAATTTCTGGTTGCACTTCAGCCCCACGCCCGTGATCTTTGGGCACCCGGTGCAGAGCGGGCGGTGAGGGAGGAGGACCTCCTTGTGGGCCTGTTCCTGAGCCTGGCCAAATTGGCCTTTACCAGGTCCAGGGAGCAGGCAGCTGAGGGGGTCCCCTGGCCCGACTGTCTGCCCCTTTCCCACAGCTATATTCACAGCCAGGTACACTTAGAGAGGGAGCATGTGGTTTCTGCCAGCACGATTGAGGTTTTCTGTGACTGGTGGGCACCGTGGGGGCTGGGGTGCATTGCTGACCCCCAAAATAACATTTTGATTTAAAGTTTAGTAAGTTTCCTTTGCGATTTTGTTGTTGTTTGTTGGTCCTCTAAGGGACTGCCCCCATTAATTTGTTAATTTGATAGTTTGTCTCTTTGTTAGTTTGTTGATTCAACACCATTTGTTTTTCTAAATAGAGTATAGAGGGAGACTGGGTGGGACACTGGGTTAATACATAGGAAGCAGAGATATGTAATGCTACATTCTGTAAATGAACAGACTATCAAGAATTTGCATCCAGTTTCATATTTCAGCTCTGGCTTAGCATCCATTTATCACTACGGGGAGAAGGCTGGGCAGTGACTAGGCAAACTGTTCCTATGAAGAGGCAATGCAGACACGATGGGCCAAATGGCCTTTCTGTGCTATTAACAATTCTGTGGTACTGCAATTTGTGTTTTAAATGAGACCAAGACCTGACTCAGGGCCACATCAGACATCCAGTACCTGAGAAATGGTTGTCACGGTGATAAAAATGACGCTGTACATCACCGCCCATCATTTCTAGCTCACTACACATTGTTTCCATCAGCAGGAGGCCTGAACATTGACACCAAAGAGACATCAATATGTGGACTGAAGTTCCAGATAACATCATATAGACAAAAGCCTTGCAAACATTTCAGAAACAATTTGCTGTTGCAATGGGAGGATATCAAATTGTGCTGGAATGGATCAAATTGTCAGAATGACCTCCCTTATCTGTAATTATCTTGCCATCGATTTTTTTTTTATTATTCATTCATGGGATGTGGGCATCACTGGCTGGGCCAGCAGTTATTGCCCATCCCTAATTGCCCTTGAGGAGGTGGTGGTGAGCTGCCTTCTTGAACCGCTGCAGTCTATGTGGTGTAGGTACACCCACAGTGCTGTTAGGAAGGGATTTCCAGTATTCTGTCCCAGTGACAATGAAGAAACGGTGATATATTTCCAAGTTAGGATGTTGAGAGACTTGGAGAGGAATTTCCAGGCGGTGGTGTTCCCATCACCTGCAGCCCTTGTCCTTCTAGATGGTAGTGATCATGGGTTTGGAAGGTGTTGTCGAAGGAGCCTTAGTGAATTATTACAGTGCATCTTGTAGAAGGTGCACACTGCTGTTACCGTGAGTCAGTGGTGGAGGAGGTGAATGTTTGTGGATGGGGTGTCAATCAATCTTCTTGAGCTTCTTGAGTGTTGTGGGATCTGCACTCATCCAGGCAAGTCGAGAGTATTCCATCACACTCCTGACTTGTGCCTCATAGATGATGGACAGACTTTGGGGAGTCAGGAAGTGAGTTACTCGTTACAGGATTCCTAGCTTCTGACCGGTCTTGCAGCCACAGTATTTATACAGATAGTCCAGGTCAGTTTCTGGTCAATGGTAACCCCTAGGATGTTAATAGTGGTGATTCAGCGATGGTAATGCCATTGAACGCCAAGGGGCAATGGTTAGATTCTCTCTTGTTGGAGATGGTCATTGCCTGGTGCTTGTTTGGCACCAATGTTACTTGCCTCTTCTCCACTCAAGCCTGAATATCGTCCCGGTTTTGTTGCATTTGGACATGGACTGCTCCAGCATCGGAGGAGTGACGAATGGTGCTGAACATTGTGCAAACATCAGTGAACATCCCCACTTCTGACCTTATGATAGAAGGAAGGCCATTGATGAATCAGCTGAAGATGGTTGGACCGAGGACACTACCCTGAGGAACTCCTGCAGTGATGTACTGGAACTTAGAAGACTGACCTCCAACAACCACAACCATCTTCCTTTGTGCTGGGTGTGACCCCAGCCAGTGGAGAGTTTTCCCCCTGATTCCCATTGACTCCAGTTTTGCTGGGGCTCCTTGATGCCACACTCGGTCAAATGCAGTCTTGATGTGAAGGGCAGTCACTCTCACCTCACCTTGGGGGTTCAACTCTTTTGTCTATGTTTGACCCAAGGCTGTAATGAGGTCAGGAGCTGAGTTGCTCTAGCGGAGCCCAATCTGGGTATCAGTATGCAGGTTTTTGCTAAGCAAGTGCTGCTTGCTATCATCGTTGATGACAACTTCCATTACTTTACTGATGATCAAGAATGGTCTGAGTCGTTGGCCGGCTTGGGGTTGTCCAGCTTTTTGTGTACAGGTCATCCCTGGGCAATTTTCAACATAGCTGGGTAAATGCCAGTGGTGTAGCTATACTGGAACAGCTTGGCTAGGGGCACGGCAAGTTCTGGAGCGCAAGTCTTTAGTACTATTGCAAGAGTATTGTCAGGGCCCATGGCCATTGCACTGTCCAGTGCCTTGAGCAGTTATTTGATATCATGTGGAGTGAATTGAATTGGCTGAAGACCGGCATCTGTGATGCTGGGGACCTCCGGAGGAGGCCGAGATTGATAATCGACTCGATACTTCTGGCTGAAGATTGTAGCAAATGCTTCAGCCTTATCTTTTGCACTGATGTGCTGGGATCTTCCATCATTGAGGATGGGGATATTTGTGGAGCCTCCTCCTCCAATGAGTTGTTTCATTGTCAATCACTTTTCACGACTGGATGTGGCAGGACTGCAGAGCTTAGATCTGATCTGTTGGTTGTGGGATTGCTTAGCTCTGCCTATCACTTGCTGTTTATGGTGTTTGGCATGCAAGCAGTTCTATGTTATAGCTTCACCAGGTTGACACCTCATTTTTAGATGTGCCTGGTGCTGCTCCTGGCATGCCCTCTTGCACTCTTCATTGAACCAGTGTTGATGCACTGGCTTGATGGTAATGGTAGAGTGGGGGATATGCTGGGCCATCAGGTTACAGATTGTGTTTGAGTACAATTCTGCTGCTGCTGATGGTCCACAGCACCTCATGGATGCCCAGTTTTGAGTTGCTAGATCTGTTCGAAATCTATCCCATTCAGTATGGTGGTAATGCCACACAACACGATAGAGGGTATCCTCAATGGGAAAGCAGGACTTTGTCTCCACAATGACTGTGTAGGTCACTCCTACCGATACTGTCATGGACAGATGCATCTGCAGCAGGCAGGTTCGTGAGGATGAGGTCAAGTATGTTTTTCCCTCTTGTTGGTTCCCTCACCACCTGCTGCAGACACAGTCTAGCAGCTATGTCCTTTAGGACTCGGCCAGTAGTGGTGCTATCGGGCCACTCTTGCTGATGGACATTGAAGTCCTGCATCCACAGTGCATTCTGTGCCCTTGCCACCCTTAGTGCTTCCTCCAAGTGTTGTTCGACATGGAGGAGCGCTGATTCATCGACTGAGGGAGGGCGTTACATGGTAATCAGCAAGAGATTTCCTTGCCCATGTTTGTCCTGATGCCATGAGGCTTTATGGGGTCTGGAGTCAATGCTGAGGGCTCCCAGGGCAACTCCCTCCCGAATGTGTACCACTGTGCCGCCACCTTTGTTGGGTCTGCCGGTGATGCTGGTGTCTGGGGCATTGTCTGTGAGATATGACTCTGTGAGGATGACTATGTTTCTCCCAATTTTGGCACTAGCCCCCAGATGTTAATAAGGAGGACTTGCAGGGTCAATGGAGGTGAGATTGCCATTGTCATTTCTGGTGCCTAGGTCGATGCTGCGTGGTCCGTCTGGTTTCATTCCTTTTTTGAGACTTTTTGTCATGGTTTGATTCAGGTGAGTGGCTTTCTGGGCCATTTAGGAGTCAACCACATTTCTGGCCAGACCAGGTAAGGATGGCAGATTTCCTTCCCTTAAGGGCATAATGAAACAGATGAGTTTTTACAACAACCCATAATGGTTTCATTGACATCATTAGACTTAATTCCAGATTTTTATTGAATTCAAATTCCACCATCTGCCATGGTGAGATTCGAACCCGGGTTCCCAGAGCATTACCCTGGGTCTCTAAATTACTAGTCAAGTGACAATACCACTGCTACCTTCTGAAAATCGCTTCATTCCTGATTGAAGGTTTTAACATCTCTCAGCTAAACTGTTTGCTTCCATGCCAGATTAGCCTTTTCTAATCTGGTTTCCATCTTTTCCTTTTCTGTTTGCCTTGTCTCCCATTTTGCTTTCACAGATAGCCAAGTCTCTTCCTGGTGAAATCTTGATTTGTTTCAGTTCGGTGGTTGAGCTACTCATGGCTTCATTTTCCACTTGCATCTTGGGAAGCTCTACAACTCTTCCGTTCAATGCCTCATTGCTTCATTCAGCTGATTCTTTAGTTGTTCAGTTTCTTCCTTGTATCTCTTGGCTTCCTCCTGGAATATAGAACTTCACTGAGTCTTCTCTGCCAAGTGTTTCTTCAGTTTGTTCAGAGTGGCACTAAGTTCATTCTGTTTCTCTTCATGATTTTCCAGAGGAGCCAACTTTGACCTGAGGGATCCTTGCATCATGTGAAGGTCCTTCAATTCTCTTAACTCGTCTAACTCTGGCATATTCTCTTAACAGCTCAGGAATTCCTCCTGTTCTAACTTGAAAAATTTCTGACCAGTTTAACTTAATTCTTTGCAACCAGTCGGCCTATGAGACGAGGCCCTTCACCTGTTACAATGATCACTGGAAGCAGGGCTGAGTGTTGCCTGTAGTGGACAGGTACAGCGACGATGCCTTCTACCCGTATAGCCTCTCCAGTGTACATCTTCAGCTGAGCCGAGGTTTGCTCCAGTTTTAGTGGCTGGGTACCTTCGCTTAGGTATTTAAATGTGTGTTCTCCCACCACTGTGGTCGATTCTCCTGTGACTACCTCCACAACTAGGGGCTTCCCATTCGCTTGAAGGGTGACGGTGATTGGTTCAGTTTTTACGGCTTTGTCATTGTATAGGGATTAAGTATCAGCATTAGCAGCTTCTTGTTCGCTTATATTGTGCACTTCAATCACCTTGGCTTGCTGCCTGATTGGCTGTCTTGATTATATGCCCT
This sequence comes from Cetorhinus maximus, assembly GCF_964194155.1. Lineage (NCBI taxonomy): Eukaryota > Metazoa > Chordata > Chondrichthyes > Lamniformes > Cetorhinidae > Cetorhinus > Cetorhinus maximus. The sequence continues at coordinate 5,339,084 of NC_135899.1, forward strand.
TTTTCTGACAGTAGTGGCATTTGGCCTCTTTAAATCTGCAGGTTTCTGATACATATTTACGCCCACATCAGTAACAATTTAATTTCTGAATCATTGGTGAGATACCTCCAGTATGCCTTTTCATTTTTTGAGCAGTAGAGACTGTCTCCCGCTTTGCGGCTGTCTCTCTGGTTACAGCTACTTGAACGGAAATCAGTGATCAGACTAGTGGGAGGTATTCAAAGACGAGGTTCTATGGGCACATTGTAGACATGCCCCCACAAAGAAAAAGTGTGGTACTGCCAAATCTACAGCCCCCTGGTTATCTAGAAGCATACAAGGTAAGATAAGGCAGAAAAAGAAAGCTTATGACAGTCATCAAAAAAGTTAATATTGTAAAAAGCATAGTGGAGTATGGAAAGTACAGGAAGTAAAGGAGGTAATTAGGAAAGCAAAGAGGGGATATGAAAAGATATTGGCAGGTAAAATCAAAGAAAATCCAAATATGTTTTACCAGTACATTAAGAGCAAGAGAATAACGAAGGAAAGGGTAGGGCGAAGCAGAGATTTATGTGGTACCTTGTGCTCTGATGCTGAAGGTGTGGGCAGGGTTCTGACTGAGTAATTTGTCTCTGTCTTCAATAAAGAGAGGGATGAAACAGATATTCTAGTTAAAGAGGAGTGTGAAATATCAGATGCAATAAGAATAGTGAGAGAGGATGCACTGGACGGACTGACATCCTTGAATCACAGAATCACAGAAAGGTGGATAAGTCACCAGGGCCAGAAGAATTATATCCCAGGCTGTTTAATGAAGCCAGGGAGGGAATAACAGATGCTCTGAGGATCATTTTACAATCCTCACCAGATACAGGTGAGGTACTGGAGGATTGGAGGTCTGCAAACAGAATCACAGAATCACCGAATCACACAGTGCAGAAGAGGCCCTTCGGCCCATCGAGTCTGCACCGACACGTGAGAAACACCTGACCTACCTACCTAATCCCATTTAACAGCACTTGGCCCATAGCCTTGAACGTTATGACGTACCAAGTGCTCATACAGGTACTTTTTAAAGGATGTGAGGCAACCCGCCTCCACCAACCTCCCAGGCAGCGAATTCCAGACCGTCACCACCCTCTGCGTAAAAAAGTTTTTCCTCATATCCCCCTTAAACCTCCTGCCCCTCACCTTGAACTTGTGTTCCCTTGTGACTGACCCTTCAACTAAGGGGAACAGCTGCTCTCCATCCACCCTGTCCATGTCCCTCATAATCTTGTACACCTTGATCAGGTCGCCCCTCAGTCTTCTCTGCTCCAACGAAAACAACCCAAGTCTATCCAACCTCTCTTCATAACTTAAATGTTTCACCCCAGGCAACATCCTGGTGAATCTCCTCTGCACCCCCTCCAGTGCAATCACATCCTTCCTATAATGTGGTGACCAGAACTGCACACAGTACTTCAGCTGTGGCCTCACCAAGGTTCTATACAACTCCAACATGACCTCCCTACTTTTGTGATCTATGCCGCGATTCTCCAACCCTTCTCAAATAGCGGAACCACATTAGCTGTTCTTCAGTCCCCTAGCACCTCCCCCGTGGCCAGAGAGGAATTAAAAATTTGGGTCAGAGCCCCTGCGATCTCCTCCCTTGCCTCCCTCAGCAGTCTGGGGCATCCGGACCTGGAGATTTGTCCACTTTTAAGCCAGCCAACACCTTCAATACCTTGTCACTCCCTATATCAATTTGCTCAAGAACCTCGCAGTCTCTCTCCCCAAGTTCCACACCTTCATCCTCATTCTCTTGGGTGAAGACGGACGTGAAATATTTGTTCAACACTCTAGCGATGTCCTCTGGCTCCAACCATAGATTTCCCCCTTGAAACCTAATGAGCCCTACTCTTTCCCTGGTTATCCTCTTCCCATTGATATATATATAGAATATCTTGGGGTTTTCCCTACTTTTACCAGTCAGAGCTTTCTCATATCCCCTCTTTGCTCTCCTAATTGCTTTCTTATGCTCTACCCTGCACTTTCTGTACTCCACTAATGCCTCCGCTGATTTGCTTCCCTTGTACCTGCTGAAAGCCTCTCTTTTCCTTCTCATCCTATCCTGAATATCTCTGGTCATCCATGGTTCTCTGAACTTGTCGCTCCTTCCTATCACCCTAGAAGGAACATGTTGAGCCTGTACCCTGCCCATTTCCTTTTTGAATGTCCGCCAATGCTCCTCTGTAGATTTCCCCACAAGTAGCTGTTCCCAGTCTACCTTGGCCAGATCCTGCCTTATTTTACTAAAATCCACTCTCCCCCAATCCAAAACATGTTTTTGCAACTTGTCTATTTCTTTGTTCACAACAAGCTTAAATTGTACCATGTTGTGGTCGCTATCACTAAAATGCTCCCCCACCACTACCTCAGCCACCTGTCCAGCTTCATTCCCCAGAATTAGGTCCAGCACTGTGCCGTCCCTTATTGGACCCTCTACATATTGACCTAAAAGTTCTCCTGTACACATTTCAAGAAATTCACTGCATCCAAGCCCTTCACACTATGTCTATCCCAATTAATGTTGGGAAAGTTGAAATCACCTAATATAATTACCCTAGTGTTATTGTTTTTACACACCTCCGCAAATTGTGCACATATTTGCTCCCCAATTTCCTGCTAACTACCTGAGGGTCTATAATAAACACAGAACAATGTGGCTGCCCCTTTTTTATTCCTAAGCTCCACCCACAAAGATTCATTCGGTGCTCCCTCCAAGATGTCATCTCTCCTTACTGCAGTAACTGACTCCTTTAGTAATAATGCAATGCCTCCTCCTCTTTTACCCCCTCCCCTGTCTTGCCTGAAGATTCTATATCCCGGAATGTTGAGCTGCCAATCCTGCCCCTCCCTCAACCATATCTCAGTGATGGCTAATATATCACAATTCCACGTGTCAATCCTCACCCTTAACTCATCCGTTTTACCTGTAATACTCCTGGCATTAAAGTAGAGGCCATCCAGCCTTGCCTTACTCCCTTGAAACTTAATGCAGCTGTACTCCCTCTGGCTTGATTGATTTACTGTATTATGATGTGTCCCTATTCTGCTAACATTCTATGTCCCCTCCCCCTGCCGAATTAGTTTAAACTCCTCCCAACAGCACTAGCAAATCCGCCCGCAAGGATGTTAGTCCCACTCGGTTCAGATGTAGTCCGCACCGCTTGTACAGGTCCCACCTTCCCGAGAAACTGTCCCAGTGATCCAGGAATCTAAAACCCTCCCTCCTGCACCAACTCTGAAGCCACATATTCATCTGCGCTATTCTCCTATTTCTGAGCTCGCTAGCTCGTGGCACTGGAGTAATCCAGAGATTACAACCTGAGAGGTCTTGCTTGTTGTCCCATTATTTAAAAAGTGTGCGAGGGATAGACCAAATAATTATAGGCCCGTCAGTCCGACTTCTGTAGTGGGCAAATTATTGGAAATTTTTCTGAGATACAGGATAAACTGTCACCTAGAAAGGAACAGATTAATTAGGGATAGTCAGCATGGTTTTATTTGGGAAGGTCATGTTTTAATAACTTAATCAAAATTTTTGAGGAAGTAACAAGGAGGATTGATAAGGGTAGTGTAATGGATGTTATCTACGTGTATTTTAGAAAGACATTTGACAAGGTCCCACATGACAGACTGGTCAGAAAATTAAAAGCCCATGGGATACAGGGGAATGTGGAGTTGGATTCAAAATTGGATCAGCGACAGGGAACAAAGGGTAGTGGTTGATGGATGTTTTTGCAAATGGAAAATGGTTTCCAGTGGCATTCCACAGGGCTCAATGTTGAGTCCCTTGCTATTACTGTATATGTTAATGATTTGGGCTTAAATGTGAGTGACATGATTGGGAAATTTGCAGATGACACAAAAGTTGACCATGTAGCTGATAATGAAAAGGATAGCTGTTGCCTCCAGAATGATATCAATGGTTTAGCTGAGTGGCGGAAAAGTGGCAGATGGAATTCAATCCAGAGAAATATGAGGCATTGCATTTGGGGAGGGAAAACAAAGCTAGGGAGTACACAATAAATGGGAGGATATTGGGAGGGGTAGAGGAAGTGAGAGACATTGGAGTGCATGTCCACAGGAATCTGAAGGTGGCAGGATAGGTGGATATGATGGTAAAGAAAGCAAATGGAATTAATTCCTTTATTGGATGAGGCATAGAATACAAAAGCAGAAATGTAATGATGGAACTTTATAAAATGCTGATTAGGTCACTGCTGGAATTGTGTGTACATTTGTGGTCGCCACATTACAGGAAGGTCATAATTGCTCTGGGAGAGTACAGAGAAGATTTACAAGAATGCTGCCAGGGCTTGAAAATTGCAGCTCTGAGGAAAGATTGGATAGGCTGGTGATGTTTTCCTTGGAGCTGAGGGGTAACCTGATTGAGGTGTACAAGATTATGAGGGGTCGAGATAGAGTAGACAGGGATGGCCTGTTTCCCCTGGCAGAGAGGTCAATTACCAGGCAGCATAGATTTAGGGCGATTGGCAGAAGGATTAGAGGGGACATGAGGAAAAGCTTCTTCACCCAGAGAGTGGTGGGTGTTTGGAATTCACTGCCTGGTTTGGTGGTGGAGGCTGAAACCCTCAACTCATTTAAAAGGCACCTGGATCTGCACCTGAAGTGCTGTAATGCAAGGCTACAGACCAGATGCTGGAAGGTTGGATTAAAATGGGCAGCTAGTTTTTTTTAAATTTTTCTGTTCAGGCAGCACTGACAGAATGGGCTGAATGGCCTCGTTCTGTGCTGTAACTTTTCTATGGTTCTATGATCTGCTATCACCTGTTTTGTGTCTGGTGGTAAAAATGAAAATTCATTCGAGAGCCTCACTTTCCTGTGCAGCTCATTGTAGTACCAATTTCAGACTGAAGGTGGTAGTAATGAGCTGTAGAAAGATCAGTAAAGTTTGACAGTGCAGAATCATCACTTGCAAAGGCTCAAGGCTCCCACAAAGATCACAAAACAGCCACCAAGTGAACTCTTGTTTGCTGATGCCTGTGCTCTCATAACAGATATTTCAGATGACATCCAGCTGCTTGTTGGCCGCTTTGTCCAGGCCTCAGAAACACTTCGGCCTCACAATGAGTCTGTAAAAGAGATTTTATACCAACCTGCCCCTGGCCACAAACTCTAAGACCCCAGAGTCACAATTCAGTCCTCAACTCAGTTCAGAGGTTCCCCTATCTTGGGAGGATCCTCCCCAAATGATGAAATTGTCCTTCACCTGGTAAAAGCAAGGTCAGCATTCGGCATTTAAATAAACTTCAAAATTATTAAGTGAGTGCTGAAGATGTGAAATTTATTTCTGGGGGTTGCCTGAGCAATACTTTAGGTAAAAGTGAGTGGAAACAGTGAGTGAATGATCATAGACAATGCCCGGGGTACGTGTCAGACTGTTACTTCAGCCCTTGGCCCAGGATTTGAATCAAACAACAACAATTTCCATTTCTACAGTAGCTCTGCAGAGTAAAATGTCCCAAGGTGCTTCACAAGATCATTATCTAACAGAATTTGACACTGAGCCACATAAGGAGATACGAGGACAGATGAGGAAAAGCTTGATCAGAGGCAGGATTTATGGAGTTCTTAAAAGGGGAAAGTGAGGGAGAGAGGTGAGGAGGTTTAGAAAGGGATTTCGAGAGCTGAGTGTCTAGTCAGCTGAATACACGACTGGCAATGGGGGAGCGATGAAAACTGGGGAAGCACAAGAGGCCAAAAAGGGAGGAGCACTGACATCTGGGAGGCTTGTAGGACCGAAGCTGGTTGCAGAGATAGGGAAGGGCGAGGACATGGAAAGTAAGGATGATTATGTTAAAACTGAAGCATTTCTGACGGGTAGCCAGTGTAGGTTAGTGAGAACAGGAGTTATGGATGAATGAGATCTGGTGACTGCTTGGTGCAGCCATGACCAGTTTACCTGGTGCCAGGGTCTAGGAGTCCATTCAGATAACTAAAAACCCAGTAGAGTTTGGAAGTTGTAGGATCAAAGCCCACACCCTGCTGAACACATAACCTGAGCTGATCCTGAGGACAAATACTGAAGAAATCAAGAAGAAAGAATTTACATTCTTCCTGGTCTTTCCTGAGCGATGCCATCTTGTGACGCTCTCTGCCTCCTCTATCGGATGTTAAAGATCATGAGACATCTTCCTTCTTCAATAAGTTGATGGATCTGGAGGAGTTGGACATTGGAATATGCACTTATTTACAAATCTGACATGATACATTACAGAATCCCAAAATTATTAGAAGCAGGCCATTTGGCCCATTGAGTCTGCACCAGCTCTTCAAATGAATATTATGACTTCGTGCCATTCTCCTGCTTTTTCTCCATAACCTTGCACATTGTTTCTATTCAAATAATCATCTATTGGCCTCTTGAATGCCTTGTTTGAACCTGCCTCCAGAACACTTGCAGGCAGTGCATTCCAGACCAGAACCATTCGCTTTGTGAAAAAGATTTTCCTCATATCACATTTGATTCTTTTGCAAATCACTTTAAATCTGTGTCACCTCGTTTGCGATCCCTTGAACAGCAGGAACAGTTTCTCCCCCATCTACTCTATCCAGTCCCCTCATGATTTTGAACACCTCTCTCCTCTAAGCCTTCTCCTCTCCAAGGAAAACAATTCCAATCTCTACAATCTATCTTCATAACTCAAGTCTCTCATCCCTGGAACCATTCTTGTAAACCGCTTCTGCATTCTCTCCAATATGTTCACTTCCTTGCTATCATGTGGTGCCCAGAACTGTAAACAATACTCCAGCTAAAGTCGAATGAGTGCCTTATATAAATTCAGCATAACCTTCCTGTTCTTGTACTCTATGCCCCTATTAATAAAGCCCAGAATACTATATGCTTTATTAACTACTCTCTCCACCTGTCCTGCCACCTTCAATGATCTATGCACATATACACCCAGATCTTTCTGCTCTTGCACCCCTTCAAAATTTCACACCTTGTTTTAGATTGTTTGTCCATGTTCTTCCTACCAAAATGCATCAACTCACACTTCTCTGCATTGAACTTCATCTGCCACCTATCTGCCCACTCCACCAACTTGTCTATGTCCTTTTGAAGTTCTATACTGTCATCCCCACAGTTCACAATGCTTCCAAGTTTTGTATCATCTGCAAACTTTGAAATTGTCCCCCGCCCACCATGATCTGGGTCATTAATATATATCAGGAAAACCAACGGTGCCAATACCGACCCCTGGGTAACTCCAGTACAAACTTTTCTCCAGCCCGAAAAATATCCTTTGACGATTACCCCCTGTTTCTTATTTCTCAGCCAACTTTGCATCCATGTTGCTGCTGTCCCTTTTATTACATGAGCTATAACTTTTCTCACAACTCCGTTGTGTGGCACTGTATCGAATGCCTTTTGAAAGTCCATGTACGCCACATCAGCAGCATTACCCTCATCAACCCTCTCTGTTACCTCTTCAAAAGACTCCAGCACATCAGTTAAACACAATAGCCCCTTTAGAAATCCATGCTGGCTCTTTGTAATCAACCTACATTTTTCCACGTGACTATTAATTCTATCCTGAATAATTTACTCTTGAAGCTTCCCACTACCAAAGTTAAACTGACTGGTCTATAATTGCTGGGCTTATCCTTACAACCTTTTTTGAACAAGGGTGTAATGCTTTTAAATCTCCAGTCCTCTGGCACCTCCCCTAAGTCAAGGAATCACTGAAAGATTGTGCCAATGCTCCCGCAATTTCCACCCTTACCTCCTTCAATTTTTGGATGCATCTCAACCGGTCCGGGTGCCTTGTCAACCTTAAGTACTGACAGTTTATCCAACACTTCCTCCTTATCAATTTTGAACATTTCTAGTGACAGAGTTTCCTCCTCTGTCAATGTGGCCTCGGTAGCATCTGTTTCCTTGGCAAAGACAGATACAAAGTATTCGTTTAACACCTCAGCCATGCCCCCTGCCTCCATGTGTAAATCCCCTTTTTGGTTCCCAATCGGCCCTACTCCTTTTATCACCCCCTTACTATTTATGTATCTATAGAAGGCTTTGGGATTCCCCTTTATATTGGCTGCCAGTCTTTTCTCATGATTCTTCTTTGCTTCCCTTCTTTGCTTTTTCAACTCCCCTCTGAGCCTTCTGTATTCTGCTAGGTTCTCAGTTGTATTTTCTACCAGACACCTGTCATAAACCCATTTTATCTTCCTTATCTTAATTTCAATCTCCAATTTCATCATGGGAGCTCTGGATTTGTTTGCCCCACCATTCCCTTTTGAGGGATCATAGCTTGACTTCTTCTTTGACAATAGCCAATTGTTCAGCTACAGTTTTTCCTGCCAACCTATGGTTCTAGTCTATCCGGCCCAGCTCCCTTATTGCCCAATTGAAGTCGGCTCTCCTCCAGTTAATTATTCTTACTCTGGATTGCACATTATCCTTTTCTAGCATCATCCTAAAACTTACAATACAATAATCACTGTCTACTAAATGTTCCCCCACTGATACTTGATCTACTTGGCCCACCTCATTTCCAAGAACCAGGTCCAACAGTTCATCCTTTCTTCTTGGATTCAGTACATACTGCTGGAGAAAATTCTCCTGAACACAATCTAGGAAATCTTGCCCCTCTCTGCCCTTTACAATACCACTGTCCCAGTCTACATTCAGGTAATTAAAGTCCCCCTTTATAACTACTCTATAATGGTCGCATCTTCCTTTAATTTCCCTGCAGATGTGTTCCTCTATGTCCTTCCGACTAGTTGGTGGCCTATAAACTGCACTGAGCAATGTGATTGCACCCTTTTTGTTCCTTAGCTCTAGCCAAATTGATTCTGACCTTAAACCCTCTGGGACATCCTCTTTCTCCAGCATGTCAACGCTCTCCTTAACCAATACAACCACCCCTCCTCCTTTTCTCCCTGTCCTATCTTTTCTGAACAGCTTGTACCCAGGGATATTTAGTACCCAGTCCTGCCCTTCTGTGAGCCAGGTCTCTGTCATCATCACAAAATCATATTTCCACATGACAATCTGCGCCTGTAACTCCCCAATCTTATTCACTATACTCTGTGCATTCACATACATGCATAGTGTAGTAATTATAGTTTTGATAAATGTAGGATGGTAGCTTTAAGACTTATTGTGTTGCATTGTACCACATGATCGGTGGAAACAAACCAGCTTGTGGTGCGAGGAATCTTAGAGGAAAGTTCTTCTTTAGTTATGGAGCTTGATATACATATGTAACTGCTGCTCTTGCCCTGTAAATAAAGTGCAATGTTTAACCAAGAAAAGCTGCCTGGAAAATCAAGTCCATAACACACAGTGACCCTGATTTATACTTCATGACTTTCTCCCTTAATCCAACTCCACCTATTAACTTACTATTCTGTGTACTAGTGCTATCTGCCTCTCCTAGTATTTTGTGCACCTTGATATTCCTCTCTAATACTCTCTCATGGTTCCCACATCCCTGCTGAGTTAGTTTAAAGCACCCCCCAACAGCACTAGCAAAATGCCCTAAAAGGAACTCCATCCTGGACCTGTTCAGGTACAACCTGTCCAGCTTGTACAGGTGCCATCTCCCCCAGAGCCAGACCCAGGAAACTAAAGCCCTCCCTCCTGCACCATGCATTCATCTGCCTTATCCCCCTATTTCTGTACTCACTTGCAAGTGGCACTAGGGGTAATCTGGAGTTTACTACATTTGAGGTCTTGCTTGCTATTTTTCAACCTAGCTCCCTAAATTCTGATCACAGGACCACACCTCCCTTCCTACCTAAGTCATTGGTACCGATGTAGACCACAACCTCTGGCTGATCACCCTCCCCCAGACGAATGTCCTGCAGTCGCTCGGTGACAATCTTGACTCTGGCTCCAAGGAGGCAACATATCACCCTGGAGTCACATCTACTGCCGCAGAAGCACCTGTCTATTCCCCTAACTAGTGAATCCCCTATCAATATTGCTTTTCCACTCTTCTTCCTCCCTTCCTGTACTCCTGAGCTGCTTGTGGTGCCACAAACGTGGCTCTGACTGCACTCCTCTGAGGAACCAACGCCCTCACCAATATTCAAAACAGAAAACTGATTTGTGAGTGGGATCCCAGGGGAGTCCTGCACTCGCTGCCTGGTTTTCGTGGACTGCCTGGCGGTCACCCAATCTCTTTCTGTCTGCATGTTCCTAGCCTGCAGTGTGACCACCTCTCTGAACATGTTATCCACGTAGCTCTCAGCCTCATGGATAAGCCACAGTGACTCCAGCTGCCGCTCGAGCTTCAAAACCCAGAGCTCAAGTTTCTGCAGCTGACAGCATTGGCTGCACATGTGGTCATCTAGGACACCAGCAGTGTCTACAACTTCCCACATATTACAGGGCACGCATTCCACATGACAGAGCTGCCCTGCCATGTCTTAACTTCACTTCCCTTACGTTAACTTTAATGCACTTTGGTTTACTTATATTACTTTATTTTACTGGACCTGACTTAAATTTACTCCCCTATTCAAAGTGTTTCACCCTAAATCCAAGTAGCTACGTCTTTAAAGATGATATGCTTTTCTAATTTACAGCTGTTTAAAGACACCCTAACAGCAGTTTTTCACCAACCAATGAACTTGTGGTATTCTTGTGATGTCGCTCTTCATTTTTTTCCTTCAAACTTATTGTTCTAGAACTGAAGCTGAAACAGCTGTCTCCTGTGCATTCTCCAACCAGGGTCGCTCTCTGCCTCTCTCCTGGTAAATGTAGGTCCCAAGCTGCTCTCTCTTTATATCTGCGCTGTCTCCTGTACATTCTCCAACCAGGTTCGCTCTCTGCCTCTCTCCCGGGTAAATGTAGTTCCCAAGCTGCTCTCTCTTTATATCCTCACTGTCTCCTGTGCATTCTCCAACCAGGTTTGCTCTCTGCCTCTCTCCTGGGTAAATGTAGGTCCCAAGCTGCTCTCTCTTTATATCCTCACTGCCTCCTGTGCATTCTCCAAACAGGTTTGCTCTCTGCCTCTCTCCCGGGTAAAATGAGATCCTTTAAAGTGGGGGATAATTTTGGTGAATGTTTTTCAGATTGACATCAGGATATCAATTAATTACGAGAAAATGAGTTGGAGTCAGACTGGGTTTGGATAAAATGAGTAAATACAACAGGGTGTATTTTTAAATTGATTTTTCACAGACTCCGGGTTACTGCCCCAGCAGGATAAGCCATTGTTATCTGGGTGAACAAGGAAATCCATTTGTCATTTAAAATGGAAACATGGTTTTGTGGGCACACACTGGACACATGGGCATGTCAACAAAATAAACAAAAAGCTAAACAACTGTGTGTGAGACTAAGTACGGGAAACTCGATTGTTGACCCTTTTCCATATCTATTGGGGTCCCCAGTCTCACAGCAGATGATTAAGGTTCTAGTATTGTTTATTTCGAGAGAGAGAGAGAAAAGATGATTATGGTCTCTCTCTCTGTACTGATTAGATCAATTCCTATTGCTTGATTACAGTTTATGTTTTAGAGCTCCTCATGTGTGACTCTGATTGCTCAGTGGTTAAATGCACAGACTGGTGTGATACTGAGACACACAGAGCAGGGAGGGATCCTGTACTGAGTTCACTGGTCTCAAACAGAACAGTGCTGGGGATATGACAGTTGTCACAAAGTAGCCTGGCTGATAGATTTCTATTACACATTATCACATGTAACCTCCAGCTCAGAAACTGCTCATTCAGTCCAGCCCATCCATGTTGATGTTTAATTTCCACATAAGCCCCCTCCAAACTCTACTCATCTCACTCCATCAACATATCCCTCACATGTTTATCCAGTTTCCCCTGAAATGTTTCTATGCCATTCCCCTCAACTACTCCATGTGGCAATGAGTTCCACATCCTAACCACTTTCTGGGTAAATGTTAGGAAATAGAAATAGTTTAAGTAATTATACTGGTATTTGTGGGTGTTAGGAATGAGTTTTAGCTTTAAGTTTAAGTTCGATTTGTATTTCTATATCTGTGTGTTAAGAAAGGTAAAATTGAGTTTTAGTTTCACTTTAAAAGGTGCTTGTATTTCAAATGAGGTTTTTACAACTGCTGCAGCTCGGTTAAACAAACAGGAATAGAAAAAAAAAACAGGGCTGTGGGTTCGGAGAGGCAGGTCCCTCCCACAGATGCACACATAGAAAAGCTAGAAACTGCAGTTTGACTTCGAAGCTGCTTTGAATTTAATTTTTGAAGACAGCTGCCAGGCAGAAGCAGACGAGGAGGCTCAGGTAGCCAGTTCCAAGCTAAAGTTGGTTGAAAGTCGGTGCCAGGAGAGACTGGAGCAAAGGGGACAGATATCCAATCCCAAGCTAAAGAAAAGACCCCCACATCCCCACACTGGAACAAGAGAAAGTCCCAAGAAGATCTGCTCGCCAAAGGAAGGGCAGGAACCTGGAAAAGGTCCTGTTAAGTGAAGTTAAGTTTGAGGGGCAGAGAGAAAGGCTCCAAGCTTCAGATTTAAAGAGACAAAAGCTGCAGGAAGCGAGAACAACTTGTAAGAGGCAAGAAGGTCCAAAGAGGCGTCTGAAGGACTGTACCTCTTTGCTATGGACATGTGAAGCAATTATACTATTGATGGCTCAGTTGGAGAGAGAGAGTGAGTGGAAGACAGCTTGAATGCATGTGGTGACCCAGGGGAGAGGAACATAGGAGAGAGAGTTTGAAACCCTGGAGGTGAAGCCTTGCAGAAGTCGTCTGAGAGAAAGTGTCCATTTGGGAGAATATTCCAAGGTGAAATCTTGGAGAGTGGAGATTGGAAACCCTCATGTGAAGGGTGGAATTCAGTGAGACTAGTTGGCTCATGGTGTGACAAGTGTCTGGGGGGAGTTGATGAGAGATCCATAGCATCTGATTGACGTGGCATCTGTCACTTGGTTTCAGAGTGTAGTGTGTCTGACCACAGGGTACCTGTTGGTTTACATGGCCTGTGTACTTACTGTGAACACTAAAGTATAAGATAGCCTTTGTAACTTGTGTTACCCTTACACATCTGTATATATCTGTAAAGGTATAGTTGTGGGTGAAGGAGTGTTAGGGGAAATACAGTAAGAATTTATTGAAAGGGAATGAATTACTTAAAATCTCCAGGCAGCCAGTGCTGCCAAGCACATTAATAGTTAAAGGTTACCAGACGAACCTTGCACAGCCTTAGGGCCTGCAAACAACAGAAAGGCCTTGGGAGCTGGACTGGAGTCAGAGGATGACAACAACATAGATTAAGTGAGCTCTTCAACAGATAAGGAAAGGACAGATGGTCCCAGCCTAGATAGGGGGAGAGGTCTCTGCCGGTGTGAAAGAGGGTGTATGATGTAACCTATATCCTGACAAGGTTGGAATTTGAACAATGTTCTTGTCGGTGATCAGTAGTTTATAACTAAGCTGTATACTTGTGATTTGGTAGAGTTCTACCTCAAGCTGCTTTGAGGTGGCTCTCTCCTTGCAATTGCTTGAATAAACGATTGTGGCCTGTACCTGAGCCTCCTGTGGTTCGTTTGTCAAAGTTACCACAACAGTTTGGCGTAGTCGGCAGGATACTCTGATCGGATCCTCGGGGCGGCTCTGCAAAGTGGGGGAGTATGCTTTATTTACCACCCGTAGTTAGTGCAGTAAGCCTACCCAAGAATTGTCCAGAAGAGTATCAAAAGAATCGGGAGGTGGACTCAGGAAAGGATGTGCTGGGGTAGGAGGCAGAGCCGTGCTGGCAGGCTAGCAGTGCCAAAGCCATGCAGGGAGTCCGGACCACTACCGAAACAGGAAGCGGAGCCGTGCTGGTGGACTATGGTTTGAAATATAACCATAGCCGAAGTCACGCAGGGAGGCCAGATCCCTGGTTAGAGAAACAGGAGGCGGAGCCTTGCTGGCGGGTTATGGTTTGCAATAAAGCCATAGCCGAAGCCATGCAGGGAAGCCAGACCCCTGGGGAAACAGGTAGACCGCAAGTACCGCAAGTATCTAAGTTGTCAGAGCCGCCCGAACTAACTGCGCAGAGACAGACGGAATAGAAGAATAGAATGCCATTAGGAAAACAGGAAAGTGCTATGGAACTCGACTGTGGAACCATGGGCTCCATCACGAGATTCATAGCAGAACAACAGTCAAAATTAATCAAGAAAATGTGGAAGGATGATTGGAACTCGAAGGGTCCCCTATTGAATTTTCTGTAACTTAAAGAAAATGAATTGATCTAAGTTACAGGAGATGTTTGTGCTGAAGAGAGAGAGAGAGAGAGGGAAAGGGGGCATCCCTCGGGGGGTTAATGAGCACTGACAGGCAGGAGCAGAGGAAATGTGAGCTTCAGTCAGTTTGATTGTCCCTATAGGTGGAGCCTCCAAGATCCCTTTATTCCCCCTGCTGCTACTTGAAGTTTCATTTAGAGTACGAGAGTTTTAAGTCGTTAAGTTCAATATTATAGGAACATATCTACATACCTTTATGTATGTGTTTGTTTGTGTGCAAGGAAGCATTTGTGAGCTTTCATGTGTTTTTTTCCCTAAATTGTCATTTATGTGTGTAGTTCAGCAGTTTAGAGTCGAAAGCCCCATATTAGATTAAGGGAAAAGTATACTCAAACATTCCAAAGTTTTAAGTACAAGGTTTGGTTGAGATTTCCAGCAAAAATTGCAATTTGAAGGTATTGTAAAGATAAAACAAGGCTGGCCTTTGTTTGAGATGAACCAGCCTTTGTACCACCCCCTTGCAGACTGGTAGGAGCCAGCCCTTACCACTAGCTTCCAAGCTGATAGGGATTGATACAAACTGTTGCCACAACAGTTTGGCCTAGCCGGCAGGAGTATTGTCGTATAGTTAATCTTTTCTGGTGTAATAAATGTTTTATTCCTTTGTTAAAAGTTCATCATCTGACTCCTGTGACTCTGTTCAATAGCTACTCTTCATGTATCTAAGCAAACAAATTAAATGTTAGGATCTATCAAGCTGGATTCCACTCTGGGATCAGGCTTGTCCAGGGGTGTAAGCTCAGCTGGGGATCATGACAAAGTTGGGGTTCTTGCAGGATTTGAAATGCGTACAGTGGGTGATCAGACATGGAATAATGATTGGTTTGGGGTTATCATTATAAGGTGGGATTGGAAATCCTTGAATATTGGTGGGATCTGTGAACCCTTTAAAACAAGTACATGGAGGAACAGAGGTACTTGCGTGGGAATTGGAGTTGCTGTGAGGAATGTTTTACAGGTTGGAATTCAAAATGGCTTTCGAGTTTGGTACAGGTGGAATATGTAATCCTGGCTGGTTTACAGAAATTAACCAAGAGTAAGCTAATGGAATTGGCGGAAAAGTTGGACTTTGAATTACCTGAAGAGGTGAGGAAAGCAGACATAGTTGATAATTGCACAGTCATTTGAAACTGGGGGGGGTAACAGAGAGACCACATTCTCCAGGGAGTGAGTCACAGCTGGAGGTAGTGAGACTTCAGTTACAAATGAAGAACAAGCAAAGGAACTAGAAAAAGTAAAAGAAAAGGAAAAAGAGAGAGTATTTCAAAGAGAAATGGAAATGTGAAAACTTGACCTCTGGCGGGAGAAGTTAGCAATGGAGGAAAGCGAGAAGAGACAAGAAGGCGAATAGTAGCTTACAAGGCTGGAAGTTAAAAAGAGATCTCAGGTGCTAAGGAAAGTTCTGATGATGAGAAAAGCTTCAACCTAAAACCTAATGGGGAGATGTTTAAGTTTGTGCACATTCTCCCAAAGTCTGAGTAAAGGAATGTAGGGGCATTTTTATTTTGTTTGAAAAGGTGGCTAAGCAAATGAAGCAGCCAAATGAAATCTGGACATTACTTTTACAGTCTAGGTTGGTAGGTAGAGCTGTTTCACTTTTAGAAGAGGTACTGGTGGATTATGATGCAGTGTAAAAGGCTATTCCGAGTGCATATGAGTTAGCCCCTGAGGCACACAGGCAGAAATGTCAGAATATAAGGAAACAGCCTGGGCAGACATATGTTGAGTTTGAGAGGGTAAAATAAAATAATTTTGGCCGTTGGATATGGGCATTAAAGGTAGAGAAGACGTATGAAGTTCTTAGGGAACTAATTCTCTTGGAAGAATTTAAAGATTCACTTCCTGTTGTAGTTATAACCCATGTTAAAGACCAGGACATTAAAACAGCTAGGGAGGCAGCGGAGGTGGCTGACGATTTTGAAGTGGTCCATAAACCTATACCCTTTTCCTTGCATCCCCTAAACCCGAGAGGGATAGAAGATGGGAAGGTGAAAGGGAGGCAAGTGGCCAGGGAAGAGAAGGGTCAATTGGGAATTCTTCCAACAGAGGGCGCTGGTGAGAGGTGATGGAAGAATTCTGGGAGAAGTCACCGCAGACACCACGACTCAGGAGGGAATTGAGGAGAAGGACTCTTGCACTCAACAGGAGGAAGAACATCCAACAGAGGGTGCTGGTGAGAAGTGACGGAAGTGTTCTGGGAGAAGTCACCGCAGACACTGTGACTCAGGAGGGAATTGAGGAGAAGGTCTCTTTCATTCAACAGGAGGAAGAGCATCCAACAGAGGATGCTGGTGAGAAGTGACTGAAGCATTCTGGGAGAAGTCACCGCAGACACCGCGACTCAGGAGGGAATTGAGGAGGACCCACTATCAAAGAACGGAATAGCCCCAAACATTACATTGCTGTAGTGTTTCCATCCCTCCCTCCTCCTCAAACATAAAAAAAAGAGAGAGAGGAAGAGGCAGTGCCTTCAGGAGTGCACAAGGCTGTGAGGGACACTCTTCTAAAAGTGGATTTTAAAGAAAAAGCAGCTGATTGGTAGTAAATCCTGGGAGCAGACTCAGAGGGAGGAGCACTGGAGCAATGAGTATATATCTAGCTTACCTCGGGGATTCACGGTCTTGTCTCCAGGGAGCAGACTCGGAGGGAGGAGCACTGGAGCGGTGACCTTGGGGCACAGAGTCACTGAAGCCAAAACTGAAAAAGTGACATCACAGGAATGTTGTGACCTGATTGGTTGGTAGGAAATCTGCACCAAATCTGAAAAAAAAACACTGCAAAGCTAATTAATAAATTAATTAACTAAGTCGAGATGGCTGGGCAGGTGATGTGCTGTAGATCTGTGATGTGGGAGCTGGCAGATCCCATTGCGAGCCGCAGTGACCTCATCTGCGGCAAACGTTGGTTGCTGGAGGAACTCCGGCTCAGAATTGATGAGCTGGAGTCGGAGCTCTGGACGCTGCGGCACATCCGGGAGGGGGAGAGTTACCTGGACGCTTTGTTTCAGGAGGCAGTCACACCCGGTAGATTAAGTACCTCAAGCTCGGTCAGTGGTCAGGGTCAGCAGGGTGTGACTGCAAGGGGGGCAGGTAGAGGGATCCTGTGTTTAGGAACAGAGGAGCCTCAGCTCTTGACCTTGTCCAACAGGTACGAGGTACTTGCTCCCTGTGTGGATGAGGAACAGGGCTGTAGGGAGGATGAACCAGCTGACCACGGTACCATGGCACAGGAGGCCATTCAAGAGGGGGGAGCAAAAAGACAAGTGGTAGTTGTAGGGGATTCTATAATTAGGGGAATTGATAGCTTCATTTGTAAGCAGGATCGAGAGTTCCGCATGGTATGGTGCCTGCCCAGTGCCAGTGAGGGACATCTCTGACCGGCTTGAAAGGATATTGGAGAGGGTGGGGGAGGATCCAGTTGTTGTGGTCCACGTCGGGACAAATAACATAGGTAAGACTAAGAAAGAGGACCTGTTTGGGGATTATCAGGAACTAGGAACTAAATAAAAGAACAGGTCCTCAAGGGTTATAATCTGTGGATTACTACCCGAGCCACGTGCAAATTGGCATAGGGACGCGAGAATAAGGGAAGTAAACACGTGGCTAAAGGAGTGGTGCGGGAAAGAGGGGTCCATTTCATGAGGCACTGGCATCAGTGTTGGAACAGGAGGGATCTGTACCATTGGGACGGTCTCCACCTGAACCGATCTGGGATCAATGTTCTAGTGAAAAGGGTAAATAGGGTGGTCAACAGGACTTTAAACTAGAAAGTGGGGGGATAGGGAAAGGTAAAACTCCAAGAAATATGACTAATGGGAAACAAAGCAGCAGGTTGGCGTGTGGGGGGGTGAATTCAACTTCATGGAAAATTATGAAAAAACCAAGGAGAACCCAGGAGAGGCTATTAAAGTCCCCAGAACACAAAATAGGACAGAGTGTTTGGAAAGGGCTAGGAATCTAACTTCAAGCACATCAGATAAAGGGACGACAATGAGATAGGGGACGGGAAATACAAGACTGAAGGTGTTGTATCTGAATGCACGCAGTATACGAAATAAGGTAAATGAGCTTGTGGCACAGATTGAAATTGGCAGGTATGATGTGGTGGGCATCACAGAGACATGGCTGCAAGGGGATCAGGAATGGGAGCTAAGTATCCAGGGATATACATCCTATCGAAAAGATAGGCAGGTTGGCAGAGGGGGTGGGGTTGCTTTGTTAGTAAGAAATGAAATTAAATCGATAGCAAGAAATGATGTAGGGTCAGATGATGTAGAATCTGTGTGGGTGGAGCTGAGGAGCCGCAAAGGTTAAAAAACCATAATGGGAGTTATGTACAGGCCTCTGAACAGTAGTCAGTATGTGGGGCACAAGATATACCAGGAGATAGAAAAGGCGTGTAAGAAAGGAAAGGTTACAGTGATCATGGGGGAATTCAATATGCAGGTAGACTGGGAAAATCAGGTTGATAGTGGATCCCAAGAAAAGGAATTTGTGGAATGTCTACGAGATACGAGATGGCTTTTTTGGATCAGCTTGTGGTGGAGCCCATTAGGGAACAGGCAATTCTGGATTTAGTGATGTGTAATGAGGCAGATTTGATAAGGGAGCTTAAGGTGAAGGAACCCTTAGGAGGAAATGACCATAATATGACAGAATTTACCCTGCAATTTGAGAGGAAAAAGCTGGAATCAGATGTAACGGTATTACAATTGAATAAAGGCAACTACAGAGGCATGCGGGAGGAGCTGGCCAGAATTGACTGGGAGATGAGCCTAGCAGGAAAGAGTGGAACAGCAATGGCAGGAGTTTCTGGGAGTAATTGGCAGGCACAGCAAAAATTTATCCCGAGGAAGAAGAAGCATACTAAAGGGAGGACGAGGCAACCATGGCTGACAAGTGAACTCAGGGACAGCATAAAAGCTAATGAGAAAGCATACAACGTGGCAAAGAGCAATGGGAAACCAAGGGATTGGGAAGCCTACAAAGAACAACAGAGGACAACTAAAAAAGAAATGAGGGAGAAGATTAAATATGAGGGTAAACTAGCCAGTAATATAAAAGAAGATTGCAAGAGTTTTTTTAGATATGTAAAGGGTAAGAGAGAGGCAAAAGCGGACATTGGGCCACGGGAAAATGACTCTGGAGGAGTAGTAGTGGAGAACAAAGAAATGGCGGAGGAACTGAATAGGTACTTTGCGTCAGTCTTCACGGTGGAAGACACAAGTAACATCCCCAGAGTTCAAGCGAGTCAGGGGCCAGAGGTGAGTATGGTGGCCATTAACAAGGAGAAGGAAAACTGAAAGGTCCGGAGGTGGATAAATAACCTGGACCAGATGGATTACACCCCAAAGTTCTGAAGGAGATAGCTGAAGAGATAGTGGAGGCGTTAGTGGTGCTCTTTCAGAAATCACTGGCGTCAGGGAGGGTCCCAGAGGACTGGAAAATCAAGGGAGAGAATTCAAAAATCTGGAGTGCAAAGGGACTTGGGAATCCTAGTCCAGGATTCTCTTAAGGTTAACTTGCAGGTTGAGTCGGTAGTTAGGAAGGCAAATGCAATGTTGGCATTTATTTCGAGAGGACTAGAATACAAAAGCAGGGATGTGCTGCTGAGGCTTTATAAGGCTCTGGTCAGACCACATTTAGAATATTGTGAGCAATTTTGGGCCCTGTATCTCAGGAAGGATATTCTGGCCCTGGAGAGGGTCCAGAGGAGGTTCACGAGAACGATCCCAGGAATGAAAGGATTAAAATATGAGGAACGTTTGAGGACTCTGGGTCTATACTCGATGGAGTTTAGAAGGATGAGGGGGGATCTGACTGAAACGCAGAATACTGAAAGGCCTGGATAGAGTGGACATGGGGAAGATGTTTCCATTAGTAGGAGAGACTAGGACTCGAGGGCACAGCCTCAGGGTAAAGGGAAGACCTTTTAGAACAGAGATGAGGAGAAACTTCTTTAGCCAGAGAGTGGTGAATCTATGGAATTCATTGCCACAGAAGGCTGTGGAAGCCAGATCATTGAGTGTATTTAAGACCGAGATAGATAGGTTCTTGATTGGTAAGGGGATCAAAGGTTATGGGGAGAAGGCGGGAGAATGGGGTTGAGAAACTTATCAGCCATGATTGAATGGCGGAGCAGCCTCGATGGGCCGAATGGCCTAATTTCTGCTCCTATGTCTTCTGGTGTTATGGTCTAAAATCGCTAATGTAACCCCCCTGTTTAACAAGGGAGTGAGGCAAAAGATGGGAAATTACAGGCCGATTGCCTGACCTCGGTCGTTGGTAAGATTTAAGAGTCCATTATTAAGGATGAGATTTCAGAATACTTGGAAGTGCATGGTAAAATAGGGCAAAGTCAGCACGGTTTCATCAAGGGGACGTCATGCCTGACAAATCTGTTAGAATTCTTTGAGGAGGTAACGAGTAGGTTAGACAAAGGAGAGCCAATGGATGTTATCTGCTTGGACTTCCAGAAGGCCTTTGACAAGTTGCCACACAGGAGGCTGCTCAGTAAGATAAGAGCCCATGGTGTTAGAGGCAAGGTACTAGCATGGATAGAAGATTGGGTGTCTGGCAGGAGGTAGAGAGTGGGGATAAGGGGGTCCTTCTCAGGATGGCGGCTGGTGACTAGTGGAGTTCCGCAGGAGTCAGTGTTGGGATCACAACTTTTCACTTTGTACATTAATGATCTAGATGAAGGAACTGAGGGCATCCTGGCTAAGTTTGCAGATGATACAAAGATAAGTGGAGGGACAGGTAGTATTGAGGAGGCAGGGAGGCTGCAGAAGGATTTGGACAGGTTAGGAGAATGGGCAAAGAAGTGGCAGATGGAATACAACATGGGGAAGTGTGAGGTCATGCACTTTGGTAGGAAGAATAGAGGCATGGACTATTTTCTAACTGGGGAGAGAATTCAGAAATCTGGAGTGCAAAGGGACTTGGGAGTCCTAGTCCAGGATTCTCTTAAGGTTAACTTGCAGGTTGAGTCGGGAGTTAGGAAGGCAAATGCAATGTTGGCATTTATTTCAGACTATATTTAGAATATTGTGAGCAATTTTGGGCCCCGTTTCTCAGGAAGGATGTGCTGGCCCTGGAGAGGATCCAGAGGAGGTTCACGAAAATGATCCCAGGAATGAAAGGCTTAACATATGAGGAATGTTTGCAGACTCTGGGTCTATACGCGATGGAGTTTAGAAGGATGAGGGGGGATCTGATTGAAACTTATAGAATACTGAAAGGCCTGGATAGAGTGGACGTGGGGAAGATGTTTCCATTAGTAGGAGAGACTCGGACCCCAGGGCACAGCCTCAGAGTAAAGGGAAAACCTTTTAGAACAGAGATGAGGAGAAACGTCTTTAGCCAGAGAGTGGTGAATCTATGGAATTCATTGCCACAGAAGGCTGTGGAGGCCAGGTCATTGAGTGTATTTAAGACTGAGATAGATAGGTTCTTGATTGGTAAGGGGATCAAAGGTTACGGGGAGAAGGCGGGAGAATGGAGTTGAGGAACTTATTCAGCCATGATTGAATGGCAGAGCAGACTCGATGGGCCGAATGGCCTAATTTCTGCTCCTAGGTCTTATGGTCTTATGGTTCACTAAATTGGTCCCTGGGATGATGGGGTTGTCCGATGATGAGAGGCTGAGTAAATTGGGTTTATATTCTCTGGAGTTTAGAAGAATGAGAGATGATCTCATTGAAACATACAAGATTCTGAAGGGGTTTGACGGGGTGGACGCTGAGACATTGTTTTCCTAGGTTGGAGAATCTAAAACAAGGGAGCTCAGTCTCAGGATAAGGGGCCGATCATTTAGGACTGAGGTGAGGAGAAATTACTTAATTGAAGTTAAGGGTTGTGAATGTTTGGAATTCTCTACCCCAGAGGATTGTGGATGCTCCATCGTTGAATATATTTAAGGTTGGGATAGACAGATTTTTGGTCTCTCAGGGAATTAATGGATATAGGGAGCGGGCAGGAAAGTGGAATTGAAACCCAAGATCAGCCATGATCGTATTGAATAACGGAGCAGGCATTGGAATGTTCCACAGCTCGTCTGGTGGAATCTTTATCTCTAGGATTCCTATCTAGAAAGGTCAGATGTGGTCTGCTCCTGCTCCTATCTCTTGTGCTCATGCAGGTGACCAAATGTTTTAAAAAAAAGACTTGCATTTTCATGGCATTTTTCACAAGTACCAGACATCTCAAGGAGTTTTACAGGCAATGAAGTACTTTTGATGTGGTCACTGTTGTCTTGTAGGAAACATGGTAGCCAAGTTGCACACAGAAAGCTCCCACACACAGCGATGTGATAATGACCAGATAGCATGTTTTTGTGATGTTGATTGAGGGATAAATATTGGCCAGGACACTGGGGAGAACGCCCCTGCTTTTCATTAAAATGGTGCCGTGGGATCTTTTACATCCATCGAATCAGGCAGATGGTTTAGCGTCTCATCTGAATGACGGCACCCCTCTGACGGTGCTGCACTCCCTCAGAGCTGCACTGGAGTGCCAGCCTTGATTTTGTGCTCAAATTTGGTGAGAGAGTTAGGTTTTAAGGAGTATCTAAAGGAGGAGAAAGAGAGGTAGAGAGCCAGAAAGATTTAATGAGGGTATTCCAGAGCTTGGGGTTGAAAGCCAATGGTGAGGTAATTGAAATCTGGAATGTGAATGAGGTTAGAATTGGGGGAGTGCAGAGATCGTGGAGATTTGTAGGGTTGGGGAAGGTTATAGAGGAAGGGTGAGGGGGTCATGGAGAATCATGGAGAAACTTGAGAATTTTAAAATCGAGACATTACCAGGTCAGCAAGCACAAGGATAATGTGTGAACAGGACGCGACGCGGATTAGGATATGGGCAGCAGAGTTTTACATGAAGCCGGGATTACTGAGGGCGAAAGATGGGAGGCCGGCCGGTAGGGTGTTGGGAGTAGTCTCATCTAGAAGTGACAAAGACATGGTTGAGGGTTTCAGCGGCAGATGAGCTGAGGTAGGGGTGGAGTTGGGCAATGTTACAGAGGTGGGAGTGGTCGGCCATTGTGATGGAGCAGATATGTGGTCGGAAACTTATTTTGAGGTTGAATTCTACACCAAGGATTTGAACGGTTTGATTCAGCCACAGGCCTTTGCAGGTTTGGGAATGAAAATGATGGGCAGGGAATGGGTAGGGATTGAAGACAGTAGCTCTGGTATTCCTACTAATTAGCTGGAAGAAATTTCCACTCAGCGACAGGAGTCTGAAGTGGTATTAAATTAGGCTTTGAATGTATATGCTGTACAAAAGGTGATAAATTTCAACTCCATAGCATTGATGGTCTTTTTTAAATGATTCTTTCATGGGATGTAAGCATTGCTGGTAAGGTTAGAATTTGTTGCCCACCCTTAAATGCCCTTGAACTGAGTGGCTTGCTCGGCCATTTCAGAGGGCAGTTAAGAGTCAACCATATTGCTGTGGGTCTGGAGTCACATGTAGGCCAGACCGGTTAAGGACGGCAGATTTCCTTCCCTAGAGGGCATTAGTGAATCAGATGGGTTTTTAAGACAATCGATGATAGTTTCATGCTCACCCTTACTGAGACTATCTTTATATTCCAGATTTAATAATTGAATTCAAATTCCACCAGCTCCCGTGGTGGGTTTTGAACCCGTGTCCCCAGAACATTAGCCCGGGTTAATCGCACATCGCAACCCTTGGATCCATTTTTGGGGGCCATTGAGTTTTCGGCCTGTACGCACATATACAGAGAGGGAGGGGGTGGGTTAAGACCTCCTCTAATGTCACATTTAGAATTAAAATCTTTGCAACCAGCTCCAAATCGTGTCTTTCAACATCACTGAAGAGATTATCCAATCAGCGTCACATTGCTCTTTATTTTATTGTTGTACTACCTGTGTGACTTTACTGTGTGCAAATTGGCTGCACCATTTCTTATAACGCAACAATCCAAAAGTACCTCAGTGACTTTAAAATGCTTTGGGACATCTTGAACCAAATTTCTTTTCTGTTCTTTCCTTCTTTCGCTGTCTCTAAACCCTGGAGCTGACCGAGCCTGTCAGCCACACAGGATGAAAAGGAGGGGATTAAGGGAATTAACTCTGAGACAGCAGGAGTGATTGATGAGCATTTAGGCAAATCCACCTCCCACCTCCAAACCATCATTAATTCTAACAGTTAAAGTGTTAGGAGGCACTTGTTCTGTAGCTGCTTATCTCAAAGCAATAGCTGAAACACCCATTTGCAGCTGGCAGTAGCTGGCTTGTGTTTTCTGGCTGTGATTGATGTCAGATGCAGTACTGATTAAAAAAGCTAATGGGTTGCTCTGTGGATAGAGTTCAGGAACATAGGGAATGGGAGGTGACCATTCAGATAGATCATGTCCAATCTACCCCTCAACTCCATTTTCCTGCCTTTGATCCTGGTCCCTCGATACGCTTACCTAATAATTATCTGGCGATCTGCCTTGAAGATTTAATGCTGTAGTGCCCACCAGATATTTGGGGTAAAGAATTCCAGATTTCCACCACTCTCTGTGTGAAAGAATACTTTGTGGTGTTTCACTCCTGAATGTTGTGAATCATAAGAATTTTACATTGCCGAGGGAGGCTATTTTGTGTCTTATGTCCCTTTCTTTGAATTAGTCCCATTCCCGTACACAAGGAGCAGGCCATACAGCCCATCGAGCCTGCTCCTCCATTCAGTACGATCATGGAGAATCATGGGCTTCGACTCCACTCTCCTGCCTCCTCCCCATATCCCTTAATTCCCTGAGAGACCAAAAATCTGTCTCTTTTACTAAGTGGTTTGCTCAGCTGTTTCACAGTCTGGAGTCACTTGGAGGCCAGGCCCTGTAAGGAGAGCAGATTTCCTTCCTTGAGGGTGTTAGTGAACCAGATGGGCTTTTACAACAGCTGAGGATGGTTTCACAGTCACCATTACTGAGACTAGCTTTTAATTCCAGATTTATTAACTTGAATTTAAACTCCACCAGCTGCGGTGGAATTTGAACCCTTGCCCCCAAAGCATTAGCTTGGGTGTCTGGATTGCTGGTCTATTGACATTACCACTACCCCACCATGTCCCCCTATAGTGCGATGACTTTATGAAAATCTCTCATAACTTTGAACAGCTCTGTTAAACCTCCCTTTAACCTTTTCAGCCCTCAGGAAAACAATCAGAGCTTTTCTCATCTCTCCACATAACTGTTTACATTTGGAGTCAATTGAGAGGCATAAAGAGGTATCCATGCTCACAAAACTTTTAGATAAGTTTTTAAGCAGCTTTTGAAAGTGTCCAGGAGGCCCAAGGAACTTTGCAGAATTAATCTGACAGCTCAGAGAGATTATAACGCACTTGGTGCCAAGCCGAAGTGGAAGTGAAGTCATTTCTCAGGGGGATGGGGAAGGGCCAGGGTGGGAGTCACAGACTTTACCTCTGTGAAGAGATTTTGATGCCCCCCTCCTCCCACCTCCTCACTGTATAGAGGGAACAGATTTATTCCCATTGGGATCTGGAATGTACAGCCTGACAGCGTGGTGCAGGGCTTTCAAAAGGGAATTGGATAAGTACCTGATGGGAAACGAAAATTTGGGTTCTGGGGAAAGGGCGTGGAAGTGGGAACTAACTAGTGCTTGCAGAGGGCCAGCATGGACACAATGGGCCGAAAAGCCTCCTTCTGTGCAGTAACCATTCTGCAATTCTATCATAAGGTTGCATGATTATGTCTGAAGGTTTTTAGATCTTTATTTGGTACAGTACAGTTGTTATGTGACTAGACAAGTAATCCAGAGGCCTGGGCTAATGACCCAGTAGGCGTGAGTTCAAATCCCACGATGGCAGTTCAGAGATTAAAATTAAATTAATTAAATATGGAATAAAAAGTTGTACTTAGTAATGTTAACTGTGAAACAACCATTTTGTTGTAAAAACCCATCTGGTTCACTAATGCCCTTTAGGGAAGGAAATCTGCTGTCCTTACCCGGTCTGGCCTACAAGTGACTCCAGACCCACAGCAATGTGATTGACTCTTAACTGCCCTCTGAAATGGCTGAGCAAACCACTCAGTTATATTTAAAAAGGTGACCCGCTATCACCTTCTCAAGGGTAATTTAGACACGGACAATAAATGCCTGGCCTTGCCAGTATTGCCCAGGTCCAATGCATTAAAAAAAACCTGGTGCCTGTGACAGTCGATAAATAATCTATCAATGTTTGAAACCTGGGAAAGGTAGCAGGATGTACCTTTGGTGTTGTAATGTTAAAATGGCAGAAACTAATCCCGGTAGCTCAGTGGGTGAATGCTCCACCTCTTGAGCTGCCGCAATATGCAGAGTGGGAATGTCCTCTGATCATTGCGAAGTGGGCTGATCTCAGGTGGACTTGACAAGATGGTGGGTGGGGGGCAGGCTACATGTGGTATTATCACTTCTGGGCGAGGGTTTGGAAGATCAGCTCCTGATTATTGCCCTAATGTCTCCTGCTGGAAAGTGTTAAGAGGTGAACATACCAACATATGAATTAGGAGCAGGAGTAGTCCACTCGGCCCCTCGAGCCTGCTCTGCCACTCAATAAGATCATGCCTGATCTGACTGTAACTTCAACGCCACATTCCCACCGACTCCAGTTAACCTTTCACCCCCTTGCTTATCAAGAATCTATCTAGCTCTGTCTTAAAAATATTCAAAGACTCTGCTTCCACTGCCTTTTGAGGAAGAGAGTTCCAAAGACTCACAACCCTCTGAGAGAAAAAAATTCTCCTCATCTCTGTCTTCAATGGGCGACCCCTTATTTTTAAACGGTGACCCTTAGTTCTAGATTCTCCCACAAGAGGAAACATCCTCTCCACATTCATCTTGTCAAGTCCCCTCAGGATCAGGGGAGAGACGGGAGCCAGACTCTGGTATAATAAAAGCAAAATATGGCAGACGCTGGAAATCTGAAATAAAAACAGAGAGTGCTGGAAAAACTCAGCAGGTCTGGCAGCATCTGTGGAGAGAGAAACAGAGTTAACGTTGTGAGTCCGTGTGACTCTTCTTTGGAACTGATAGAACTGACAGCTCCAAAAAAAGAGTCATATTGGACTCGAAACGTTAACTCTGTTTCTCTCTCCAGAGATGCTGCCAGACCTGCTGAGTTTTTCCAGCACTTTCTGTTTTTATTTCCGATGCAATGAAGTTCACAGCCTAAGCGTCCAGAATGAGAATAGCCATTCAGGGAAAGTCTAATTTCCTCACCTTTATTCCATCATTCCCACCCATCCCATCCACCCATTCCCATTGATTGCTGAGGTATCACAAGAGACACCAAGGGCAGAATTTACTGTCCCTGTTGACGTCGGGGGGTCATGGTGGGCGTGAGCGGACAATATGGTGGGAGGGCCAAAAATCAGTTTCACGCCGTCGTTTGCGATCACCCGCTCCGCCCGTTAATGGCGTCCCACCTTCCTGCTGCTGCACGTCAGGAACATCATTTTAATACATTTACATCTGATGATTAGCCCAGCTTGCTGGAGTAAGTGGGAGGATGCCCAGGGGAACGTGCAAGGGTGGGGGGTGCCTCTGGAGCCCAGGACTGCCTCCTGGGGAGCGGAATGAGGGTGGGCATGGTCAGAGGGAACGGTGAGAACGAGAGTGAGCCGGTAGGGTGGGAGGGTGAGGGTGCGATGGGAGTGGTAGAAGGGGCAGCGAGGCTGGTTGGTGGGGACTCAGGGCCAGGCACGGACCCTGGGGGTGGGAGGGGAGGGGGGAGGTCGGAGTGTCAATGTGGATGGGGTGGGATTCTCGGGAAGATAGGGAACGCGCACATTCACCTGGAAATCCTGGAAAGAAAAGGGATTGGAATGTAGGGTGAGGATTTGGGAAGCCTGTCATTGAAGCTGAAAGATGCCATTACACATTATTCAGTGAAAGCGATTATATTTTCAGATTATAAAGTGACAAAACGTGTTCACCCGTGTAACCAGTTGTGATCAGAAGTTCTTAACTTTTCTAGGTGCTGCCCTGACATCCGCGGCAGGGGTGGAGACAACCTGTGCAATGGCTGGTCCTGTTGCCCCTGATGACTTTGGCCTGGGTCCTCTGGAGAGCTGAGGCCTCAAGGGGCCCAGCTTGCTTTGGCTGTCCTCCTATAGACCGGTGACAGAGGACGTATTTGAGGGGGTCACAGGTGAAGGGGGCTCAGAGGGAGAGGACAGCTTCTGTGATTCCCGAGTGGATGACCCAG
The DNA here is from genome assembly GCF_964194155.1 of Cetorhinus maximus. Classification (NCBI taxonomy): domain Eukaryota; kingdom Metazoa; phylum Chordata; class Chondrichthyes; order Lamniformes; family Cetorhinidae; genus Cetorhinus; species Cetorhinus maximus. Next base: position 5,367,589 of record NC_135899.1, read on the forward strand.
GGCGGTCCTGCTGCCGCTCCTCCTTCCTTCGGGTGACTGAGGGCCCCGGCCTGACCCCTTGAGGGGAAGGAGCACCTGGAGGGACATCGAGGTGCCTCATTTCCTTCTCGCGTCGCCACTGCAGGAACTCACCCATGGCTCCCGCGATGGAGTGCAGGTCCGTGTACATCTTGGCGTTCTGCTGGACCAGATTCTCCATGGTAACTGCCATCCTTCCCATGGAGACCTCCATATGGACACGTGTGGGCACCGCTTCAGCAGAAAACAGGCAGACGCACTCCTCTAAGTCACGTGCCACTCTGCTGAGGGTTTCCAACAGCTCTGTGTTATGTTCCCCCACCTTCTGCTGACTCTCCAGGATGAGTTGGAAGGCCGAATCCAGAGATTCATCATCTGACTCGGACCTCACAGATGTCTCTTCCCCAGCAGCCCTCCAAGTGCCAGGGAACTCAGCTGAACCTGCCTCCTCCTGCTGCGGACACCTGTCTGTGCCGTGACCACTAGATTATGAACCTGGGCCTGCTCTAGTTCTAGTTCCTACTGAGGTGTGTGTCTCTGCGCTGGTGGAGGGTGTGGGTAAGCGCTGTGATGGGTCTTCCAGGCTGCTTATTTCCAGCTCTTCAATGAAGGAGGTGTCCTCTTGGCTGGAGGTGAGGACATTGATGGAGCTGAGGGACTGGCTGGCTGAGGCTGAGGGTCGCTTGGCAGAGGTATTAGTGCATGGCAGCAGAGTCAAAAGCAGGAGCGAGAGCACGCGCATTTGTGTTGAGAGAGGGATGACATGGTGCAGGAACCTCACGTGGGCGTTCATCGCCGACCTCACTGTCGCCGCAGGTATGGTCCACGCTCCGCAAAGTGAGTGAGGGGCCTAATGTGGACCACTCCACGCCCCGGTCTGGGACCTCTTCGTGCTGATGTGAGCTAGCTTCTCCTGCATGAAAACAGGGAGAGAGTGAGAGCAGGACGTATGGTGGGTAAAATGTCCTTTTTCCCTTCACGCAAATCTGGGACAATTCCTCCCCAAGACTCTATCTCAGCTGTGAGTCTAGGTGGACTATTTGACTATGGGAGCATCACAGCTAAGAGTCAATGCTGTTTATGCACCAGCTACTGGAATTAGGAACAGCTGAAGCAGCCTTGACCGCGATCAGGTAAGTGAGGACAGAATAGAGATCAAACTTAGGCTTTCCCAATACCATGGCACACTATCATACTGGACATGTGCTTTTCCATCAAGGTTTCCACTGAAGTTCTAGAAGGACAGGAAGCAGAATCCATGTGCAAGTGAGGAGGCTTCTCACTTTTTTTCCTTTATTCTTTCATGGGACCTGGGCATCACTGACAAGGCCAGTATTTATTCAGTATTTATTCCCCAATCCTAATTGCCCTTGAACTGAGTGGCTTGTTAGGCCATTTTAGAGATGATTGCTGTGGGTCTGGAATCACATGGTGAATTTGAAAACAATCAACAAGACTAGCTTTTATATTCCAGATTTATTAATTGAATTTAAATTCCACCATTTGCCATGGTGGGACTTGAGCCCGTGTTCTCCAGGTTATTAGCCAGAGTCTCTGCATTACTAGCCCAGAGACATTACCACTATGCCACCATCTCCCTGCTGATTGGAATGGAACTTGATGCCCATTAATTTGTGTCATATGATTGTCAGCATTACACATTGTGTCCTTTATTTGCAGTGTTGAGCTGGGCTGCAGTGGCAGCTCCATTCCAATCAAGTTTTGTAAAATGAAGGATGGATAAACTTCCTCTGGCACACCCTCGGCAATAAATATATCTCTTGTTTGATTCAATTGCCTAGGTTTTAATCAGCAGAGGAGTCATTTGTTATCTTCAACACTCCTTTCAAAGAGGAAGTTATCGCTTAGCTAAGACTTATTGCCTGGAATATTTGACTCCAGACTCCCACCTGACTTTCAGTGTTAATGATTCATCCACGACTGTCATTATTTACGTGAATGCAGAACTTTGGTTTTTCTTGTACATTTTCTGCTTTCTCCCTCGTCTTATCTTGTTTTTCCATGAGTTTCCCAATCCTGAAACTAACTGGCCAGTTCGCACTGTAAGATTTGGCCACTGTTAATTAGTGTCCCCCTTCTGCATACTCATCTTTCAACTTATTTGTTAAAATTAAAGCCCATGGTATTAAAGGGACAGCGGCAGCCTGTATACGCAATTGGTAAAGGGATAGAAAGCAAAGGGTAATGGTAGTGGGAGAGGCAGTGGTATAGTGGTGTTGTTGCACAACTAGTAATTCATGAAGCCTAGGGTAATTTCTTTGGGGGACCTGGGTTCAAATCTCACCACAGCAAATAATGTAATTTAGTGCAGTGTTTATGATACTGGACCAAGAACCCGAAGATCATGTATTTAAATCCCACTATAGCCGGCTGTGATATTGGCATCGAACAGTTCTATTCAATGTTCATGATAGCTGCTGGATTATCTTAAAAACCTAACTGGTTTATTAATGTTCTTCAATGTGGGAACCTACCACCTCTACTCAATCTGGCCAATGGCTCAGAGTTCGACATTTAACACTCCCTGAAATGTCTAGAAACAAAAAGCAAAGAGAAGCACCACAAAGCCATGATGATCTGATACCAGGCACCAGTACCACAAGGATTAATTCAAAAAGAATCACTACCCCCTCGGTGAAAACAGGGATGGTTAATAAATGTGACTTTGTTAGCGTCCTTGAAAAATATTTTAAAATGCCACCAACATTAATTCTTCAGCTGTTTTTTAGTTGCATATTTATTGTGTGCAAACTGGAGGACATTAAACGGGGATTCACTTGAGTTCCTATAAATAGACACAGATTGAAACTGTGGTTGTTGGTGTTAGGAGGTCTATATATATATATATATATATATTTGGAATGAATAACTGTAAATAAATATAAAAGTGTGTAAAGATTGGCTCCAGTTACTGCCCTTTACCACTTTTTTTTCTGAAATGAAGAGTTTCAATCTCCTGTGAGAAAGTCCCACAGCCTTTCTCTCTTTAGTGACCAATGGCAAATCAAGTATAACTCTTCCATCAGAATTCAGGTGTCCTTTTTTAATGTGGCATTTCTATGCAGTCAGGAATCATCATGCTGCACACAGCATCTATTCACCTGTGACCATATTTGCCTCACAACCTTTGACCCTGTTCCCAATCACTGGTCTTTTCCGACCTGGACTTGTTGTGATAATCATCCAACTCTTGTCCTTTAAAGAACAATAACTGCTGGAATGGATGTTTACTTCCCATAATCATCCCATAGTTGAGCCCTCTTAGTGACTGATTAATTTTATACTTATATGCTCCAGTCCAGTGCTCACAGTTAAATAACTAACAAGCATAACATAACATAACTGGTAAAAGGAATAAATACTCACATTCTGATAGCAAACTTATCACATCAAAGCTTTTCAAAGCACATCACACAATTCAGTACATTAGTTCTGGAGAGGCTGGTATATAGACAAAAAGAGCAGTCATGCAGAAAGGAAGTGAGCAATTAGGTTGTTGGCTAATGGAAGAACATTGCTCAGGGCAATGGGAGAACTCACTTTTCCCCTTAACATCTACCCGCATGATTTAATATTGCATCTGTGAGAGGACAACACTTCCTCAGTACTGCACTGAAGAGATATTCAGCTCAGATGATATATTCACATGTGCTTGAACCTGTGACCGCCCCCCCCGAACCTCGAATTGTAAATATTACCAATTGAGCTGAACTGACAGGTTAAATTTCGATTCACTTTGGAAATAAATAAAGGTAATTAGATTCAAGACATCAACATTTGACTTCAATAATGACCTCACTGCAGCCTCATGAGCTGCAGAGATGAATGAATGTTTGCAGTGATGCTCTTTGCTTTTGGAGAGCTATATCGTCTGTCCTGAGTCTGGCACTGATGGAGAAGAAAGCTGCAAAGAATCTTACAAACCACCCACAGAGAGGAAAAGAAGATAAACAGTGTCATCTAATTAATATATTTCAGGCACACTATTAAGTATGTTTTTAAACCATTGAGAAAGAATTGTATATAAAGTTGCCAGCCAGGCTAGAGCCCAAAGATATGCCAATCATCAGTACTTCTAGGGATGGTTCAAGATCAGAAATTTAATGTCATATTGTTGTGAGCTGTTTTGTACTCAGTACAATCCCTCCATGGCCTTCCCTCTCCCTATATTTGTAATCTCCTCCAGCCTGACAACCCTCAAGCAAACTGCACTCCTCTAATGTTGGCCTCTCTCTCCAGATTGCCAACCCCCCAGGATTGGATTGGGGTGTCCAGGAATTGAAGATCAAGCTCCAGGATTTTATTCATCATTTTCTTTGAACATTTCTCTTTACCAGATATAAAAATATTGAACAAGGGGTGGAAAGAAAAGGCTGTCTGGCTGACATCCAATTGGACAATGAGTTTAATTTTTGGCTTTCAAATTGGCATAGGAAGACAGTATGTGACAAGGATGGATGTGTTGGCCGACTAATGGCTGGAGCGTGGGGCAAAGTCATGCGATGAAATTTCCAGGAATACCTTTAATCAAAGTTGGCAACCCTAGTCTTGACCATCCCCAATTTTAATTGCTCTGCAATTTCTGTCATAATGGAAAAGTGTATAATAACTGTGATAACACAAGGAGACAGAATTAGAAATTCAACTTAATAATGATTACAACACTATGAAACCTTAACTTTAGCTCCCATGTTTTTCTTTCCCTCTTTAGGGAAGAGCATCTGCCGTCCTTAGCCTTATTTGGCCGATATGTGACTCCAGGCTTACAGCAATGTGGTTTACTTTTAACTGTCCTCTCCAATAGCCCAGCAACCCACCAAATTGCTACAGAAAAACACCCAAAAGGAATATAACTGGCAGGACAGACCCAGTGGCACGATAGTTGAGGGGGAGCCTCTGGGAGTCTTCAGCATTGACTCTGGACCCCATGAAGTCTCCTGGTATCAGGTCAAATATGGACAAAAATGATGCAGTATTACTACTATCAATTACTGCTTACTATCCTCCCTCAGCTAATGAATCACTGCTACTCCATGTTGAACACCACTTGGAAGAAGCACTGAAGGTGAAACTGAAGCTCCATCAGTGTCATGTAGATCATTTGCTTATGACATGTCAATAAGACATGAAAGAAGTCAAAGCTGTGTATACCAAATTTTTTTTTGCTATTTTAAAATGGACTTTTGTTGAACCAAAAGATGGCTGCTACAGGTCATATGACTCACAGGATTGGCCACCTGTCCTGGAAGCTTACAACAGGAGTTACAAGAACAAAAGAGTTCCCTCTCATCCTCATGGAATCATGTACCCCATTGTAAGGACATTATAATCATGAAACCAGGGAACTTGCAGTGATCGAAACTTGTTATTCCTACAGGGTTGTTTACAGACCCATCTCACATCTGGGACTGTCCAGGTCCATTTCATAAGGGGACCAATGAGGAGAAAATGAAAGTCATTTGCATCTTTATAAGCTTACCCCTCCAGCGGATTCTGAGGCTCTGTCCAGACAATGGCTCCCAAAAAACAAGATCCTCAACATGGATGGTGACTCTTTCAGAGGCTAATGACTGGGACATTATGAGCCATAAAACAAAAGCCAGGCCTAGACACCAGATAAATATCCCTTTTGAAATCGTTGTGGAGGAAGGAGGTCACATGACTCAAGTGACCATTTTGAAAACTCTACATTCAGTTGAGAACTGAGAAACAAGCAGTCTGGCTGGCTTACATGTGACTCCAGACCCACAGCAATGTGGTTGACTCTTTAACTGCCCCCTGAAATGAACCAGCAAACCACTCAGTTGAAGGGCAATAAATGCTGGTGCTTGGCAGTGATTCTCAATCCCCATGAAGAGAGTAAAGGAAAATAAAGTCAGAGAGGACCGTCACCTATGTGACTTCATTGTCGTGTCAACTAATCCCATTCAGGTGAAAGCCGAACTGCTGTGTGTCTCCACTTCTGTTTCAGGTTTTCAGCACCTGCAGTGATTTTCTTTATTATTCACAGTAAGAAACTGGCCCACTCAACTTACCCCTCTAGCAGTACAGACTGCCTGGACATAGCTTCCACCTTACTTCTACATTGACCAACATAGCGACAGTATAAGCTGGGTGGCTTTGACAGCGGGAGGAGTGAAACTGAAAATCAACTGACCCCTGCATTTTCTTATATTTTCCTTACCACTGAGAGGGAGGGGATGAATCACCGTCAGAGTGTTTCTGTAAATTTACAGCTTTTACTGCTTTTTGTGTGTGCTGATGAAGTGGGGAAAGTCAGTATTAGTACTTTGCCACTCTAGGCACCTAGGATCAGCATCAGACTTGTCTACATCAGGAATACTCCCAATTTCAAAGAGCAGAGTACCCCCTACTGTGGAGAAGAGCCAGGAGCCTAACCCATAGCTTCAGAGAAAGTTGACCTTCTTGGTCATGCAAAGGGACAACTAAGAGGAGACCTCGTAGAGGTCTGTATAATGTTATGTAGTACCTTTACAATGTAAACCCAAAGTTAAACTATTATTACAGCACAAGAGACGAAGTAGTGAGTAACAAAATGTAAATTCAGAACTAATTTCAGGAGGTTTTCCAACAATTGATCAGCATACGGAATAGAATTTTGGATAGGGCGATGGAGACAAAAGCCTTGGAATCATTGAAGAAGCATGTGATAGATGGACTGTGGGGTCTTTCAGGAGCAATGAGCTGTCTCAGGCCCTCCTTCATCAGTATCTGCTTTGTGATCTTCTCGAGCATGAGCATTTACATTTCCCAAACCAGCCATCCTTCTGACCACTCTTTTGAGAAGTGGATGATTTTCCCTGATATTAACTGAGGGAAATAATGTTGTAGACATAAAAACATAAGAAATAGGAGCAGGAGTATGGCCCGGTCAAGTCTGCTCTGCCATTCAATTCAATCGTGACTGAACATCTACATCAACTCCACTTTCCTGCTCTATTCTCCATAGGTCTTATTTCCCTTAGCACCATATAAATGGTGGCTACAAGAGCAGATCAGAGGCTGGGAATTCTGCAGCGAGTAACTCACCGCCCGACTCTCCAAAGCCTGTCCACCATCTACAAGGCACAAGTCAGGAGTGTGCTGGAACATTCTCCACTTGCCGGGATGAGTGCAGCTGCAACAACACTCAAGAAGTTTGACACCGTCCAGGACAAAGCAGCCCCCCTTGATCAGCACCCCTTGCGTTGCCTTAAACAGTCATTCCTTCCACCAATGAGACACAGTGGCAGCAGTGTGCACCATCTATAAGATGCACTGCAGCAACTCACCAAGGTTCCTTCCAAACCCACGACCGCTACAATCTAGAAGGACAAGGGCAGCAGACAAATGGGAACACCACCAACTGCAAGTTCCCCTCCAAGCCACTCACCATTCTTGGAAACATATCACTGTTCCTTCACTGAAGCTGGGTCAAAATCCTGGAACTCCCTCCCTAACAACACTATGGGTGTACCTACACCACATGGACTGCAGCAGTTCAAGAAGGTGGCTCATCACCCCCTTCTGAAGGGCAATTAGGGACGGGCAATAAAAATGCTGGCCTACCAGCGATGGCCACATCTTGTAAAACAATAAAAAAAGGCCCAAAAGTCTATCCGTCTCAGTCATGAATATAGTCAACAATTGAACATCCATTTTAGGGTAGAGAATTCCAATTTCAGTATCTGCTAATGATGAGGGATTTTTCACAGTTGTTTTCCTGTGGAGCTGGGAGCAGGCTGCCCATTTAGCACAGGGTTTGTTCAGCCAATAGCCAGAGAAATCCTTCATCCATCAGCCTGAGTTTAATTTGAGTCTAAATACCACCAAGTCCCAAGTCATCTTCACTCTTAATGGTTGACTGAATACAATTTGTTCATCTGGGAACAGATTGTCCAACTATAAAGGAGAAGATACGGATGAAAGATTAATTGTGTCAGCTAGGAACAGGGTGTTCAATGACTAACTACAAATTAGAAGAGATAGATGAATGGCTTACACTCTTTGCTTGGGTTTGTTGTTACGGCAACAAGGGTCATGTTAATTTTCTCCCTTACCGCCCTGTTTGTGCATCTCACAATCAACTATGGCCTCTGGACCAAACTATTGAAGAAACTTTGTAATGAATGTCCCACCATGGAAAAAAGTAGTCAGGCAGATATATGAAGAAGCTGCTGGCTTAAGACAAAAAGCTGATAGATTGTCTATACACCCCAATAATTTAACATTAATTTAAATAGCTTGGGGGTAACTTCCCGCTGTTGCATTCTACAGGGCAGCATCTGGACCAATCAGAGTCCACTTGCCAACCAGTCAGCACCCTACTCCCACGCAGTACAAACTGTTGTTCCCTTTGAGATTTGACATTCTTGTGATTCTGCCCTGATCAGTTTAAAATGAAAAGATTCAACCACAACGCAACAATAATCAAGTTCTCTACTACCAAACGACTATTAATATAAAGTAAGACTTGCATTTACATACAGCCTTATCACATGTCTCAGATATGTCATAAAACATTTAGTATGCAAAGCATTGGATTGAAGTGTGATTACACTAATTTATACAATTAAACTCTTCTGAACACTTCAAGATCCCACAATCAATGAGATGAATGCCCAATTTGTTGAGGAAGGGATATTAGCCAGGACATTGGGAGAGATCCCTACATGATAACCCATGGGGATCCCTTAAACTTCACCTGAACAATTAGACAGAATCTCAGTTGCCATATCTTTTGAAGGAAGGCATTTTCCAACAAAGCAGTGAGTTTGGTTCCCTAACACTCTGCCTCAAATCAGGGAGCCACTACCTCAGTAGCTTAATGAGTGAATCAGGCATTAAACCAGGTCAAAGAGACCAGCAAGTCCTTGGTCCATATTGCTGTGGTGTTAAGATAAAAGCAAAATACTGCAGATGCTGGAAACCTGAAACAAAAACAGAAAATGTTGGAAAAACTCAGCAGCTCTTGCAGCACCTTTGGAGAGAGAAACACAGTTAACGTTTTGAGTCCGAATGACTCTTCTTCAGAGCTAAAGAGAAGTTAAAATGTGATAGAATTTATACGGTTGTAGGGGGCTGGAGCAGGCAAAGCAGGATAGAAGGCCAGCGATAGATGGGGGCCAAGGAGAGATAAACAAAGATGTCATGGACAAAAGACAATGGGAGTGTTAATGGGAGTGGTGAAGGCTAAGGAAGGAGCTGATGGTGCCATAGAGATAAGAAAACAGAATTTGTTAACAGCAGAACAAAGGTCAGCACTCTGTGAAATGGCGGAGGATGATCCTTTGAATGTGGAGGCTGGTGGGGTGAAAAGTGAGGACAAGGGGGACCCTATCATGGTTCTGGGAGGGAGGGGAAGGGATGACGGCGAAGCATGGGAGATGGGTCAGACACGGTTGAGGGCCCTGTCAACCAAAGTTGGGGGAAACCTCAGTTAAGGAAGAAGGAAGACATGTCAGAAGCGCTGTTTTGGAAAGTGGGATCATCAGAACAGATGCGATGGAGGCGAAGGAACTGAGAGAATGGATTAGAGTCCTTACAGGAAGCGGGGTGTGAGGAGCTCCTATCTCCTTTCTACCTCCTTCCCAAAATTGACAAAAGGACTGACCTGGCTGACCCACTGTGTCAGCCTGTTCCTGCCCCACGGAACTCATTGCTTCCTATCTTGACTCCTTTCCCTTTCCCCTTATCCAGTCTCTTCCTACTTTTTTCATGATTCCTTTGATGTCCGACAACATATTAACAATTTCCAGTTTCTTGGCCCTAACTTGGCCTCTTCACCATGGAAGTCAAAATCCCTCTACATTCCCATTCCCCACCAGGATGGTCTGAGGGCTCTCTGCTTCTTCCTTGAACAGAGGCCCGAACAATCCCCATCCACCACCACTCTCCTGCGTCTGGCTGAATTTGTTCTCTCATTGAACAACTTCTCCTTTAACTTGTCTCACTTCCTCCAAATAAAAGGTGTGGCTATGGGTACCCGCATGAGCCCCAGTTATGCCTGTCTCTTTATGGGGTATGTGGGACATTCCTTATTCCAGTCCTACTCAGGACCCCCTTCCACAACTCTTTTTTTGGTACTTCAATGATTGTATCGGTGCCGCTTCATGCTCTTGTCTGGACCTGGAAAGATTCATTGATTTTGCTTCCAATTTCCACCCTCTATCACCTTCACATGATCCACCTCCATCACTTCCCCTCCCTTCATTGACCTCCCTGTCTCCATTTCTGGTGATAGACTGTCTAGCAATGTTACACGCCCACTGACTCTCACAGCTACCTCAGCTTTAGCCGTCACAACCCCAGGGCATCACTGCAGGAGTTCCTGAGGGTAGTGTCCTAGGCTCAAATATTTTTAGCTGCTTCATCAATGACCTTCCATCTCTCATAAGGTCAGAAGTGAGGATGTTCGTCGATGCTTGCAAAATGTTCAACACCACTCGCAATACCTCAGCTGCTGAAGTAGTCCGTGCCCATATGCAGTAAAGCACTGGGCAACAGTCAGGCTTGAGCTGATAAACAGCAGTAACAGTTACACCATACAAGTGCCAGGCAATGACCACCTTCAGAAGAGAGTCCTCAAAACCCTGTCTGCCACATACAAGGAACAAGTCAGGAATGTGACAGGATGCTTTCCAATTGCCTCGATGAGCATGGCTTCAACAACAGTCAAGAAACTCAATACTATACAGGACAAAGCATCACCACTTGCTCAGCATTCCATTCACAACCTTAAACATTAACTCTCTCAACCACCGATGCATAGTGACAGCAGCGTGTACCATATACAAGATGCACTGCAGGAACTCCTGAAGGCTCCTTTGACAGCACCTTCCAAACCCACAACCACCACAATTTAGAAGGACAAGGGCGGCAGATGCTTGGGAACACCATCAATTGCAGGTTCCCTTCCAAGCCACTCACCATCCTGACTTGGAACTATATTGTCATTCCTTCGAACTCCTTCCTGGAATTCCTTTCCTAATAGGACTATAGGTGTACCTACACCAGATGGACTGCAACAATTCAAGAAGGCAGCTCACCACCACCTTCTCAAGGGCAATTAGAGATGGGCAACAAATGCTGGCCTAGCCAGCGACACTCACATCTTATGAAAGAATGAAAAACAATACTCGACTGTGATACTCTCAATATTTGATTAGCACCCACTCATGCATAAGGAATGCCGACTGGTGAAACCTAAGTGAAGACTGTTGATACCCGTGAAGTTGCATCTTAAGCAAGGAGCTTAAGGGAAATAGAGTTGTCTTGGAGGCAGTACAATGAATTAGATTGGTTCCTGGGATGAAAGCGTTGCCCTATGATGAGAGGCTGAGAAAATTGGGCTTAGTCTCTGGAGTTTATAAGAATGAGAGGTGATCTCACTGAAACATCAAAAATGTTGAAGGGGACTTGACAGGATAGACACCGAGAGGTTGTTTCCCCTGGCTGGGGAATCTAGGAAACAAGGGAACAGAATACGGATAAGAGGTTGATCATTTAGGGCTAAGATGAGGAGGAATCTGTCTTTGCTGAGAGTTTTGGAATTCCCTACCCCAGAGGGTTATGGATGCTCCACTGTTTAGTAAATTTAGGACTGGGACAGATGGATTTTCGATCTCTCAGGAAATCATGGGATATGGGGAGCGGGCGGAAAGTGGAGTTGAGGCAGAAGACCAGCCATAATTGTATGGAATGACATAGCAGACTCGAGGGCCTGTATGGTCCACTCCTGCTGCTGTATCTTATGTTCTTAAGACCCAACATCTTAAGGATAAGAGAGAAAATTTATAATTAACCTTTCAGGTGATGGTGGCATAGTAGTAATGCCATTGGCCTAGTAATCTAGAGGCCCAGGCCCGTGTTCTGGAGATATGGGTTCAAATCCCACTATAGTAAGCTGGTAGAATTTGACTTCAGTTAATACAATCTAGAACTTAAAAATTTCAGTTGTAGTTACTATGAAACTATTATCAATTTTTGTAAAAATCCACCAGGTCCACTAATGTCCCTTAAGAAAATCTAATGGTCCCTAAGGAAATCTGCCGTCCTTACTTGGTCTGGCCTACATTGTGACTCTAGGTCCACAGCAATGTGGTTGACTCCTAACTGCCCTCTGAAATGGCTCCAGACAACTGGGATGGGCAACAAATGCTGGCCTTGACAGTGATGGCCACATTCTGTGAAAGAATAAAGGGAAAAAAAACATCATGTAAGGTCTTAATGCCCAAAGTCTCCTCTGCGACTGAGCCATTGTAACATTTCCTGTACTGGATGATGGCTATTCCCAAAGTCAACAATAACCAGAGTAAAAACTTGTGGGTTGCCAATTAATAATCAAACCCATTGTTTCTCTTCTTTTAACTTTGCACAAACTAGCAAACTTTGTCCAGTCCATCAATTACTATTTCCTTTCTTTTAAAACACTCAAACTTTAACTGCCCTGGTGTGGTACTGAGCCACACTGCTCACATGTTTAATTACAGGTCTATTGGCATGTTGGATGACCATAGCCAAGGTGCTGGTAGGGATTTTGTTATTGGCTTGCATGTTGCTAATTGAGGAAATGGCAAGCCAGCAGTTTTCTCACTGCTCATCATTGTACCATATGGGGCAGGGGAAAAGGAGATAGTGATATAGTGATGGACCCAGGTTAATCCTGTGGGGGCATGGGTTCAAATCTCACCACAGCAGCTGGTGGAACTTAAATTCAATTAATAAACCTGGAATAGTCTCAGTAATGGTGGCTGTGATAACTATTATTGTAAAAACCCATCTGTTTCAATAATTTCCTTTTTTGGGAAGAAAATCTGCCACCCTTACCCGGTCTGGCCGACGTGTGACTCCAGACCCACAGAAATGTGGTTGACTCTTAACTGCCCTCTTAAATGGCCTGGCAAGCCATTCAGTTCAAGGGTAATTAGGGAAGGGCCAAAATTGCTGGCCTTGCCAGCGATGCCCACATCCCATGACAAAACAAAGAGAAAAGAATGAAAGGAACATTTATGCAGAAGCCCATTAAGATCTTGATTGCTCAGGTATGATGCTGCAATGATTGAATAGCCTAGGAATATTTACTAGGCTCATTCTGTAAAGTAACCATTTGAGCAAGGGGCCAGAGCACAGCTGGCATCCATTATTCTCTATCATTATATGTGGAGGGGCAAACATTAAGAAATCATACATTTTAAACATGATGTTATTTTTCTAAAATAAGAAGTTTATTCTCCCAGATCTTTCTTCATAATTCATTTTTTATACCAAGAGAATATGTTTGTGACCATCCTCTGGCTTGGATCAGCTACATTTGTATTTATTTCTTCAGTATGCTGACTACACATGGAAACAATGCTTCGCTTGTGGTGTTGTTGATAACACGAGCACAGGAGTCAGAATCAGTGGTGGATGTGGCAGGGGCACCCTAGACTAATGATCACGGCTGTACTCACACGGTGGTCACATGCATTGTCTCTTCATTGTGGCTCGTTTGTCAATGGTTGCTCATTAACCTCAGTGGTACAAAGATTTCCATCTCTTCACACTCTGTTGACTTTGAGCCATGTGGCAGTGTGCTTCATGGTGGAGTTCCAGCCCGTGACCCCTTGGGCTAAACTTTCCAGCAGCCAACACCTTTGGTCTCAGACACTGAAACCTTCCCCCTCGTCCCTCCTCCTGTAGGTAGGCAGAAATGGGATGCAGCGAACATGCCCAAATAGGTGCCCATATAAGCATGGCATTGATGCTGGCCATGCCCACCTGCTCCCAGCATCACCCACTCCAACCTTAAGTTTCAGGAGGGTAATGGCCAATCAGGGGGGGAGGGCGTGGAATCTGACAGACAGAGAGGCATGAAGCTTCACAAAGATGTGCACTTGGATGGGTAACAAGGGAGCAGAAGGAACATTGTGTAGCTCTGGCCTTTCACTCTAGTGAATAGGAGGACAGGAGTGAAGGCAGGATGATTTGTCACGGCAACCCCTTCTCTTTAATTAAAAAAAAGGTTATTCATCCCACAAGTGGGGGAGATGCGGTTTATTGAGATGTCAGATTGCCTTTGAAATACACGACTGACGTAAATGTATGTGAGGGAACGCCAGGCTGCCTCACTCCTATGTTGGCTTTCGTGAACCATTGGAAGCGGATGGTGGTGGAGGGGAGCACTGGAATCTCCAGGGTGGTGAACGCTTCTCGGAATTTCTCAGCAATCCCTTATCTTGAAGCAGAGGAAAAATAAAGTAAGGCTGGGAAAAGTCACATCATCAGTCCTGCAGTGGGTTCTGCTCGGGTTTGAGAAATAAATAAACGCCGACAGGTCTCCTGAGCGGCAAAATAGAGGAAGAGAGAGAGAGAGAGAGAGCGACCCACATAAAACAACCCTCAGTGAGACCTCTTCAAGGCGGACTCTGGATTCAGTGAAACACATTTGAAAAGACATCAGCTCTTTCTAAGTCATCCGAAGACTGTATGGGAAGGAACTAGGTTTAGGATAAATTCACTGCAGTAGATGAGGAGTGGGGAGATTATAAAACAGATTTTGATTTTTTTGATATAGAAAAAGCATGGCATGAAGACTCTACAGTGAGAAGCCTCCCCGAGACTTCAGGAGACTGAAGAATCAGATATTGTTGGTTCAAATTGGACAAGTGTCAGGAAGAACCCCCCATTCCCTCCTGGGTGCAGACTCTACACAGTTGAACGGGTCAATCCATTGCCTGCCTCCAGGCGGTCATCAGTCAAAGTGCAGCTAACGCCGAGTTACATATGGATTAGAGTGAAGAGTGAACGGCCTGTGGAACATAGACACCCAGGGGAGAAGGTGCTTCGGGCATTAACTCTTAACCTGAGACCCTGGGTTAAAAAAAGTCATTGCCTGAACTTAAACATTGTGACTTGTTCTTTTTAAAAGAGTGAATTACTCTTCCTGCGAAGACTAGCGCGAAATTCTTGACAGCTCCGCAAAAATGCAAATTCTGGGCGAATAGACTCGTTTCTGGAGGTGAGATCAGCCAAGGAGCAACAGCTAAATACTGCGGGTGCTGGAGATCTGAAATATATATTTTTAAAAACCCAGAAAGTGCTGGAAAAACTCACCCGGTCTGTAGAGAGAGGAGCTGAACTAACGTTTCTCAAGCCTGACATCTTCGTCTATTTGGCTTTAAGAAAGTGAAGATTTTCTTTTTCAAAAAAGCGTTGAGAATCGGGCTTTTTTTGCCTTTCTGAGGTTGAGTTGGGTGCTCAGTGGGACACCTGAGAGGGGAATTTGATTTGGTTGCTGTACCCAGGACATATTGCTACAACCAAAGAGAAAGGAGGCAGGATGGAGCCTGTCATGCTGGAGATCACTGGCCTCTTCCTCTCTGTGAATGGGTTGATTTGTGTTATCCTGACCTGCACATTGCTCCTGTGGAAGGTGCCCGCTTTCCAAGGGGCCAATATCCTGACCGCCCAGCAGACCATGGAGGGGCTGTGGATGGACTGCATGTGGCAGAGCACGGGCGAGCTGGTCTGCAACACCTTCGACTCCATGCTGATCCTGAGCCAGGAGCTCCAATTGGCGCGGGCACTGACCACCACCGCGGGGGTGCTGGGGGCCTTGGGCATCCTGGTGAGCATCGGCGGGGCTAGCTGGACCAAGCTGGTCAGGAGCGTGCCCTGCAAGGGCCGGCTCATCTCGGCCGCCGGCTTCATCTTCACGGTGACGGGGATTCTGCAGCTCGTCCCGGTGGCGTGTTACGCCAGCAACATAATCAGGGATTTCCACAGCGTATCCATTCCCGATGCTGTCAAGAGGGAGCTGGGGCCATCCTTGTACATTGGCATGGCGGCTGGCGTCCTCTTCATTGCTGCCAGCGGGCTTCTGTGGAGCTCCTGTTACAGATCGAGAACACAGACAACTCCAACACATTACGCTCGTGGGCAAGCAGGCTACAGTGAGAGCCATTATGTGTAGAGAAATGGCACAGAAATTGGGGTACCTTCTAACTGAAGAGTATTGGAGATTAACAGTCAACAGTGTGGAAATTGAGGGATCCTCAATTGTAAAACTGTTGTAATCCTATATTGTCCGCTTAGCTTTTCAGTCATATATGTATATATATATATATATATATAGATAGATAGATAGATAGATATATAAAAGTTTATAATCTGGTTTAAGCTACATAGCAATCAGAATGTCTAATTAAATGCAACTCAGAGATTCAGTACAGCTCACAACTTAGTAAAAAACATATTTAATATAGGCTTCTTAGCAGTAGAGGTTTGAAAGTGCAGGCAGCAGAGTGTCTTTCTGATTTAGCACGCTCAAATAGATTATGTTAAGCAATTTAATTATTAGGCCAAGTCTACCTGCAGAGCACAGGAACTGGGGTAACTCATTCCCAGAACAGGGGCACAGTCTCAAACTAAGAGGCAGGCCATTTAGGATCAAGATGAGGAGGAATTTCTTCACTCAGAGGGTGGTGAATCTTTTGGGATTCTCGGTCCCAGAGGGCTGTGGAGATTCGATCATTGAGCATGTTCAAGACTGAGATTGACAGATTTCAAGATATTAAAGGTATCAAGGGATATGGGGACAGTGCAGGAAAATGGCATTGAGGTAGAAGGTCAGCCAAGGTCTGGTTGGATGGCAGAGCAGGGCTGAATGGCCTATTGCTGCTTCAATGTTCCTATGTTCCTCTGTTCCACCATTCAATGGAATCGTGGTTTATTTGTATCCCCACTCCACATGCCACACCTTGATCCTTAACCTTTTATACCTTGCCTAACAATAAAAACAATCTATCAGCCTCAGTGGCTATTCTGCCTGTAGGGTCTCAACCTAGATTGATGGGGGCAACATAGGAGATCCCAGTGTTAGACTGATGGAACTTCAGACCAAGGCTACACTTTGAGTTTGTAAATGAGGAGATGGTGGTGCAGTGGTAATGTCACTAGATTAGTAATCCAAGAGGCCCAAGCTAATGTTCTGGGGACTTGGGTTCAAATCCCACCATAATTCAATTAATAAATCTGGAATATAAAGCTAGTCTCAGTAATGGTGACCATGAAACTATCATCAATTGTTGCGAACACCCATCTGGTTCACTAATGTTCTTTAGGGAAGGAAATCTGCTGTCCTACATGTGACCCCAGGCCCACAGCAATGGGGTTGACTCTTAACTGCTCTCTGAAATGTCAACTCAGTTCAAGGGCAATTAGGGATGGGCAACAAATGCTGACTTTGCCAGTGCCACCCACATCCCACGAAAGAAAAAATAATCTGGTTTTGGCAAAAGTCTGGAGTGAGATTCCCCAAAGAGAACAATCTCACACTTGGCACTAAATAGAGTAAAATAGTTGGAAGTGGTCATTAACAGTGCTATCAAGCAACACTTGCTTAGCAATAACCTGCTCACTGATGCTCAGTTTGGGTTCTGCCAGGGCCACTCAGCTCCTGACCTCATTACAGCCTTGGTCCAAACAAGGGCAAAAGAGCTGAACTTCAGAGGTGAGGTGAGAGTGATTGCCCTTGTCATCAAGGCCGCATTTGACCGAGTGCGACATCAAGGAGCCCTAGCAAAACTGGAGTCAATGGGAATCAGGGGGAAAACTCCACTGGTTGGAGTCATACCTACCATAAAGGAAGATGGTTGTGGTTGTTGGAGGTCAATCATCTCAGTTCCAGGACATCACTGCAGGAGTTTCCCAGGGTAGTGTCCTTGGCCCAAACATCTTCAGCTGCTTCATCAATGACCTACCTTCCATCATAAGGTCAGAAATGGGGATGTTCACTGATGATTGCACAATGTTCAGCACCATTCGTGACTCATCAGATGAAGCAGTCCGTGTCCAAATGCATCCTGGACAATATCCAGGCTTGGGCTGGCATGTAGCAAGTAACATTCACACCACACAAGAGCCAAGCAATGACCATCTCCAACAAGAGAGAATCTAACCATCGCCCCTTGATGTTCAATGGCATTGCCATCACTGAATCCCCCACTATCAACATCCTGGGGGTTACCATTGACCAGAAACTGACTAGCCATATAAATACTGTGGCTACAAGACCAGGTCAGAGGCTATGAATCATGTGACGAGTAACTCACCTCCTGATTCCCCAAAGCCTGCCCACCATCTACAAGGCACAAGTCAGGAGGGTGATGGAATACTCCCCACTTGCCTGGATGAGTTTAGCTCCAACAACACTCAAGAAGCTTGACACCATTCAGGACAAATCAGCCCGCTTGATTGGCACCCCATCCACAAACATTCACTCCCTCCACCACCAACGCACAGTAGCAGCAGTGTGTACCATCTACAAGATGCACTGCAGCAACTCACCAAGGCTCCTTGGACAGTGTCTTCTAAACCCATGACTGCTATCATCTAGAAGGATGAGAGGAGCAGATAGATGGGAGCACCACCACCTGGAAGTTCCCCTCCAAGTCACTCACCATCCTGACTTGGAAATATATTTGTCGCTGGGTCAAAATCCTGGAACTCCCTCCCTAACAGCACTGTGGGTGTACCTACACCACATGGACTGCAGCGGTTCAAGGAGACAGCTCACCACCACCTCCTCAAGGGCAATTAGGGATGGGCAATAAATGCTGGCCCAGCTAGTGATGCTCAGATCCCATGAATGAATAAAAAAAACCTCCAATGATGCATCAAGCTTGCTTTGCAAAGTCCATGGGGAAGTCTTTTGGATTCCCTTGGATATTATTTTGAGATGCACCTGACATTAACTTAAAGAATTTGAGAGCAGCAACTCTCTCCTCCTACATGCCCACCACCCCCACTCCCCCCACCCCACCCCCACCCCCACCCCCACCCCATGACCACAACAGTCTCCAAACAGGCAGATTGCCCTCTTTACTCCCTGGGTGTTAAGCAACGGTTGTGGGGATCCCAGAAAGGAAATCTGACAGGGAGGATTTCGCAAAGGGACAAACAAATGGATTTTTCTTCCATACATTACTGGCTGATAATACTTCAAGCGTCACGGTCCTGTCTGCCATCTTTCCTTTCCGCGTTCCATTCAGCCAGGCAATACTCAATGCCCAGGTGGTATAGATGGACATTTGTCCCAACATTTTTTTGTAAATAGCCGGGAGAGGACTTTATGCATGTGTGTGCATCCAGGGATGTGCAGAGCTCCCTACTGGGCAGAGCAAGCAGGCACCAGCCTGGAGGCATGCCAGGTGAACATTAAGTTTAAATTGCTTGGGTGGCAGATCCTGGACCAGGGACTCCCAGGTTCACAGCCCTGTCCCCGTCACTAATTCTCCATCGCCACAGGACTTGGCAAATGGAGCCTGGGAGAGGCCTGCGTGACACTTTGTTCAGCATGTGGACCTTGGGGCACTGTCATTGTCCACACAATCTTGAGGGCTGGTGGCCAGATTTCAGTAACATGTCGAATCACAAAGGCCTGGACCGCCTTGCCGCTGCTGCATTCTTCCAGCTCTGCAGCTGGTGAGACGCACAGCCTCCCTTCACCGCTAGCAGAGGAACTGCTACAAAGTTTAACCTGAGGGGTGAAGGCCCAGGTTTTGAGATGATGCAGATTGGATGTGATACTGGAAACTCCTTTCAACAGTCGATACCAGTGACCAATGAACTGTCAGAAAACTTCCCAGTCACAAATCCTTCACTCTTGGTTCCCTGCTCCAAAATGCCTTATTTTGCATCATTTTTCTTTGAATTATTTCCTATCTTATCCCTTTTTTTAAAAAAGGCTCGTTTCCTGCCCTGCTGTGCCACATCTTGCCTGTTCGTCACGCCCAACCCAACCTGGAATCTCTCTGCCCACCCTACCTGGAATGACAACCCCCACCATATCATACCCCCTCTCTCCCTACTTCCACCCACCACCCCCCACCCCACCCCAGGATATCGAACAAGTGGCGAGCGCCCATAACACACCTGCAGGTTGAGTTCTTTTGACTACTTGTTCCTACAATTCCCACCAGTAGAGGTCAGGGAAGCAGCATTGACCAAGGCAGGCAGCAGACCAATCAGTGTTAGGTGAACAAATTGCAATAACTTTTTTTCTAACTGTAGAACGAGCAATATTAGGTTGACTGCCCTTTATAGATTCCTGCTAATTTCCCTTTCCATTGACTTTCATACACAGGAGAGATGTAGATTGGGAAGCAGATCCAAGAGCGATCATTTTACACTCTGTCCGAAACTTAAAATTATCTCCAGCCTCCGTGATTAATGCCCAATTAAAAACCTGATTGCCAAAATAATTGGAATACGCGTGTTCCATTGCATGAACTGACCCACTGAAGAGGCCCTGGATAATTTCCCAGGTTGCTTTTATTCTTTTATTCATTCATGGGATGTGGACATCGCTGACTAGGCTGGCATTTATTGCCCATCCCTAATTGCCCTTGAGAAGGTGGTGGTGAGCTGCCTTCTTGAACCGCTTCAGCCCCTGTGGTGTAGATACACCCACAGTGCTGTTAGGGAGGGAGTTCCAGGATTTTGACCCAGCGACAGTGAAGGAACAGTGATATATTTCCCAGTCAGGATGGTGAGTGACTTGGAAGGGAACTTCCAGGTGGTGGTGTTCCCATGTATCTGCTGCCCTTGTCCTTCTAAATGGTAGAGGTCGTGGGTTTGGGAGGCGCTGTCGATGGAACCTTGGTGAGTTCCTGCAATGCATTTTATATTATAACACACACTGAGGTGAAGGACAACCACAGCTTAGGGGCTACATGACTAAAGACACAGCCACCGATGGTGGAGGGGGGAGGAAGTCCGGGATATACAAGAGGTTAGAATCGGAGGAATTCAGATAGCTCAGAGGGCTGCAGGGCCACAGGAGTTCACACAGGTAAGGAGAGGCCAGGCCTTGGAAGGATTAGAACATAAGGGTAAGCTCACCACACCTTTCCAAGGGCAATTAGGGATGGGCAATAAATGTTTGCCTAGCCAGAAAAGTCCACATTCCAAGAACCAATAATAAATAATAATTTTGTCATGTTGCTTGGCCCAGGGAAAGTGAGGTGGATGGATTTAAAGTCTGGGACTGTAGTCTTCCTTGTGGAGCTATTGGACTTGTAGCTATTCGTTTTCTGAAGCAACGCTTTTGACCCACACTGAACATGGCGGCACATTGGGAGCTCACTGGGAGCTTCTAGGCAAGTCCTCTACTCTCTACACACAGTGATATCTCATGAAGCTTTCCTCCTGACTGTAATTCAGACCAATGTTAGACATGTCCTTTTCGAAAGGGTACATGGAGAGCAGCTGTTTTCCCCATGTGCAGGGCATTACAGATGTCCTGTTGTGATTCTCCACTTCAGCGCCCCCCTGTCTCCCCATCCCCCCCACCCATACACACCGGAGACACGGCAGGAAATGTCTGGGCTGGAGGCTGTGTTCAAGGGGTACTAATGTAGCAGAACGTCCAGGCTGATGCCTCCATGTTATTCGAGGAGCAGCTGTGTTGGGTTTACCTGGCAGTGAAATTGTAAGGTATTCACAAGCCTGGAAGAACTTGAGTGAGAACAGATGACAGGAGTTACACGGATGTGGATGATGAACTATTCCTGTTGGTGATTACTATATACAGATATATATATAGTATATATTACTATATAAATGTCCTGTGGCACGGAACTGAATGATTGGCTCTGCTTTATAAAACATTCCAATTAATTTCTGTATGTGCCACTATTAAAGTGCCTTTTAAAAACGGTATTAAAACGGTATTTTCTCATTTTATTCCTCCTCCTCTCCTGAAGGTGCTCACTCATGTATACGGATATAGGAGCAGGGGTAGGTCATTTACCACTTCAAGCCTGTTCTGTCACCTTTCAATGAGAACATGACTAATATGTGACATAATTCCATAAATCACATTGTCCCACACCCCTTAATACTCATTGATTGTTGTAAAAACCCATCTGGTTCACTAATGTCCTTTAGGGAAGGAAATCTGCCGTCCTTACCCGGTCTGGCCTACAGTTGGCTCCAGACCCACAGCAATGTGGTTGACTGTTAACTGTTCTGTGAATTAAGCTTTCATTTCAAGGGCAGTTAGGGATGGGCTATAAATAAGTCCACATCCCAGGAAAGAAGAAAAAAAATACCTTTAGTTATCAAAAACCTATCAACCTCAGTTTTAAAATTAAGAATTTACCTACCATTATCCATTGTGGAAGAGAGTTCCAAACTTCTGCACCTTTTGCATGTGGAAGTGTTTCCTTACTTCACTTGGAATGATCTGGTTGTAATTTTTAGACCGTGTCCCCCAGTCTTAGGTTCCCCAATCATCGGTAATGTTTCTTTCTGTCAGCCTTATCAGTTCCCCTAGTACCTTAAAAACTTTGATCAAATCAGAATCACAGAATCACACAGTGCAGAAGAGGCCCTTCAGCCCATCGAGTCTGCACCGACACGTGAGAAACACCTGACCTACCTACCTAATCCCACTTACCAGCACTTGGCCCATAGCCTTGAATGTTATGATGGTGCCAAGTGCTCATCCAGGTACTTTATAAAGGATGTGAGGCAACCCGCCTCCACCACCCTGCCAGTCCACAATCTTCGAAATTCCAGGGAATAGAACATAGAGATCTGGAAAGGTCTATCCCTCCTTGTCCCATGAATGAGCCAAGTTTACCAGGCAATTATCGAGAGTGCCCTGGAATACCAAGGACCAGTCTGGCTCAGGTACCCTCAAAGATACTTCATTCCAAAAATACTTAGCTCCCACTGTCCCAACGTGAAGGATAATCGCACTGAGCAGTGTGAGGTTGAGTCCTTGTTTAGCATTCCAGATATCAGCAGCATCTCAAGAGCAGCAGCGTAAGCAGTGAAGGAGTTTGAGGATGGAATTTGAGAGCAAGGGGCGCTGATGGCCATCGGCATGGATGCCACCAGTGGGGAAGATGCACAACAGAAAGATGGTCCATCCCATTCTGGCATCCTGACCAACCGACTGAGTCGCAGCTAACAATTTACCTGGCTTTAACTCAAACAATGCCAACCAGCACACTGCGTGAACATCTGGGAGATATCTGCATCCCATCCTATCATCTTTGTGGGCTGGGAGGGGGTGAGATTAACACGGCACCAAGGTCAAATGGCAATGAGAAATTGAAACCTACCTGATCATTTCAGTCCAATTTTTCAATCCAATGTCTTTGGGAGGCAAGCGGTAGATTTTTAGGCCTGAATTTCATGCTTTGTGTGTGCACGAAATCGGCAGGCCCGGAAGCCGATGTAGAATCCGCTCCCAGGTGAGGTCACGTTTCCAACACGATTTTGCGCTGGGTGGCCAATTAAGGCCCGCCCTGGGTGAAACACGTCCTTCCGCTGGTCGGAAGGGCCAGGCGGGGTGGGAGCCTGTTAGGCACCAGGTCCAATAGCAGCCTGGCGGGGGATTGAAAAGCAGCAGAGGCAGATCCCTGAAGGCTGCCAGGGGACACAGAAGGAGCTGTCGAGTTCGAGGAAGAAAAATTTCTTTAGAATAGCAATGGCATCTGAACCTGCTGGGCACGCCAAGCGGGAGGGCAAGCCCAGTGGGCATTCGTTCCCCCCCACTGTGGTTCTTGGATGAGTGCCTGGGTATCCTTGTGGAGGAGGTCAGTGCCAGGTGGGACATCTTCATACCCAGGGATGGCAAGAGGAGGCCACTGCACCTCACCAAGAAGGCATGGGCAGAGGTGGCAGCCCAGGTCAGCAGCCATGATGTTGTGCGGCGCACGTGGGTGCAGTGCCGCAAAAGGATCTATGATCTGCTGCACTCAGCAAGGGTGAGTACCGAGTTGGCATGGATCTGCGTGGAGGAGTGTTAACGGCTGCCCCAACTCCATGGTGCTCGGGGATGTACGAGTCTGGGTGCCAACTTTCACTGACATTGGCACCAGCCAAAGTGGTGAGCTCTGGCTGCTTGGCCTGATTGCCTTGCGGGTTGAGGGCCATGGCTCGAATGTGCCCTGCAAGTTTCCCCTCAGCTGGGGTTGGCCAGGCTGCAATGGCGCTGCAGGCAGAGAGTGGACGAGTCAAAGCCCCTCTTTCCTTTCCGGAGAAGAGAAGCCATAACACCATCGAGGGGTCAAGGACAGGCGGAGGCCCCCCCAAGCCTGATAACGAGGTACAGGATGGATGCCCTGGTGATGGAGTGCCGATTCCCAGCTCAGTCCACTGGCCGTGGAGAGGCAGGGGTCTCTGATGCAGGTAATAGTACAGTGAACAGATGTGAGAGTGTCGGAGTGTGTAAGCATTGTTGTGTTGATTCATCTGTAATGGAAACCTCAAACCTCCAGTCCTCATTGTTCATTGAAAGATGAAGGAACCATAATGCAGATCTCCATTGTCTCACCAGCCTGCCTGGCATGCACAGTGGAGTGTGCGATGATGGATACTGCTGCCATGTTGTATTCCTCCCCTAGAATCGCCACCCAGCAAACGATAGCAGGATCCCGAGGAGCCAGGCTTGACACCAGAGGCCCAGTGCCCGTCAAACGCACCAGCGTCACACCCCCTCTCTGAACCAGGCGCCAGCGCAGATACCAGCACCTCGGCCGTCATTAGATTGTTGGCTACAATGTCTGTGCACAGTGGAGAGGGCACGGCACACTGGCATGAGGAGCTTGTGGAGGCAGAGAGTACCCAGTGTGCTGGCAGTCGGAGGACTGCTGAGGACCAAGACCATGCTGAGTCCGGGGCAGATGATGAGCTTCTGGAGTCGTCCATTAGGCGGCAGATGCTGGATGTCCAGCGGGATGCACGGGAGGATCTGGTGGAGATCCAAGAGAGCCTGCATGCCATGGTCTCCGTCAGGGAGGAGTCCGTGCAGAGCACTGCGTTGACCCTCAGCACCGAGCACACTACTTTCTTCATTGAGAGAGTGGCGTCCCTCATGGAGAGGCAGCTCCAGGAACAGAATCAGGGGTTCCTGGGGTTGCACTCGGACCTGTAAACCCTCACACAGGCACTGACCTCAGGTGGTCACTGCCAGTGTGAGAGATGGATGAGGCATCTAGTATCTCTGCCAGGTCCATCAATGGCGAGAAGGGAGGGCCAGACTGACCTCACGTTGGCGGACGAGCTTCATGTTGTCTCTGCGGGCTCCCCTCAGGACACTCTGGATGGCGGCACCAACTCCTCCGCTCCTCTGCCAGTGACTGCCATCTGATGAGGCGCAACGACTGAGGAGTGCCCAGCCATGGAACTGGACCCACCCTCAGAGGCAGTGGCCACACAGGGTCTGCCAGCCAGGGGACGGCCGCCAAGGTCACCAGGGCCATCATGACACCCGGGTCAGCAGGCGGCCTCCGATGCCACTGCCAGTGAGGGGAGTGGGGAGGGGGGCGGGGGGGTGGGGGGGAGGGCACCAAGGGACTTTTCATGGGTGATCTTCTGTTCTGCCATTATTTGTTAAGTTGTTTACCGGTGTGACTGTTATAATGTTATGTTCATTGTCTGCAGAGCATATAAGTTTTGCTTTTGTGTTAATGGCCTGAGTATGCTTCACTTGTTTTACAGGTGCAGGGCACGCCAGTATCTCAGTTGGACGTGAGGGGCTCTAAACTTTATTGCACAGGAACTGAGTGGACTTTGAGTTGAATGGAATGGCTCATTACAAACATTGGGTAAGGCGGCAGTGCCCCTGGCAGTCTCACTGAGGCAGCGTTGGATCAAGGCCTCCCTGGTGTTCCTGCCTCCCTGAAGGATCCAGAGGTCTGCCTCCACACCCTCACCGTGCTCCTCACTGGGCTCCTCTTTTGACTCACCACTGGATTAATCCTCTGTGGCCTGTGGAGCTGCCTCCAGATCCTCTTCCTCCAGTGGGTCCCCCCCTTGCCAGAGACAGATTGTGGTGAGCACAGCATGCAACCACGATCAGTGACACCTATTCTGTGGGGTATTGTAGTGCACCCCCTGAGCGGACCAGGCATCTGAATCTCACCGTCAGAGGACCTATGGTCCTCTCAATCATCCCCCTTATGGAGGCATGGCTCCTATTATAACGCTGCTCTGCCTCTGTTCTTGGGTGGCGGAGAGGTGTCATGAGCCACCTTTTCAAGGGATAGCCCTTGTCACCCAGCAGCCATCCATCCAGTCGAGCTGGAGCAGTGAACAGTCTTGGCACTTGTGAGTGACAGAGGATGCATGCATCATGGGAGCTCCCAGGATACCTTGCACAGACTTGCAGAACCTGTGCCTTGTGGCCACAAACTATCTGCACGTTCATGGAGTGGGATCCTTTCATGTTGACAAAGGCACCCGGCTCACCCACTGACGCCTTGATGGCCACATGTGTGCAATCGATGGCACCCTGGATGCGGGCGAACCCAGCAATCGCTGCAAAGCCTCTGGCCCGCTCAGCCTGGCTGGCCTCATCCATCCGGTAATGAATAAGTGTCATGACCCACCTGAACAGAGCGTCAGTCACCAGCTTGGCGCAACTGTGGGCAGCAAATTGGGGCACTCCAGAGCCCTCACTGAGCCCTGGAAAGAGCCGGAAGCATTGCAGTTGAGGGCCACTGTGACCTTCAGAGCCACTGGCATGGGGTGTCCACCCACACGCTTGGAGGTGATCTCAGGCCCAATCATATGACAAATGGAGATCACAGTCTCCCTGGAGAGGCGGAGTCTCCTTCGGCATTGCACCTCTGGCCTGTTGAGGTAGCTGCATTGCTGCCTGTACACTCTGGCAGCAGGATAGTGGCGTCTTCTGCGCTCCTTCTGCCTTGGACTCCCTGCTAGCCCTGTTCCCCCTGTGCCTGCACCCCCTCTCCCACAGGTTGCTCCCTTGGGCATTGCCTATGGACATCTGGCCTCCTCTCCTTTCTGACCCTTTCTTCCTCCTCAGAGGAGGTGCCACCAGTGAAGAGTACAATCCTCATTGCCAGGGTGACCGAAGGCTGTCTGGTGACAGCAAGGGTCCAAACGGTATAAATCCTCCAGGTATAAATCCGACTCCTGTGCATGCCCGTCTTCACATTGAGGACACCCTCCATCGTGTTGGGTGGCACTACCACCATGCTAAATGGGATAGATTTTGAACAGATCTAGCAACTCAAGCCTGGGCATCCATGAGGTGCTGTGGGCCATCAGCAGCAGAATTGTACTCAACCACAATCTATAACCTCATGACCCGGCATAACCCCCACTCTACCATTACCACCAAGCCACGGGATCAACTCTGGTTTAATGAAGAATGCAGGAGGGCGTGCCAGGAGCAGCACTAGGCATATCTAAAGAGATGTCAACCTAGTGAAGCTGTAACAAAGGACTACTTGCATGGCAAACGACATAAGCAGCAAGTGATAGACAGAGCTAAGCGATCCCACAACCAACAGATCAGATCTAAGCTCTGCAGTCCTGCCACATCCAGTCGTGAATGGTGGTGGACAATTAAACAACTCACTGGAGGAAGAGCTCCACAAACATCCCCATCCTCAATGATGGAGGAGCCCAGCACATAAATGCAAAAGGAAAGGCTGAAGCATTTGCTACAATTTTCAGTGTAAAGAACCTATTTTTTATTTTTCTTGGACTGTGGCCTTAAAATTGGACAAGTCTGCACAATGACTGTGCGGTGGTCACTCCTACCGATACTGTCATGGACAGATGCATCTGCGGCAGGCAGGTTGGTGAGGATGAGGTCAAGTATGTTTTTCCCTCTTGTTGGTTCCCTCACCACCTGCCGCAGACCCAGCCCAGCAGCTAAATCATTTAGGTTCGGCCAGTTCGGGCAGCAGTGGTGTTACCGAGCCACTCTTGGTGATGGACATTGAAGTCCCCCACCCAGAGTACATTCTGCACTCTTGCCACCCTCAGTGTTTCCTCCAAGTGATGTTCAACATGGAGGAGCACTGATTCATCAGCTGAGGGAAGGTGGTATGTGGCAACCAGCAGGAGGTTTCCTTGCCCATGTTTGACCTGATGCCATGAGACTTCATGGGGCCCAGAGTTGATGACGAGGACTCCCAGGACCTGTTATATAACCACAAGTAGCTGCCACAATGAATTTTAACTACAATATAAACCACAAGCACATAACACTCTCTGCTAACACACCTTGTTAGCACCATGTCTGGTTCTTCCACAGTGGGGAAGAAAACTGCAGGAACAGAGAAAGAGGAGCCCCTCCTTCAGATGGTGACCTGTGTGCTTTATCCTGTAACCTTTACTGCTCAATTACAAAGATTTCTCTTCAGGCTTATTTCATGGTTTCTTTTTTCCTACTCAGTGCAATGATTGACAATACACCGACCTACACCTTCAGCAACATCACAACTATTCTCACTGTAACACATCCTGCACCATATCATCAACACCACATGCATTAGGATTAGTCATTATTGGTTAACATATTGGGGCTAGGATTACAAGATTATATTGTCCGCTCTTTTGTCTCAAGACGAATCCTTTTCCAGTTCATGTTTTATCTGTCGCCGACAGGACATAGAATGGGCTCATGAATTGTTCCTTTAAGAACTGTCTTCTGGTTTGACACTGACCTTCTTTGACAAGGAAGACATTAAGGGAAGTAGACTTTGGTGTTACGGTTGCTCTGGTTACATTCAGTCATCAGACAGAACTGTCATCAGTCATCAGAATAAACTGATACCAGGTCCAAGTGATCACCTGATTCAGTTGGGATGTCTCCACTCATTGCTGCTTTTCACCTTCACCAAAATGTCCATTTCAGACAGAGGTACTCGCACTCCCATTTCCGACTGACAGTGTAACTGATTGTTAGGGGGGAATATAGGGGTACATTAAGAACTTATTGAAAGGGAATGGACGACTTAAAATATCCAATGCCTGCAAGTACAGTTAAAGGCCAGACTGGACAGAGAGGAATCTGAACCTTGCACACCCTCAGAGCCTGTGACCATCAGCAAGGTCAGGCCGAACAGAGAGGAATGCAAATGCAATAGGTTGGGTGTCTTAGGAGTCAGACTGGAGCCTTAGGTTGAAAAACAACCAAGATTGTGTCTGTTTATAGCAGATAGGGAAAGAACAGATGGTCCTAGTTGAGATGGGAGGGAAGGTCTCCGCCGGGGGTGAAAGTAGGGACAGATGATGCCTGTACCTTGGTACCTTTGTTACTAGAGAGATGTCTGTTTAATGTAAACCTATATGTTGACGAGATCAGAATCTGGAAACTGTTCTTGTGCGTGATCAATAATGTATAAATATGGTGAACACTTGCAGTTTAGCAGAGTGCTATCTCAAGCTACATTGGGATGGCTCTCCCCTTGCAATTGCTCGAATAAACAATCGTGACCTGTACCCGAGACTCCTGTGGTCCGTTTGTCAAAGTGACCACATCAATTTGGCACGGTCGGCAGGATACTCAGATCGGATCCTCGGGACGGCTGTGCAAAGTGGGTGAGTATATTTAATTACCACCCGTAGTTAGTGCAGTAAGCCTACCCGAGAACGGTCCCGTCAAGTATCAAAGAATCGGGAGGAGGACTCAGGACAGGAGATAGGAGGTGCCGGGGGTAAGAGGCGGAGCCGTGCAGGCGGGCTAGCGGTTTGAAATATAACCTTGGCCGAAGCCGCGCAGGGAGGCCAGACCCCAGTTAAGAGGAGGCGGAGCCGAGCTGGTGGGTTACGGTTTGAAATATAACCTTAGCCAAAGCCGCGCAGGGAGGCCAGACCCCAGTGCAATAAGTGAAACCGCACATACCGCAAGTAACTAAGTTGTTCGGGCCGCGTGAACATACCGCACAGAGATAGAGGGGAATAAAAACAGAGTGCCGTCAGGAAAAAAGAATAGCGCTATGGAACTCAACTGGGGAAGCGCGGACTCCATTACGAGGTTCATAGCGGAACAGCAGTCAAAACTAATCACTAAAACGCAGAAAGAGGGGTGGAACCCACAGGGAACCTCCGGAGAACAAAAACAGTGGTGGTTAGAGCAGAAAAAGGATAAGGAAAAGAAAGGGGTGATGGTTATTATTATCTTGTACCTGCAGTTGTGCAGACAAATTAATACTAAGTTCCAGTCGATTAGAGAGAGAGAGAGACAAAGTCAGATCCAGGACAGATCAGAGCAGTGGCGGCAGCCTGTAGTGATACTGATTAAGAGGGGGAGAGCTCCGAAGGAGAAACCTATGATGGAGTTGGGACAAAACCACCCTCATATGAACCAACCGCCCCCACTGTGCCCGTTGAATCCCATGGTCCCTATGGCAGTAACTGTTAGGAAAAGTAAAGTCAGGAAAGGCGAATTAAAACCCGAAGGGAGAAAGGGGGCTGAGGAATAGGGGGAGGATGAGGAGATTGAGAGGGTCACGGAGAAAGTTAAGCACATAACATTCAGCCCGGGGGAGAAGCAGGTTTTGCTTAAAGAACTGCTGAGACTTAAAACTCGGCATAACAACCCAGGTTTTTGGACCAAACTGCAGGAAATGCAAGATTTCCATGCAATGCACCCCCTTGATACCCACATACTGGTGAAGGCTAAATGCCCAGGGGATATCTGGGAAAGATTACGCCTGCAGTTTAGAAGTAGAGACTGGGCGAAACCTGGGGACGTCCCAGATCGGGAGAAGGCGATAGCCCTGCACAGGGACTTTGAGGAGGCAGTTAAGGAAACCTTGGGGGAGGGAGAGACGAATTGGGGGCGTAAAATGTCCCGTGCGGGATGACGAAATTTTCCTGAAAATGTGGAAGGATGATTGGGGCCCAAAAGGTCCGCTACTGAATTTTCTGTAACTTAAAAAATGAATTGATCTAAGTTACAAGAGCTGCTTGTGCTGAAGAGAGAGAGAGAGAGAGAGAGAGAGAGAAAGAAAAGGGAAGTTAATGAGCACTGACAGGCAGGAGCTGGGGAAATGTGAGCTTTTGTCAGTTTGATTGTCCCTATAGGTGGAGCCTCCAAGATCCCTTTATTCCCCCCACTGCTATTTGAAGTTTTGTTTAGAATATGAGAGTTTTAAATCGTTAAACAGGGTTAGATGAACCAACCTTTGTACCACCCCCTTGCAGACAAGTATCACCAGTTTCCAAGCTGATTGGGATTGATACATACGAGTTACATTAACTCAGAGTTAGTATTCTAAAATTCTGAGGGGAAAAATTACCTGAAGTTCAAGGGATTCTAGAAAACCAAAAGGCATAAACACACAGTCTAGGTGGTTCCAATGGATAAAAAGGGGTTTATTTTGAAGAGATGAATTAAATATGAAAGGAAATCTGCAACCCAACAGCACTTTAATTTGAATTTGGGACAATCTTGAGATGTGAAGTGCAGTGAAATTTAACAGGTTACTTTGAATAACGAGGATGTTATCCAAAGGTAAAGAATGTGTCGATAAACATACGGGAATTATAACTTGGATACAAGTCAATACACATAAGAAAGAGGTTGTTTTAATTTTGATAGCATAAATTACATTTCTTACAAAGTTTAAAATTCGAGGTTTGGTTCCTGTTAATTTCTCAAAAGGGAATTTTCATTTTAAAAGGTTTGACAACAATTGGCACTAATTCAAATACTGCAAGCTTTTGTATTCGTAAGTCTGTTCCCCAAATATGAAGCTAAGCTCAAGACCTTGACAAAGTTTGGCAGAAATCCAATTTTTGGCAGAGTTAATGAATCTGGGGTAATTCTAAAAGAAACGGGTCAGACACAATTTAGTGAGTTACTTTTGAGACAATAAAGTGTTGTTTGAGAAGAAGATAAGGAACATGTCAATGCCTGATTTCTGTTTTTAAAACTGTTATGAGAATATTTTATTTATTTTAAAGTCTCTCCAGGCAACCTGAACAAGATAAGATGGCAGCTGTTGCATGTGTAAAATGTTATGAGGCAAATAGGAGAAAGAGTTAGGCAAAGAGGACATTGTATACAAACTGTTTTAAGGGAACTGAATTTGATAATCTGGCCATCAACTGAGACATTGGAAATGCACAGGGGGAGATAAGCAAAGATCTAGAGACAGATCCTCGGTGACACGGAATAGTTAATACGGCCTAAAGAGCAAGGAAACATTATAAACGATCAAGGCAATAGAGAAACTGACCTTAAAAGAATCTTAGGATGATCATGGTCAGGGGAAAAAAAGCTTAGAAGTAAAACTATGTGGAATCTTCAGAAATTGAAATGTAAGGAGAAATAATACTTAACAACAATTTACCACAAGGTGGATATAGGTAAAGGGAAAGCTGGAAAAAGGCTAAATAGATGTATTACTAATTGTATCAATGTGCCTGCGAGCTACAAAAAGTAAGACCACAGGATTAACACTATGATGACAGACAGTTAAGCAGATCCCAGAGAGAACCGTCACTGGAAGTGAAGATACTGAGCCATTGAAAGATAGGATAAGAAGGTGCACTGTAGAGTTGTGGAGGCAGTTTAAGGAATTGAGGTCCAACGTGGGACAGCAGCAGGAGACAGTAGACTGGAAAGAGTGGAGGGGGCCTATCCAGATGGATTCAGTTCGGGGAACTCATTTCACAGGAAGAGTCATTAAAGAAATGTATAAGTTTAAATTTAAACAGAAATTCCACATTCCCTACCAGCCACAAAGCTCAGGGATGGTGGAAAGGATGAACTGAACTTAAAAAAAATCAACCACAAAAGCAATTCAAGAGACAGGGAAAAGCCCAATATTCTAATGCGCCTTAGGGCTACCCCAAGCAGGACCGCCGGGTTCACCCCATTTGAAATAATGACAAGGAGAGCAATGCAGTTACCCGAGGGAATCATAGTAGGAGTGGGAGATGTAGGACCACTAAAAGGAAGGAAGTTAGAGACCGACAGGTGATTAAGGATATGGAAACAGGCAAATCCAAAGAGCAACAATGGACCCCAAGTGGGGAATAAGGTGATGGTCAAGGTGAGCCCGGAGTGAACAGGAATGGACCATACGAGGTAATTATGACAGGTGATACATGTGCACTTGTAGATATGAGAACGGGAAGTAAATGGAGGCATTACACACAGTTAAAGATACATGACAATTGACCAAGCGGTAACCCGGAGAACGGGAGCCGATGTTAATGTCTCCACAGATCTACGATCCTGGTCATGTGCGTATCTGTACTGGCAACAAGGTCGGGGATCATCACTGCTCATCCCGCATCGCAGGAGGAACTTTGGCAGCACAGACAGTGCCGAATGTGACACGCAACGGGGAATGATAAATGTAACAGGAGGAGAACAAGTGCTTTCGAATTGTATTAAGGGTTTGCTTCAGATCGCGCATGGGAGGTCCGCCAATACCCAGCCACCTTCTACCTCTACTTCCATAGTCCGAGTAGAGATAATTGAAGCCCCTCAAACCACACCGACTGACTCACCTTGTCCGAGTATGCATCCAGGACCGACGAATGGTTTGGTACTGATTAATCAGAAGTTTTGTATGATAATGTACATCAAGAGCTGGTACCCGTAGTCTTGAACATACCCAGAATTGCCCCACCCCAGTGGTGCTCAACCCATATTCGAGCACTATATACGGCTCTAATGGGTCAGTTGATGACTGAAGCATCTCAGTTCAACGGCGAGATGCGATCAGGCTTGGAAGGGAACCGCGTTAAGCGCAGCCTGATAAATGATGCCGCTATGATATTCAATATAGGGACATCAGTGGTTAATTCAGAACCTGGCAACTGTTGACCAGAAGGTCCAGACCCTGAGCTTTAAGCTTAGGGAGATTTTAGAGCGGGGACAGGGAATTCATAACACCCAGTTAAACACAGACCAGGATATGACATGGTTAATCCAAAGCCTGGCTACCATGCTCGAAAGTCATGCGGGGATTATCAACAAACTGATTGAAATAGGAAAAATATTTCAGACGAAGCGAGCAGAAATGATGTTTGCAGCACCTATGGATCTTGGGCACTGGAACAAGCCCGAGAGAATTTAAGACAGATTAATGAAGGGGTAGTTCCTTTATGGGTAACTAATGAGCATTTATTTAATCTTTCATGACACAAGGATCATGACTTGACTGGTTGCCAGTTTAGAGGTTTAACGCGTTTATAGAATTAATGTTGAATATATAGTGAATAGCAATATGCTAATAGGCATTCTATTAGTAATACCTGTCATACCTATGTCAACACCCGGCAGGACGTTTTATAGAGTAGAAAATATTGGGGTGATATGGGGGGATTACTATATTAAGTACCACGATATTCCACCATACGCAGTAGAGATAGAAGGAAATATAGTTAGCACCACATTAGAAGGGTGTAGTATAAAGGCCACCGTAGTAGTATGTGCACATCCAATATATGAGACAGAGGAAGTGAAGTGTAGATTTAAAGCAGCTGCAAACTGTACAATGGAAACCATATGGGCTGCAAAAGAACAGACCCATGTTGCATATACAGGGAATGGGAGATATTGTATCACCACGTGGCAGGAAAGAATCCAGTATGGGAGCAACTGGTTATTCCCCATCCATAATCATTCAGTGTGCCTAGACCCACAGGTGCCGGCAAGGGTGGGGAAGGTGGAACTGGCTGAAATATACAATAGGGGAATGACTACTACTCAGGTCATGAAAAACCTTAAAGACAACCTGAAACAGTATCTGAACCAGTTCTCCTATGAAATTCCATTATTACCAGAGCACCTAACCGCAATTCGGAGACAGACTCAGCAGGTATACAGAACTTACTATACACTGCAGCAACAGGTTAGAGCCTTAAAGAAGGATATAGAACAAATAGATTCCTCCACATGGTGGGAGGACCTGTGGAATTGGGGCTGGAACGTACAGATACACCCCTGGATTTGGATTATCTCCCATGCTCTAGTTATACTTCAGCTGATATTGATTATGTATCTAACATACTTGATTCATCGCACCCGGGAGTCACAAAAAAATGTGGCTCTGGGGGAGTTTTAACAGGTGGAGAAGGAATTTGGCAAGTCAGAGGTTTAAAGTAAAGGACCAGATGATACAGATGGTCTGACCAGTATTTTTTATGTACCAAAGCTGGATACCTGGCCAGTATCAATGAGTGGCGGTGCGTAAAGGGACAGACAGTACCACTGTAATTGGCTACCTTGGGCTAGACCCAGGGCCAAAAAGGGGGGACTGTTAGGGGGGAATATTGGGATACATTAAGAACTTATTGAAAGGGAATGGACCACTTAAAATATCCAGTGCCTGCAAGTACAGTTAAAGACCAGGCTGGACAGAGAGGAATCTGAACCATGAACGCCCTCAGAGCCTGTGACCATCAGCAAGGCCAGGCCGAACAGAGAAGAATGCAAATACGATAGGTTGGGTGTCTTAGGAGTCAGCCTTAGGTTGAAAAACAACCAAGATTGGGTCTATTTATAGCAGATAGGGAAAGAACAGATGGTCCTAGTTGAGATGGGAGGGAAGGTCTCCGCCGGGGGTGAAAGTAGGGACAGATGATGCCTGTACCTTGGTACCTTTGTTACTAGAGCGATGTCTGTTTAATGTAAACCTATATGTTGACGAGATCGGAATCTGGAAACTGTTCTTGTACGTGATCAATAATGTATAAATATGGTGAACACTTTGTAGTTTAGCAGAGTGCTATCTCAAGCTACATTGGGATGGTTCTCCCCTTGCAATTGCTCGAATAAATGATCGTGACCTGTACCTGAGACTCCTGTGGTCCGTTTGTCAAAGTGACCACAACACTGATCCTTGGATTTGATCGCTCAGCGTAAGTGATCCCTGGATTTGGTCTCTGATTGGTTCAGGTGGTGTGTGATCACTTTCTGATTGGTTTCTTAAGGGAGATGGTCATCTACTGAGGCATGTGGAGCTTCTCGATGTCAAATGAGGATACAAGCACAAACCAGTCACGTGATGCTAGTGTCCTACATAGATTACAATTAAGGAGAATAAATATTGGGTTAATCGATTAATGCACACATTACTAAACCACAAAAGCAGCCTGAACAGGTCCCTTCCCTGCAATGGATTAGCTATCACAATATTCAGGTTGTTAAACCATGACAGCATTCAGGAGTTTCCAATGCGCTGAATGTTATATCATTCAGTGGTGTTCAGAAAGCTTCAGTAAGTCAAACTGGTGGCCCTTATGGAGAAATGTAGACCAATATCTTATTATTTGTGAATTTAAAGTTTCATTTCCCAAACTCTGGCTCTGAGGTGTCTCTCCAAAAGCTCCTGTCTAACATTCCAGACAGGAATTTCGCTCCTCTACCCAACACTGGGCAGAAGCTGTGTCCACACTCCAATAAAACTGCATGAGGAAGAAATCAAGACAAATTGAACAAATTGAATCCCCTGTCAGCTCGTGACCCGCTGTCTGGAAGCCATGTGCACACTCACCACTCCCAGATTCAAATAGCTTTAGTTTCAAGTTTCCTGTATTGCTGAAAGCCACTAGGGCAGTGATTTCCTGATTGTTGTAGGGTCTGAGTTACAGTTTGGTAGGTCTGAAGAAGCCTTAATAGTTATACGTAGGTTAACTGTAAGCCCTTACTGACTCTTAGAACTATTTGCGAATATACAGTAAAGGGTATAAGCTCGGAGCTGTCTCCATGCTTGCTGGTACGCATGGCTCTGTCCAACACGAGATTGATTCTAGGACATGTGCTCTCTTACATCACTGCGTTGGCAGTACTGTACTCAGTTCCACAGTAACCCTACATGCACCAGGCTCTAATACCACACTGATGAGGTTTACTGCAGCACTCAAGGAATTATTAATATAAACTTGGTTCTGTCAGCTTTTACAGAAGGGTTAGAGGACACGCAGTGTAGAATTGGAGTTCATTACATGTCTGCCTTATCAGGAAACGTTAGATACTTTGCACTATGTAAACAGGGGGAGTGGGGGGCGGGGGGGTGGGGGGAGGCGGAGGGGGCGGGGCTAACGCCTGCTTTACTTCCCCTTTGCAAAGCTGCCTTCAACACAGCCGGGAAAGGGCCAACTCAGTCCAGGAAACCCTGTTTCACAAGCTGCCTATAACCAAAGGCCTTAAAAATAGATATCAAAATGTGCAGCCTTGGAAATGCAGTCAATTTCACTGCAGTTTCAGGACTAGCACCTTGGCTCCTCCTGATTGTGAAATCCTTTCCCGATCACTGGCAACAGCTGACTGGAAGATCAGTGCAGGTAAAGTTCACACTGCTAACATTGTAATCACCAGGAGAGCCGAGGCCATGTAATTGCTGTTCATAATCGAGATCTACATCGGTTTCTAACAGAGAGACGGAGAGAAAGTCACTTTCTGCAGCAAACAAAAGAGCAAAATTAAACCAACAGCCAAAAAAATGCACATTGGCCAATCAGGAGAAGGTTTAGAAGCAGGGGGGCAGGGCCTGTATTTCCATGGGCCATTTCAAATCATCACTGCAAGATTTTGTCCATCAGGAATCGATGAACAGCCTGACTCCTCTTTTATCGGATTAAGGGAGCCTAATTATGTGGCCCAATCTTCTTCTTGAGTTCTTTGCCCGACAGCGGGTCTGACCCATAGTGCCGCAACCTCCACCAGGGGCGGGACAAGGGGGAAGGTCCCGAGTCCACCCCAGCTGGAATGGGGGTCGAATCCTACGCGATTGGCACCAATCTGATCCACACCGGTCTTCCAGCCAACCTGCCCCCTACCCCCACCCCACTCACAAAGGAGATAGGGACTTGATAGGGGAGATACTGGGAGGCTGTTTCCACTTTTGGAAGAGACTAGAACTAGGGGTCACAATTTAAGAATAAAAAGTCTATCGTTTAAGACGGAGAAGAGGAGAGATCTTTTCTCTCAAATGGCCACTAGTGTGTGGAATTCTCTTCCCCAGACGCTGGGTCATTGAACTTATTCACGGCTGAGTTAGACAGATATTTCGGAGACAAGGGAGTCAAGGGTTATGGGGGGGCAGACAGCAAAGAGGGTTTGAAGCACAACCCGATCAGCCATTATCTTATTGAACAGCAGAGCAGGCTTGAAGGGCTGAATAGCCAGCTCCTGCTCTTAAGTCCTGTGAGTCCAAGTTGCTACGGCAACATACACTTTTAAATGCCTATGGATAGTGATGGTACAAGCTCCAATTTCTTTCCATCACATGTCCGATCAGGAATCTCTCCTACTCTTACCACTTGCTATTGCTGTATGTTGGAAGGAGTTTTACAAGTTGATAATCAGCCTGTCTGGCCAAGTTATGAATACATCTTCCTTGGTCATCAAGCCCATTGAACACAGATGACCTGTAAAAGAATGTCGACATCAGTAAAAACCTTTTTTTTTTGCAGTGAGAGGTTAGGAACTGGAATACTCTGCCTGAGAGTGTGGTGGTGTTAATCGAGGCTTTCAAAAGGGAACTGGATCATTATCTGAAGAGAAAAAAATTGCAGAGCCACATGGAATCGGTGGGACTAGGTGAGTTGCTCTTTCAGAGAGCCAGCACAAACATGATGGGCTGAAAGGTCTTCTGTGCAGTAGCCATTCTATGATGAGGAAGGATGGGGGAGGCTGAGGTGAAGGATAAAGGCTGACACTGGCTGGTTGGGCCTAAAGGCCTCTTTCTGTGCTGAATATTCTATGTAATTCATTGAGTGAACTCTGACCTACAATTTCACTTGTGAAGTGCAGCCACTTTCAGGACAGACACAGTTGTTAACCCACCAGGAAAAACTCAGCAGGTCTGGCAGCATCAGCAGAGAGGAACACAGTTAACATTTCGAGTCCGAATGACCCTTCAACAGAACTAAGTAAAAATAGAAGAGAGATGAAATATAAGCTGGTTTAAGGGGTGGGGGTGGGACAAGTAGAGCTGGATAGAGGGCTAGTGATAGGTGGAGATAACCAAAAGATGTCACAGACAAAAGAACAAAGAGGTATTGAAGGTGGTGATATTATCTAAGGAATGTGCTAATTAAGGGTAGAAAGCAGGACAAGCAAGGTACGATATAATTTATATAGATTTTTCTTTTCTTATTATGTTTCTGCTCTCACTTTCCCAAGCCCAGGAATCTGTCAAAGAATAACTACAGCAAATGCAGGTTACTTCAGGAAAGAGTACAATTTATTAAGCGCTGAACCGTACAATGGCCAATGGGAGAGATCATCTAGATCTGCTTGAAGTTACAGTGTTCAACAAGCAGTATTTATACAGTACAATTACGCGACTCCAGCATATTTACACAGTGATCTTATTAACTTGAGTGATCTTATTAACTTGCCCTTCTTTATTCTCTTATAATTATATCTATGTTACTATGTTAGCTAATTGATTTTGCTTACCTGTACAGTTTCTTGATCATCCCTTATCTCTTCTAACATTCATTCCATGAAACACATCTTCTCCGCCGATGCTGCCAGACCTGCTGAGTCTTTCCAGGTAATTCTGTTTTTGTTTTGGATTTCCAGCACCCGCAGTAGTTTTTTGTTTTTAACATCTGTTTGTGTTTATTGTGTCATGCATCCTTTTTATCTACTCTTTGCCTAACCTTTGATCTCAGGTCATTTCACGTGCCCAGGCTTCTTGTTCCTATTTTTCTGTTCTTGCTTCCCTTTATAATTTAACCCTTTAGGTGATTTTTCTTCCTCAAATCCCCAGATTTTAGGGGAACAGCAAATAGGATTTTAGGACTGGACTCATTGTCACAACCACACTGACCCATTTTCACAGCCTCTCTCTCAATTCCTCTCTCCTCCACAAACACCTATTTGTGTCGGTCACCAACCCCAAAACGCTATCTCTCTTTTGTTAGAAAGCGAATATTGCCTTCCCCTTTCACATCTGACTTCCTCATTTTAATTTGGCACTCGACTGCTTCATCGCAGTAAACAGTGTGCTGGGGACAAAAGCCCCTTTATAATCTGCAAAGGTTTAATCCAATGATTTTGAGAACCCTTGTTTGTTTCTGTAAAAGAAACTCTGGCTCCTGAACCTTTTCAAACAACCTTAATTGCTGTATTTCAGGTTGAACTGGGTGTGATGGCTCCACCATTGGTAAATGTTGACTCAGCCACAGGGCTTCACTCTACAACGACCAGAAAATCCAATTGTTTGCACAATTGATTATAATCTTCCACCCAGTTACTGAAGAAGGTTGTGAAATATGCCTGTGAGTGTTTGAGCCAAACTTTAAATATTTGTGTTGGTAACCTATGAATATTTTTCTGGCTGTTTGTATTTATACACCAGCTGCTTGCTCACAGCTGGGACAGGATTTTATGTCTCACGGGCAGGCGCCCGCCTGACCTGATCGGGCGTAAAATAGTGCGTGATGACGTCGGGCAAGCGTCCTGACGCCATCGCGCACTTGCACGATATTTTGGTTAGTGGGCGGGTGCGAGAGTTGGCAGCACACCCACCGACGATTAAGAGGCCTATTAAGGCCCTTAATCAAGTAACTGAAAGCAATTTTTCGCTGCCCATCCAACTTTACGTTGGACGGGCGAGCGAATTGGCCAGGGTGCCTTTGGATTTTTCATGAAGCCTCATCCATGGACGGGATGAGATTTCCAACAGTAATTTAAAAAGTTTTTTCTTACACGTAATTTTTATTATGTATCTGCTCTCGTTACTGAGTTCAATGTCGGGGCATGTTTTTCACATTTTTAAATGGCAGCTCCTTGCTTTCGGGGTTGGGTGGTGGGGGGGGTGGGTTTCAGTGCGTGCCCCCCACCCCATCCATGCGCAGACTTTTGCGCTCGCAATCCTCCTGCACCCCAACCCAGGCAGCGCTGGGCTCCTCAGCGCGCCTTTCACGCTGGTTGGCTGTTAATTGTCCAGCCAGCGTGAAATCGCGGTCGGGGCCCGACTGCAGGTGGCAGATCGCTTCGCGGCCGCTCCCAGGCCTGCCCACCACGCCCACCTGATGATCAGTAAATCCTGAGCCTGGTTACCTTATACCAGGATGTTGTGCTTCAGCGCTGGGAAAGCACATCAGGAAATTCTTAACTGATCACCAATAATGTTTTAATGGTCAGAAAGTCAAGTGTCAGGGATGTGGAAAATCCCAATATCCACTTCCTGTGTGTGTGTGTGTGTGACAAAAATCCTGAAGTAAAATTGTTGCTTCACATTGCGTGAAGATTTGTTCCTCTTCTTGCTACATATCCCATTAACCTGTGGGACATGCAGGAGTGACATCCATTGGAGGTGGGGACTGCTGCTGTCTGCTTCCTTACACAAGTGGCCACTCTTTTTTTACAAGTGTAGATGGTGAGGATCAAACTTTTGAGGCCATCTCCCTTCCCCCTGAGTCTACCACAATCACCCAAATGATTGCCTGCAGGACTCTGGCCCACCAGAGAGGTGAGAACAAAGGAACAGGAGGAGGCCATTTAGCCTCTCAATCTGTTCAGCCATTCAGTGAGATCACGTGAGGGGCGGGTGGGGTGAGATGCAGTCAGACCTGCCAACCCCAGTAAGCCAAGGGTGGGGGAGTGTGGTGGGGCTGGGACAGCAGGGAGGCAAACTGGTTAAAAGACTTTGGCCCAGTTGTTATAGAAACTGTTAGGCGCACTAACCCTCAGCACTCACACTCCCTCACCCCACCAGCATACGCCACATGGTGCCTCATACCCTCCATGCCAAGCCAATGTCAACTAATGCCCTCCACCCATCTTCCATGATCTCACATACCCTTCATGCCATCTCCATAGCCACTCACCCAGTATCCACCATTGGCAGACCTCAGGAGCCATGTGGAGATTAGACAGGCTTCTAAAAATCTAGTGTAGCTCTCATTATATACATTTGATGCTGACTCATTGACATTCATTCCCTCCACCACTGATGCACAGTGGCAGCAGCGTGTGCCATCTGTAAGGTGTACTGCAGGAACTCACCAAGGCTAATGAGACAACACCTTCTAAACCTGAAGCCTCTACCACTTACAAGGACAAGGGCAGCAGACACATGGGGACATCACCACCTGTAAACTCCCCTCCAAGCCACTCACCATCCTGGCTTCGAAATATATCACCATTCCTTCACTGTCGCTGGGTCAAAATCCTGCAGTTCCTTCCCTAACAGCACTGTGGATGTACCTACACCACAGGGACTGCAGCGGTTCAAGAAGGCAGTTCACCACCACCTTCTCAAGGGTAACTAGGGATGGATGACAAATGCTGGCCCAGCCAGCGCCACCCACATCCCATGAAAGAATAAAAGAAATCACCCCTTATAATTTTAAATTCAATGAAGTAGATACCTAGGATGTTTAATCTCTCCTCATAGTTTAACCTTCAGAGTTCATGTATTATTTTAGTAGATCTACTCTGGACTGGTCAATATAGGTGTGGAGCCCACATCTGCTCACAGTAACTCTGGATGTGGGCCAACCAGGACTATTACAACTGAAGCATGACTTCTACCTTCTTTTAATCTAATTCTCTAGATATAAATCATTCCATTATTCTTTTTGATTGTTTCCTGTACATGGTCTTGTTGTCCGCTATTTCGGCGAGCTTTTTGAAAGTACTCTGTTCTATCCATTTTGATCCAAAGTGTATGACCTCACATTTGCCCATGTCACAATCCATTTGCCACAGTTTGGCTCATTTGGTTCATTTATCAATAGCTTTGTTATTTTAAGCTTCCAGCAGCACTGCTTACGATGCTGCCTATCTTTGGATATATGGCTCTCTCTATGCCTTCAGGTCATACAGTGAACAGTTGAGGCCCCAGGACAGATCTTTAAAGAAGATGACTAGACACAACCTGCCAGTTATAATAGCTGCCCATCACCCTGATTCGCTGTCTCCTTCACTCATCCAATTTCCCAACCAGGTTAATAATTTGACTTCAATTCCTTGAGATTCATGTTTTAGGAGGGACTTTATCAAATGCCGACTGGAAGTCCACATAAATACCATTCTTCAATCCACTGCTTTAGTCACCTCTTCAAAAAAATTCAATTAGGTTCATCAGGCAGGAAGTACTCCTTATAAATCCATGCTGACTCACTCTGATCATTGGTTACAATGATGTTTCAGTCACTCTATTCTTAATAATAGACTAGAAACTCACTGGGTGGAATTTTCTGTGCCCGCTGGCAGCGGGCGTGATAGGTGGCATGTGTGGACAATATGGTGCGATATGGTTCATGACGGCGGGAAGGCAGGTCGCGATCATCCGCTTGGCCTGCCGATAGCGGGCCGCATTTCCCGCCAACGCTCGGTGGGGAGCTCATTGTAATACATCGGCATCTCATTAAAGGGCCATCCCGCCAGGGTCTTAGACCCCACTGGATCACCCGTCCACGTCATCGGGAAAGCACGCCGCCGTGTTTCACAACAGCACCCAGGCGACGTGCACTTGGCGGCCTTCACTTTGGGGGAACTGAGGGGAGTGAGCGGCAGAGTTCTCCACAGCTCGCCAGGGTCACCTGTTGCTCTGCAGGCCTCAGGGGAGCTGGGGGGGGTCCCGGGGTGATGTGCCACCCAGGCCCACAGGTGACTGCTGCCCTGGCACTGCATTCCATACACAAGCAATCGAGGTGGGAGACAGGGTAGGCGAGGGAAGTGGCCATGCAGTACGGACACCTGTATAAACTGAGCACCCCTCTGCAACTGAGACAGTTCAGGCGCAGCCACAGTGATATGATTGGGGTCGGGCTCCTAGCCTGCCCACCCACGCAAGCAATGTGGAGGCAGTGTGAGACTGGACCATCACTGTGGTCTGAAGCTGCGCAGAGCACTGGGAAGAGGCCCTGGACTGAGACACCTGCCTTTTATCTTGTGCAGAAAGGTTTCACATCTGAGTGACAAGAACACTGCTCATCGGAACAAGCAGCCACAGGCAGGGAGACATTCTTAGGAGTTTATTGACAATAGTCAACAGGTACAATGATCAACATGTGCCCAAGCTGTGCAACTACTTTTCCTTAACTGCCCTAACCCTGTCTTGGGGCTCCCCGGACATCCACAGGTGGAGGCAGCCTGCTGACTGTGAGTGTCCTCTGGAGGGCCAAGACTTGGAGGGCCCCAGCCTGCTTTCGGAGGTCCTGCTGTGAGGCAGTGGCACCCTCCCCGGCCTGTGAAGTTGGATCTGCGGAGGTCACATTTGTGTGGGTCGGACACTCCCGGAGTCACCTGGGTGGATGGCCCCGGAGCGTGCACCTGCTGATCCTCCTCCCTATGGGTGTCCAAGGGCCCCAGGCTGACTCCTTGAGGAGCAGGGACAGCTGGAGTGAGACCGAGCTGCCCGGCACCCCTCTCACATACACACTTTAGAGGCCAACTATGGCATCAGCGATGGAGTTCAGCCTACGCAGCAGTGCAGGAGCGACGTCCTGGACCAAGGTCTCCATGGCGGCCGCCATCCTGCCAGTGTTGCCCTCGGTGCATTGCAATGCCAGCGCTATCATCTCAGCCTGAAGGCGGATGGACTCCTCCATCGTGCCTTGCAACCTGAGGAGTGCAGCTGACATCCCTTCCTGATGTTCCCGAGTTTGCCTTTGAAGCTCCAGCAACTGTGCCACGGCCGAGTCCAGAGGCTCATCATCTGACTCGAATTCAACAGGTTCCTGGCCTCCAGCAGCCCTCCGAATGCTGGGGACCTGGGAAGTCCCCGCCGTGGCCTGCTGTGGATCAGACTGTGCACTGTGCTCACCAGTATGTGATCCCGCGCATATTCTAAAGCCAGGTCCCACTGAAGTGTGTGTCCACGCACTGGTGGAGAGTGTGGGTGAGCGCTGTGATGGAACTTGTAAGGGGACTTTGGATGTGCCTTCCGAACTGGCTCAGAGGCCCTGGTTCATGGGCTCCAGCAGCTCTTGGAGTGATGTGCCTGCGGATGCAAGGGGAGATAACTAGTGCATGGCAGTGGCCTGTGAAAGGGGACACATCACTGAAGGCATGTTTGTCTGATGGATGTGGCACTGCTGGATCCTCACTGACCTCGAAATGTAATAAATT
Source organism: Cetorhinus maximus (assembly GCF_964194155.1). Classification (NCBI taxonomy): domain Eukaryota; kingdom Metazoa; phylum Chordata; class Chondrichthyes; order Lamniformes; family Cetorhinidae; genus Cetorhinus; species Cetorhinus maximus. Next base: position 5,412,452 of record NC_135899.1, read on the forward strand.
CTCCAGATATAGGCATCGCTGTCATTTATTACCCGTCCCTAGTTGCCCTGAGAAGATGGTAATGGGCTGTTTTCCTGAACTATTTCAGAGGCTGGTTGGGAGTTAACCAGGTTGGAGTAGGTTGGAGTAACAGGACAGTAATGAACTAACTGGCTTTTATGTGACAACCCAATAGTCACATGGCCACTTTTACTGGTACCAGTCCTTTTATTTCCAGAGTTTTGTTCAACTGGACTCAAATAGACTAGAGTGTTGGCTTTGACTCTGTGATGCTCCATTGCTTTGCTAATCTGATCCCTATCATGCTTCAAAGATCAAAGTCCAGGCCTCCCTGTCGCTTGCCATTTTAACACACCACCCTGCTCTCATGCCTACATGTCTGTCCTTGGCCTGCTGCATTGTTCCAGTGAAGCCAAACGCAAATGGGAGGAACAGCAACTCATCTTCCGACTAGGCACTTTACAGCCTTCCGGACTGAATATTGAGTTCAACATCTTCAGACCATGAACTCTCTCCTCCATCCCCACCCCTTTTTAAATCCCTTTCTTCAAAATTTATTTTTATTTTTTATCCACTCATTTCTATTTTTATTTATTTTTACTTTTATTGAATAATTCATCGTTTTATCCTCTTTTTTAATCCCCCCTTTTTCTATCCTTTTTTCCCCACCACTAACCCCTCCTCTACCCCACCCCCACTAGGGCCATCTGTCACTTGTTACATGTTGTCCTTTCCAGAGTGCTTACCCTTGTCCTGCTATTATCACATTCTGCTTTCTTACCTTAATGCCACCATCAGCACCTCCTTTAGCCAGTATCACTACCGTTAACATTCCCTTTATCCTTTTGTTCATGATATCTCTGGCAATCTCTCCTTTGCCCCCACCTATCACTGGCCTTCTATCCAGCTTCACCTGCTCCACTCCCTTAAACAGTAAAAATTTCACTCTGTAGCTCTGAAGAAGGGTCGTACGGACTAGAAACGTTAAGTCTGTTTCTCTCTCCACAGTTGCAGTCAGACCTGCTGAGGGTTTCCAGCATTTTCTGTTGGTGTTTCAGATTTCCAGCATCTGCAGTATTTTGCTTTTATCTTGGAAATGGCTGGCACGGCTTCGCACCGGATTTCTGTTTTAAGGAGGTACACAAGACCAGTTCGGAGAAGTACCTGTCATTTCCAAGTTCGTCGGATTTTTCCTTCTGGGAACTGGCCCGAGCTGCCCCTTCCGAATTGCACTGTACTGATGACATGCAAACCTGGTATTTGTTTTGCAGTTTGTACAGAATGACTAACAGGGCAATTTATAGCCGGTTAATGAAATCTCCTTTCACTTTCATTTTGAGTACATTTAATACTTCTTCCCACTCAGCCTATCGGGAACAGCAGACAGTTCCTCGGTGGTAGTCGGATTGAAAGCAACTTCTCTTTTCAGCTCCAGCAGGCAGGTAATGTATGAATTTAATAAAAGGGGTGATCGAGAATGTTTCAGTTGTTGGTGCTGTTTACCTTCATGCACCAAGACTGGGCATGGGCTGAAACAATGAAAATTAGTTTTACTAACTGGATTATAAATTGCTCCCACTTTACAGAAAAATAATTAACTATTTCTATAGCTTTTTTTATACACAGTCAAAAGGGCTTTTACAGCCAATGAAGTCATTTTAACATGTAGGCAGCTGGAGCAGTGGGGGGATGGTGGTGCAGTGTTAACACCATTGGCCTAGTAATCAAGCATCCTGGGTGAATACCCTGTAGGGCGTGGGCCCAAATCCCACCACAGCAACTAGTGGAATTTCAAATCTGGAATATAAAATTAGTCTCAGTAAAATGAAATCATTGTGGATTGTTGCAAAAGCTCATCTTGTTTACTAAGATAAAAGCAAAAAACTGCAGATGCTGGAAATCAAAAACAAAAACAAAAGTACCTGGAAAAACTCAGCAGGTCTGGCAGCATCTGTGGAAGGGAGCACAGTTAACGTTTCGAGTCATGAACTCTCTCCTCCATCCCCACGCCCTTTCCGTTTCTTCCCCCTCCTTTTTGTTTTTTTCCAATAATTTATATAGATTTTTCTTTTCCCACCTATTTCCATTATTTTTAAATGTATTTCCATCCATTGTTTTATGTCTACCTTTTAGCCTTTTTCGATTCCTTCACCCCACCCCACCCCCACTAGGGCTGTTTTGCCGAAGGGTCATGAAGACTCGAAAGGTTAACTGATTTCTTCTCCACCGATGCTGCCAGACCTGCCGAGTTTTTCCGGGTAATTCTGTTTTTGTTTTGGATTTCCAGCATCCGCAGTAGCTTTTAGCTTTTTGTTTCTATCTGTACCTTGCTTGTCCTGCTTTCTACCCTTAATTAGCACATTCCTTAGATAATATCACCACCTTCAACACCTCTTTGTCCTTTTGCCTGTGACATCTTTTGGTTATCTCCACCTATCGCTGGCCCTCTATCCAGCTCAACTTGTCCCAGCCCCCCCTTAAACCAGCTTATATTTCACCTCTCTTCTATTTTTACTTAGTTCTGTTGAAGGGTCATTCGGACTCGAAACGTTAACTGTGTTCCTCTCCGCAGATGCTGCCAGACTTGCTGAGTTTTTCCAGGTATTTTTGTTTTTGTCAAGAGTAAGGACCCTGGCTAATTTCATTACCTCTTCCTCCCAAAGTGTGCTGAAGGTTTGCCGTGGACAGAGGATCTGTAGGGAGCTAAGACTTTGTGTGTGGGAATAATGTAAGCTGTTTATCTTTAGATGAGGCACAGAATATATTGGGTAGAGTTTGAGAGATCAGCAAGCAGAGCACTGGAGCTAATGAAGCCTTAGGCTGTGTGAATTGGACATTGAATCTGTTTAAACACAGCCTGGAGAATAAGCCAAGCCCCCATCGCTGCTTTGGTTGAGACTAGCTGTCTCAGTACTGAGTGGGGATTGAAACTGGGATCTTCCTGTTCTGATTTGTGTCAGTGTGACACTGTCTTGGAGGTGAGAACAATTAGGGCAGCTTTTTAGAAACTTCTTTATCGGTCGATATGTTCGATGAAGAGCGCCAAGTAACTGCAGCATTTTTATTATTTCAGGTTGTTAAAATGAATTCTGACACCTACATGCAGAGTCCTGTGTGTCTGATTGAAAACACCCAGAAGGGGAAACTGGTGATCAATGAGGAAGCCCTGCAACTTCTCTCCAATATTAATGAGAGGGTGGTGGTTGTATCTGTCGTGGGATTTTACAGGACTGGGAAGTCCTACTTGATGAACAGATTGGCAGGAAAGACTGACGGTGAGATTCATGGCCTGTTACTCGATGAGCTTTTGGTGACAATCTGAGGGGCGACTGTTGTGAGGGAGAGGGTACAGTGAGTTAGTGAACTGCTCAATGGATACTAGACAAACATGGGATCTTCCACTTCAGTCTTGATGAGCAAAATTGATCCCCTAGGCATGTGGTGAGGCTGTTGACCAGTCAGGTATGGTTACAGCATCCAAAAATTCTTCAGTTCCCATTCTATCACCAGAATTGTAACAGTATGACATCTCTCGTTTGCTGTGATCCCTGTGATTGTGATGGGGGGAGCCATTTGCAGTTTGACTGGGCAATCTGATCCTGCTGGCAGTGTTGATGGGGGAGGAGTGGGGGTTCTGGAGTTTCACCTTGCCACAATGTAAAGGTCATGGCTGCTCCAGCCGAAGATGTGGTGAAGTGGTAATATTAGTAGACTAGTAATCCAGCAGCCCAGGCTAATGCTCTGGGGGTGTGGGTTTGAATCCCACCACAGCATCTGGTAGAATTTAAATTCAATTACTTAAATCTGGAATTGAAAACGAGCCTCAGTAATGGTGACCATGAAACTATTGTCGATTGTTGTAAAAACCCATCTAGTTCACTAATGTCCTTTAGGGAAGGAAATCTGCCATCCTTACCTGGTCTGGCCTACATGTGACTCCATCCCCACAGCAATGTGGTTGATTCTGAAGTGGCTGAGCAAGTCACTCAGTTCAAGGGCAATTAGGGATGGGCAACAAATGCTGGCCTTGCCAGTGATGCCCACATCCCATGAAAGAATACATTTTTAAAAAAATCAACGAATGGATAGATTTTGTGGGATTCAAGGTGATGTTTCCCTGAATGTAATTGATTCCCACTTGGAAGCTGATATTTCAGCATTTGTGGGCCTCATTTCCACCAAATGTTGCCTGTATCTTAAATGTAGTTAGAATTCTGGATAATAGAGGTGGAACTGCTGGGATTTTTTGCACTGATCCCGGTGATTTACTTTTCATCCTGCAACGGTTTCCTGGTGTTCACTGCTCTTGGTCCTCAGGTCTTAGTTCTCTGTCAATATGCCAGATCCACTGGAGCACAATATTAACCTGAGGCACCTCCAGAGGACTCCTTGATCAAACCTCGGCCGTCTCTGCTGCTCCATTTCTACCTGACCCTCTGATTTCACTGGACAATCTCCGGCTGTCAGATTATCGTAAAATCCCAATTGGATCAGCAATGTCCTTCAGGAACTCTTCTGCCCTTACACTATCTGATGTCCACATGACTCCAGTACCTCGCCAATGTAGCTGCTTCTTAGCTACCCTCTGAAGTGGCCTAGCCAACCGCTGAGGCGCAATAAATGCCAGACTTGCCAGCGATTCTCACATCCCCATAATGAATTGTCTCTGTGGTTTCTTCCTCTGCTCCTCTTGCATCCTCTGCTTTTGAGGAGCTCAGCTTGTTACACCTCTCTAGCCTCTTCTTCAATGCCCTGGATCTCTACAAGAGTGCAGGTGGTGGCATAGTGGTACTCCAGAGACCCAGGGTAATGCTCTGGGAATCCGGTTTCGAATCTACTCAGTAGTTAAGAAACAGCTACATTGACGAGGTACTGGAGTTCGATGGAGGAATTTGAATTCAATGAAAATCTGCAATTCAAAGTCTGATGATGACTACGAAACCATTGCTGATTGTTGTATAATCCCATCTGGTTCACTAAATCTGCTGTCCTTACCTGGTCTGATCTGACCCACAGCAGTGTGGTTGACTCTTAAAATGCCCCTGAACAAGGGTAATTAGGGATGGGCAATTAATGCTGGTCTAGCCAGTGATGCCCATATCCCATGAACGAATAAAAAAAAGTACCAAGATTCCTACTGATATCATCATCACTGCTTTCCCCCCTCAGCCTCTGCACTGAGTGACTTCTCACCCTCGATGGTTTTAATCTCCATGTCAACTCACCTTTCCTCCTGTCCTGTGAGTTCAATATGAAATAGGAGCAGAAGTAGACCATTCGGCCCCTCAAGCCTGCTCCACCATTCAATAAGATCATGACTGAAGTTCCACATTCCCATCTACCTCTGATAACTTTTGATTCCCTTGCCTAACAAGAATCTGTCTGCCTCTGCCTTAAAAATATTCAATGACCCTGCCTCCACTGCCTTCTGAGGCAGAGAGTTCCAAAGTCGCACAACCCTCTGAGAGAAAAAAAATTCTCCTCATCTCTGTCCTAAAAGGGCAATCCCTAAATTTAAAACAATGCCACCTAGTCCTGGACTTATCCACAATATGATACATCCTTTCCACGTCCACCTTGTCAAGGCCTTTCAGGATCTTGTATGCTTCAATCAAATCACTCCTCCCTCTTCTAAACATGGTTTTTTATTCATTCATGGGATGTGGGCGTTGCCGGCTGGGCCAACATTTATTGCTCATCCCTAGTTGCCCTTGAGAAGATGGTGGTGAGCTGCCTTCTTGAAATGGTGAGTGACTTGGAGGTGTTCCCATCTATCTGCTGCCCTTGACCGTCTAGGTGGTAGTGGTCGTGGGTTTGGAAGGTGCAGTCGAAGGAGGCTTGGTGAATTCCTGCAGTACATCTTGTAGATGGTGCACACTGCTGCTACTGTGCGTCGGTGGTGGAGGGAGTGAATGTTTGTGGAAGTGGTGCCAATCAAGTGGGCTGCTTTGTCCTGGATGGTGTCAAGCTCCCTGAGTGCTGTGGGAGCTGCACTCATCCAGGCAAATGGGGAGTATTCCATCACACTCCTGGCTTGTGCCTTGTAGATGGTGGACAGGCTTTGGGGAGTCAGGAGGTGAGTTACTCGTTGCATGATTCCTAGCCTCTGACCTGCTCTTGTAGCCACAGTATTTATATGGCTAGTCCAGTTCAGTTTCTGGCCAATGGTAACCCCCAGGATGTTGATAGTGGGGGATTCAGTGATGGTAATGCCATTAAACATCAAGGGGCGATGGTTGGATTCTTTCTTGTTGGAGATGGTCATTGCCTGACACTTGAGCGGCGCAAATGTTACTTGCCACGTTTCAGCCCAAACCTGGATATTGTCCATGTCTTGCTTCATTTGGAAATGGACTGCTTTAGTATCTGGGGAGTCGCGAATGGTGTTGAACATTGTGCAATCATCAGCGAACATCCCCACTTCTGACCTTATGATGGAAGGAAGGTCATCAACGAAGCAACTGAAGATGGTTGGGCCGAGGACACCATCCTGAGGAACTCCTGCAGTGATGTCCTGGAGCTGAGATGACTGACCTCCAAAACCACAACCATCTTCCTTTGTGCTCGGTATGAATCCAACCAGCGGAGAGTTTTTCCCTGATTCCCATTGAGTCCAGTTTTGCTAGGGATCTTTGATGCCACACTTGGTCAAATGCTGCCTTGATGTCAAGGACAGTCACCCTCACCTCACCTCGGGAGTTCAGCTCTTTTGTTCGTGTTTGAACCAAGGCTGTAATGAGGTCAGGAGCTGAGTGGCCCTGGTGGAACCCAGTGAACAGATTATTGCTAAGCAAGTGTCGCTTGATAGCTCTGTTGATGACCCCTTCCATTACTTTACTAATGATCAAGCCTAAACGGATGGGGCAGTAACTGGCCGCAGCAAAAGCTGGCCATGAAGTTCCCATAATGCATAGAGGAGTTTAACCCAAATACATTAGCGAATCCAACACTAATGATGCATCCATGAAAAAGTTGCTAGCCAATATAGGAGAGAATCTCTCTCTTATTGTCGCATCACAGTAGGACTAATGAAACCATTCACCTCACCACACGGTGTGTTTGCAAATCTGGTTCAATAACAACTCTTTTTCATGAACACCACGGTCCCTTTAACACTTTCTCCTTCCCATGCCTCTGCCATTACGCCCCCCTCTACCCACCCCCCAGCCCCCACCCCCAACCCCCCCACCCCCACCCCAACCCACCCTGCTTCTGTGGTGTGCTGTGATGATAAATAAATTTAGGAGTAAAGAAGCTGCAGTTGTATAGAGCCTTGGTGAGACCTCACCTGGAGTGTTGTGTACAGTTTTGGTCCCTTTATCTAAGGAGGGATATACTTGCCATAGAGGGAGTACAAGGGGTTTCACCAGATTAATCCCTGGGATGGCAGGATTATTTTATGAGGAGAGATTGGGGTCTGTATTCCCTAGAGTTTCCAAGAATGAGAGGTGACCTCATTGAAATGTACAAAATTCTTACAGGACGTGACAGGGTGGATGTAAATAAGAAGTTTCCCCTGGCTGGTGGGTCTAAAACCAGGGGACATCATCTCAGAATAAGGGGCAGGCCATTTAGGACTGAGATGAGGAGGAATTTCTTCACTCAGAGGATGGTGAATCTTTGGAATTCTTTATCCCAGAGGATTGTGGAAGCTCAGTCATTGAGTATGTTCAAGACAGAAATCCATAGATTTCTGGATACTAATGACATCGAAGGATATGGAGATAGTGAGGGGAAGTGGTGTTGAGGTAGATGATCAGCCATGATCTGTTAAAATAGCAGAGCAGGCTCGATGGGCTGAATGGCCTTCTCCTGTTCCTATGATGTGTGAGGTGGCTGAGTCTGGTTTAACATGACATTCATTTTCCGATGTGGAGAAAAATAAATGTTGGCAGCAAGTGAGACAGGTAGTTTGTAGTTAGTGACACTGTACAGGACCATTCATTCTAAAAGGTTGAGAATCTCCCAACCTGTCAATTAATCTTTGTGATTGTAATTGTGGTACCAGGTTTCTCTCTCGGATCTACTGTCCAATCCCACACCAAAGGGATCTGGATGTGGTGTATGCCTCATCCTAAGAAGCACAATCACTGCTTGGTGCTCCTGGATACAGAAGGTCTGGGTGATATTGAGAAAGTAAGGAGATTTCATCATTTCCATTCAAAAGCTTTTAACTGGTGAACTAAGTGAGGTGATGAGGTAACTATATCTACACATCCACCTGACACAGGTGTCAGTCTTGGCTCAGTGAGTAACACTCTTTTTGTTGTGATATGTGCCTGCATGCATTGTAATGTAAAGGTGCTCAAGGATATAATTGTGGTAATCTGATGTGTATTATACCTTTAAGAAGAATGTTATAATAGAAGATCGCATGATCTTATTATCCAATGACAGAGTAGCGTGGGCTACCTCAGTGGTCTGTAGCCTGGAGTTAGTAGTCTAGAGTAAGATTCTGTAATGTAGAGACAGGGTTTGAGTTGAAAGCACACAAGTGTAGCTGCTGAGTTCCTTTGTAAAGAAATAGAATGTGTGCTACATAAGAATTGTCTACTGATCTGCTCTGTCTATGGTACCAACTTGCTCATCCCGAAACAAGCGTGTGACCTGGATCCATCAGTCTAACTGAACTCGTGACAAGGGTCTAACAAACTGGCGACAAGGTGAGAAAGCAAGAAAAAAACAAGGAAAGATGAGAAAAAAAAGCAAGAAAAAGTGAGGAAGGAAATCGAGTGAACCGAAATCGGGCCGTACCTCGCACGATAATTGTAAGTAGATTTTCTGTCCTAATCGTCGACACAGTCCCCTTAAAGTATGCCGCAGTTTGGAAGAGTCGATCCTTTTGACCCAATGGTGGACAATTGGTTTCATTACGTTGAACGCCTCACGTTCTTTTTCCAAGTTAATGACATTGTAGGGGAGGAGGAGAGGCTCGCGATCCTCTTATCTGCATGTGGGAGTAAGGTTTATGGATTGATCCAAAGTTTAATGGCACCCCGTGCCCCGGATTGGAAAAGTTTTGATGATTTAGTGAACCTTGTGAAGAATCATTACCAGCCCAAACCCTCGGTACTGATGCAACGGTTCAATTTTAATTCAAGAACGAGAGCCCCATGGGAGACAGATGCTTATTATGTGGCAAGTCTGAAACAGTTAACAGGGTATTGTGAGTCTGGTACATCTATAAATGAAATGCTTAGAGAGCGTTTGGTGTGCGGTGTAAATAAAGATTCGATTCAGAAGAGATTACTCTCTGAAACAAGTTTGGATTTCGGAAGGCGCCTGGAAATATTACTGGCCATGGAAAGCACAGTGAGGAACTCTAAAGCCATACAGGAAGCGCAAAATGGCGCCGTAAGACCATAAGACATAGGAGCAGAAATTAGGCCATTCGGCCCATCGAGTCTGCTCTGCCATTCAATCATGGCTGATAAGTTTCTCAACCCCATTCTCCCGCCTTCTCCCCGTAACCTTTGATCCCCTTACCAATCAAGAACCTATCTATCTCGGTCCTCCACGTTGGGTGGGGAACCCCTGCTAAAAAGGGCGTGAAATTGCACAGCTCTGATGAGAAGCAGGAAACAGCCACAGCTTTCAGACAAATAAAAAGAAATGACTGAGCAGCAAAAACATGGAATAATGTTAACAGGTGGAAGCAGATAACCTTGTACTGAATGGAAGGTTAAAAAAAATTGAATGTGTTTACTGTAATCGAAACGGACACCTCTTGAGACATTGTGAGGATAGAATCAGGCAGACTTTCAATCAAAAGAAAAAACCCCATGAGATTCATAACATAGGAGAGCTTAAAGTAACGGATTCAGATATTTATTCATTGCATAGTTTAAAGGTAGGAAGAACAGAACCTATCTATGTAACAGTGAGGGTGAATGATAGAGCTATCAGAATGGAGGTGGATACAGCAGCTTCCACTATGGTGATAGATGAGTATACCTTCAAATAGCTGAATCATGGGGAATGTAAATTAAATTTGAAAGAAATAGATGTCAAATTGAAAACTTACGCAGGAGAAGACACCAAGATTAAAGGCAAAAACAGGGTTACTGTGCAGTACGGAAGTCAATCAGTAAAATTACCCTTGATGGTGGTAGCAGGAGAGGGGCCAAACCTCCTTGGATGAAACTGGCTGAAAGAAATTAAATTGGATTGGGCTAAGACCTTCCAACTGGGAGCCAGTGGCTACCTGAGCTCTTATAAAAATACACCTCAGTTTTCCAAGATGAACTCAGGAAGATCCATGGGCTACAAGCAAACATTCATGTTGTTCCATACTCTACCCCCTCCGATTTATGAAGGCAAGACCAATGTCTTATGCTATGTGGGAAAAGGTAGATGCCGAATTGGATAGATTTGGGAAACTGGGAGTATTACAACGTGTGCAGTTCTCGGAATGGGCAGCACCAGTAGTCCCCATACTTAAGTCTGACAAAAGTGTTAGAATTTGTGGAGACTACAAATTGACTGTCAATAAAGTGACGAAGTTGGACAGACATCCTATACCAAAAATTGAAGAACCTGTTTGCTAAGCTGGCAGGTGGAACCGCCTACACGATGCTTGATATGAGCCATGCTTATCAACAATTGGAATTAGAGAAGGCCTCCCAGAAGTTTGTCACAATCAGTACACACACAGGGTTGTACCAATACACCCATTTGCCTTTTGGTGTAACGTCTGCATGTGCCATATTCCAGAGAACAATGGAAAGTTTACTGCAGGGACTGTCTCATGTTGTAGTTTATTTAGATGACGTTCTAGTGACAGGACTCACCGAAAAGGAGCATTTGGCAAACTCGGACAGTTTTGAAGCGTTTTTCACAGGTGGGAGCGTGCTTAAAGAAACAAAAATGCACCTTCCAAGCGAAAGAGGTAACCTATTTAGGTCACAGGGTAGATTCACAGGGCCTAGCCTGGCTGAAGAAAAAGTGAGAGCCGTTAGAGAGACCCCAGCACCAAGGAACACCCCTTTGAGCTCATACCTGGGGATGATCAATTACTATGGACGCTTTTTGCCTAATTTGTCGACAGAACTGGCATCGCTGTATTACCTACTCAAGAAAAATCATTGTTAGTCTTGGCAAACACCACAGAAAGACGCTTTCACAAAGGTGAGACAACTGTTACACTCATCCACCCTATGAGTACATTTTGACCAAAGAAACGAGTTCGTTTTGACATGTGAGACATCTCCTTATGGAGTGGGAGCAGTGCTCTCCCATCGAATGGACGATGGCTCAGAAAGGCCTATTGGATAAGTATCAAGAACATTCAACACAATGGAAAAGGGAGACTCACAGATAGAAAAAGAAGGCTTGAGAATCATCTTTGGTGTCAAGAAATGTCACCAGTGTGTACGCGGTCGTCATTTTACTATTGTTTTGGACCACAAAGCCTTTGCTAGGATTGTTCAGCAAGGACAAGGCTATACCATCCATAGACTCAGCAAGAATACAGAGATGGGCATTGATCCTGGCAGTGTATGAGTACACTTTCATCCACAGGCTCGGGATTGCAAACACTGATGCACTTAGTCATTTGCCTTTAAAGAAAATGATGAGGATGTTCCAGCTGCTCAAGAACTTGTTTTATTATTGATTTTCTTGGATTCATCACCGGTATGTGCTAGACAGATTAGAGACCGGACAAGTCGAGACCCAATCTTATCCAAAGTTTGAGAACAAGTTCTTCACGGTTGGTCACAAGAACAGGAATCTGACAAAATGAAACGGTATTTTCACAGAAGATATGAGATAACCAGCCAGGATATCTTATTGTGGGGGGCTCGAGTGATTGTTTCTCCAAAAGGGCAAAAGCCTTTGTTAACTGAATTGCAGAGTGCACATCCAGGTATTTCCCGAATGAAGACCATAGCACACAGTTATCTATGGTGGCTTGGGATGGATGGAGAAATCGGGAGTTTAACGAAAAGTTGCATGCAGTGTCAGCAAGTGCAAAAGTTACCTCCAACAGCTCCGTTACACCTATGGTAGTGGCCAGGAAGGCCATGGGTGCAATTGCATATTGACTATATGGGACCTTATATGGGAACAATGTTTCTCCTTATTGTTGATGCTCACTCAAAATGGATGGACAGATATGAGGTAAAGCCACCAACATCTTTGGCTACAATAGCCAAGCCATGCCAAAGTTTCGCCATCAACGGACTACCAGAAGTGGTCGTATCAGATAACGGCACGGCATTTACGAGTGCTGAGTTTCAATGGTTTATCAGCCTCAACGGTATCACTCATGTAAAAACTTCACCATACCGCCCTCCTTTGAATGGACTGGCTGAGCGAGCAGCTCAAATATTCAAAACTGATATGAAGAAATTAACTGGAGACTCCAGAGTGACCAAGTTAGCACGTTTCCTTTTCCACTTTAGAACCACCCCTCATACGACAGCAGGTGCCACACTTGCAGAATTGTCAATGAATCGCCATCTCAGAATGAGATTGAGCTTAGTAACGCCAAATTTAGTTGGAAAGGAGCCAGGGAAGTCAGAAAATTGTACATGATTGGCATTGTCCTGACAGAAAGTTCACCGTAGGAGAGGTGTTATATGTGAAACATTTGGTGAAGGACCTACGTGGTTATCAGGTGAAATATGTGCAGAGACTGGACCTCTTTCTTACCATGTGAAAGTAGAAGACCGAGTCATATAAGGAGGAGAGAAACAAAGTATCAGGAAATGATTCCTCCAATGTTTATGACTGCGTCAACGTCTCCTATAGAAAGAACTCAACTGAGTACAGATGTGTTTGAAGGATCGGCTGTATCTGCAAGAATTGAGGAAACAGATTTGCAGGTGCCCACCAAAGAACCTGATGTTCGGACAACACCAAGAAAGGAAGTTCCTGACAGAACATCTGAAGCTGTAGAGCTGAGGCGTTCTATACGCATAAGAAAAGCCCCAGAAAGACTGAATTTGTAAATTACTTATCTGTGTAGATAATTTGATATTTTGAGAAGAATTGTAATTGTAATTGTAAAATGTATTTCTGAGTAAAGGGGAAGGAATGTGGTAATCTAATGTGTAATATACCTTTAAGAAGAATGTTATAATAGAAGATCGCATGATCTTATTATCCAATGACAGAGTAGCGCGGGCTACCTCAGTAGTCTGTAGTCTGTAGTTAGTAGCCTAGAGTAAGAATCTGTAATGTGGAGACAGGCACACAAGTGTAGCTGCTGAGTTCCTTTGTAAGTAAATAGAATGTGTTCTACATAAGAACTGTCTACTGACCTGCTCTGTCTATGATACCAGCTCGAGCATCCCGAAGCAAGCATGCTACCCGGATCCATGAGTCCAACTAAACTAATGACAAGGAACCAACAGTAATCCAGGCTGACACTCCAGTGCCGTACTGAGGGAGTGCTGCACTGTCGCACATGCTATCTTTCGGATGCGATCTTAAACTGAGGCTGCACCTGCCCTCTCAGGTAGACTTAAAGGATCCTGTGGCCACTATTTCCCTGGTGACCTAGGCCAAAATTTCTCCCTTAACCAATATCAATAATGCAGATTATCTAGTCATCTCCAACATTGCTGCCTGTGAGATCTTGCTGTGCACAATTTAGCCACCATGTTTCCCACATTACAACAGTGACTACATTTAGCTGTAAGGTGCGTTTGGGACACCCTGAGGTTGTGAAAGGTGCTATAGAAATGCATGTTTTTCATTCCTGTTTGTACAGTTCTTCATGTTATTGACAGTGAGATGAATGGTGTGTTTCTCATTATGTTCGTGTCCAACAGGGTGATCAGAAGAACGACTGCTGGATCTTCTCTCTGGCCGTGCTCCTGAGCAGCACGTTTGTGTACAACAGCATGGGAACCATTGACCAGTATGCGGTGGAGAAACTCCAGTATCTTTTTATCTTGTTCTAACTTTCAGGAGAAACGTCATCATTCAGAAAGTGGCGAGAATGAGAAACTCACTAACATGTGGAGCGGTAGAGATAAAAAGTGTCAATGCATTTAAGGGAGAAACAAGATAAGAAGATGAGTGGGAAAGGCAAAGCTTAAAGCTCCACAGTGTGGGAGGCAATCTGAACTGTGGGTTACTCCTCAACTTTCGGACTGACCGACTCACTGTGGATCAGGTCAGTAACATTCCTCCCCAGTGATGGAGTTAGGAGAGAGACTTAATAAACTTGGGCCAGCTAGTGGCTTGTGCCTATAACTGCATGACAACAATCGATGGCAAAAGTTAAAGGGAAATGTCAACCTCGTAATTTACAGTAAATGTCAAAGAGTGTCCTGACCTTGGGGCATTTGGAAGTTGGATTTGTGAATGAGAAGTATGCTACTTCACACAACTGCTACAGCACTGAAGGAGGCCATTCGTGGTTCTCCAAAGGAGCAAATCACCCAGTTCCACTCCCCACCTTCTCCACATAATCCTGCACATTCTTCCTTTTCAGATAACAGTATAATTGCCTTTTGAACCCTGGGCAATTGACCCTGCCTCCACCACACTCTCAGACAGTGCATTCCAGACCCTAACCACTCGATTGACCTTGTCTCCACCACACTCTCAGACAGTGCATTCCAGACCCTAATCACTCGATTGACCTTGTCTCCACCACACTCTCAGACAGTGCATTCCAGACCCGAACCACTCGATTGACCCTGTCTCCACCACACTCTCAGACAGTGCATTCCAGACCCAAACCACTCGATTGACCCTGTCTCCACCACACTCTCAGACAGTGCATTCCAGATCCTAACCACTCGATTGACCCTGTCTCCACCACACTCTCAGGCAGTGCATTCCAGATCCTAACCACTCTATTGACCCTGTCTCCCCCACACTCTCAGGCAGTGCATTTCAGACCCTAACCACTCGATTGATCCTGTCTCCACCACACTCTCAGGCAGTGCATTCCAGACCCTAACTACTGGATTGACCCTGTCTCCACCACACTCTCAGACAGTGAGTTCCAGATCCTAACCACTCGATTGACCCTGTCTCCACCACACTCTCAGACGTGCATTACAGATCCTAACCACTCGATTGGCCCTGTCTCCACCACACTCTCAGACAGTGCATTCCAGATCCTAACCACTCGATTGACCCTGTCTCCACCACATTCTCAGGCAGTGCATTCCAGACCCTAACCACTCGATTGACCCTATCTCCACCACACTCTCAGACAGTGCATTCCAGACCCAAACCACTCGATTGACCCTGTCTCCACCACACTCTCAGACAGTGCATTCCAGATCCTAACCACTCGATTGACCCTGCCTCCACCACACTCAGACAGTGCATTCCAGATCCTAAGCACTCGATTGATCCTGTCTCCACCACATCCTCGGACAGTGCATTCCAGATCCTAACCTCTTGATTGACCCTGTCTCCACCACACTCTCAGGCAGTGCATTCCAGACCCTAACCACTCGATTGACCCTGTCTCCACCACACTCTTGGACAGTGAGTTCCAGATCCTAACCACTCGATTGACCCTGTCTCCACCACACTCTCAGGCAGTGCATTCCAGACCCAAACCACTCGATTGACCCTGTCTCCACCACACTCTCAGACAGTGAGTTCCAGATCCTAACCACTCGATTGGCCCTGTCTTCACCACACTCTCAGACAGTGCATTCCAGACCATAACCACTCGATTGACCCTGTCTCCACCACACTCTCAGACAGTGCATTCCAGACCCTAACCACTCGATTGACCCTGTCTCCACCACACTCTCAGACAGTGCATTCCAGATCCTAACCACTCGATTGACCCTGTCTCCACCACACTCTCAGACAGTACATTCCAGATCCTAACCACTCGATTGACCCTGTCTCCACCACACTCTCAGGCAGTGCATTCCAGACACTAACCACTCGATTGACCCTGTCTCCACCACACTCTCAGACAGTGAGTTCCAGACCCTAACCACTCGATTGACCCTGTCTCCACCACACTCTCAGACAGTGCATTCCAGACCCTAACCACTCGATTGACCCTGTCTCCACCACACTCTCAGACAGTGCATTCCAGACCCTCACCACTCGATTGACCCTGTCTCCACCACACTCTCAGACAGTACATTCCAGATCCTAACCACTCGACTGACCCTGTCTCCACCACACTCTCAGACAGTGCATTCCAGATCCTAACTACTTGCTGCATGGAGAGGGTTTTTCTCATATCACTTTTTCTCCTTGCCCTAGAATTTTAATAATCCAATAGAGGATGTAGTTTGTGGTTACAATCATGCAGTTCACCACTTTTGATCATCTGGAATCTTTGTAGGTTCCTCCTTCGTGTTTGGTGTTTGTATATTTTGTTGCTCTAAGTTGACAGACACGGTGGTTCCTTTCTTTCATCTTGATTTGTTTCTATGTTTCAGTATTTGGATCTCCCTTTAGCTCTACCTTGTGTCTGGTCAGTTTCTCCTGTTAGGCTGTAACTTCTGGGCTCCCCAGCATCAGATTGCGGGGGGTGTAGGAAAGATGCACTGGGGAATCCCTCTCGGAACTGCACTGGTAAGGGTTTGCACGGCAGTTGCCCAGAAGTGCAAACTTCCTCTGGGCAATTGCCCTACTCCTGGAACCATCCGAAAATGCGGTTTCAATCGCAAACCTTGGATGATTCCCAATAACCATAGTTACCCAAAAAAAAGTTAGAATGAAATCCTTTTCTAACATCAGGGTAGCTGTTGTAAAGACCCAGACTCCCCACCTGCTCCTTAATGTCCGACCCCCCTCAACCCCCTCTTGAATGTTGGACCCTGCCCCATTCCCTCCCGAATGTCCAGCCACCGCATCCCCTCCTGAATATCTGATCCCTCCCTAGCCCCCAGTCCTGCACAGGACTCACCATAAGCCCCCAATCCCCCCAGGGGCTTCCCCCAACCCTGACTAACCACCCCCCATCATGGTATGCCCCCAGCCCCAAAACCCCCACGGGACTCCGCCCACAGAACCCCTCACCCAAGCCCCCAAGCTTCCCTGGGGGCCCGACTCTCACCCCCTACCCCTGAGGCACCGAGCTCCCCAACCCACAGGCCCAACCTGAAACCCCTACCCCCCACCCCTGAGGCACAACTAGACACTCACCCATTCCAAGTCCAACCCCACCCAAACCCCCATGCCTGACCCCCCCCCCTCAACCCCCAGAATGTCCGACCCTCCACCTCATCCTGATGTTTGACACCCCCAGCCTCCCCTGATGTCCGACCAGCTCAACCCCCTCCCGATGTCTGAAACCCCCCACCGAATTTCCCATGCCCCCAGCCCCCCCTCGAAGTTCGACATCTCCCAGCCCCCCAACACCCCGAACGTCCAACCCCCACCCCCTCCCAAGTGTCTGACTCCCCCACCCCCTCCTGATGTATGACACCCCCCCCAGAATGACCAACCATTCTCAATGTCCGAAAACGCACCCCCCACAAATCCTATCCACTTACCTTGGCGGCTAGTGCCGTAAAAAAGAGGTCATGTCTTCCTTCAATTCAACGGTGCTGGGTTGCGATGCTGGACTTCAGAGACAGGCGCACTGCCTGGATCTTGCCCACCCAAAGTTGGAAGGTCAGGTGAGACAGGCACCGAACCAATTTGGCGTAGGTAAGTGGGCACGGGGTGGCAATCTTTGTCTCTCAGCTGCTCTGTCGGCTCCACCTCCTCTTCAGTCAGTTCACCTGAATCTTCCCTTTCCCAACTGCAGACCTTTCACCCCCTGAAGCTCCACCAAGTTCCTCCCGATCAGATTTGTTCCACTTTCTGGAATTTGCTCCCTTGGAATAACAGGCGCCCGATCTCTGAGCCGACTTGTTATTTCAACAACAACTATTTGTCGGCAACCATCACCTACAGTGTTTTAAAGTAATTGTCTGGTGCAAAAGACTGTAGTCAGTCATTTCCTTAACAGAATGTAGTTTTATTTCCAATCTGACGGAGCTCATCAAGGTGAAGTCCAATGGAGGAGATGATGATGATGATGAAGAGCTAGACTTATTGAAGATCTCTCCGGCCTTTGTTTGGGCAGTGCGGGATTTCACCCTGGAACTGAAAATCGATGGTCAGGACGTCACGGCAGATGACTATTTAAACTATGGGCTTCAACTCAAAAAAGGTAATTGCACAACTACAAATATCCAGTATCTTTCACCCATGTGAGACTGTGTTAGACTTTATGCTATTGTGTTATCACCAGTACTTTCCACTCTGGGCCAAAACACTTCTAGAATGACACAGCTCAGGAAGAGACCAATCAGCCCATCATGCATATGCTGCTTCTGTGACTGAGCTCTCCAACTAAGTTCCACTTCCTCTTTCCTATTTCCAGAGACCTGAAAATATCTCCACTTCAAATAGTTATCCAATTCCCTTTTGATCGAATCTGCATCCCTCAACCTTTTAGACACTGCATTCCAAAACATAAAAACTCATGGTGTAAAGAATATTCTCCTCATCTCCCCTCCAGTTCTGTTACTAATTACCCTAAGTCCGACCCATCTCCTGCACCTCTGCCCTCACACCTTTCTCTCCCTCCCAGAACCATGATAGGGTCCTCCTTGCCCTCACTTTTCACCCCACCAGCCTCCGACATTTCTGCCAACTCCAGCATGACGCCACCACCAAACACAACTTCCCTTCACCCCGCCTCCCCTCTGTCGGCATTCCGTAGGGACCGTTCCCTCCAGTACACCCATGTCCACTCCACCATCAGCTCAAATAACTCACCTCCCTCCCACGGCACCTTCCCATGCAATCGCAGAAGGTGCAACACCTGCCCCTTTACCACCTCCCTCCTCACCCTCCAAGGGCCCAAACACTCCTTTCAGGTGAAGCAGTGCTTCACTTGCACTTCCTTCAATTTAGTCTACTGCATTCGCTGCTCCCAATGCGGTTTCCTCTACATTGGAGAGACCAATCGCAGTCTGGGTGACCACTTTGCGGAACACCTTCCGTCTGTCCACAAGCATGACCCAGACCTCCCTGTCGCTTGCCATTTCAATACACCACCCTGCTCTCATGCCCACATGTCCGTCCTTGGCCTGCTGCAATGTCCCAGTGAAGCTCAACGCAAACTGGAGGAATCGCACCTCATCTTTTGTTTCGGCACTTTACAGCCTTCCGGACTTAACATTGAGTTCAACACCTTCAGATCATGAACTCTCTCCTCCATCCTCACCCCCTTTATATCCCCTTTTTTCAATATTCATTCTCAGTTCATAATTTTTAAATTTTTATTTTTATCCACTTATTTTTATTTCTATTTTTATTTAAATTCATTTTTATTCATTGTTTTATCCTATTTTCTATCATTCTCCCACCACCGTCCCCTCCCCCCACCCCACCCCCACTAGGGCCATCTGTCACTGGTTACATGTTGTTCTTTCCAGAGTGCTTACCCTTGTCCTGCTATTATCACATTCTGCTTTCTTACCTTAATGCCACTATCAGCACCTCCTTTAGCCAGTATCGTTAATCATTAACACCCCTTTGCCCTTTTGTCCATGACATCTCTGGCAATCTCTCCTTTGCCCCCACCTATCACTGGCCTTCTATCCAGCTTCACCTGCTCCTCCCACTTAAACAGTAAAAATGTCATTACATTTTACTTCTCTTTAGCTCTGAAGTGGAGTCATAAGGACTCGAAACGCTAACTTTGTTTTTTTTCTCCACAGATGCTGTTGGACCTGCTGAGTTTTTCTCGCATTTTCTGTTTTTGTTTCAGATTTCCAGCATCTGCAGCATTTTGCTTTTGCCTTATATTTGTGTTCTCTGGTCACTGAGCCTCTTGCCAGTGTCTCTTTACTCGATCAAAATCCCCTCATTGTTTTATTAAATTTCCCCATTGCTTTATGTGCTCTAAGGAGATCAATTCCAGCTTCTCCAGTCTCTCCAGGTAACTGAAGTCCCACATCTCTGGTACCATTCTAGTAAATCTACTCAGCATCCTCTCTAACTCTCGACTGCCTAACAGGACTCCTATTGGACTTGGAGCGGGTGCAGCTCAGATTCACCGGAATGATACCAGGGCTAAAAGGGCTGAATATTGAGGACAGGTCACATAAACTTGCCCCGTATTCCTGTGCATTTAGAAAGTTGAGTGGAGATCTAGCTGAGGTCTTCAAAGTGATGAAGGGATTCAGTCGGATATATAGAGAGAAACTATTTCCTCTGCTGGAGGAATCCAGAGCAGAGATTATCAACAATCTTAAAGTGAGAGTCAGTTATTCAGGAGTGAGCTCAGAAGGCAGTTTTTTATACAAAGGGTGGTGAAAATGACTAACTCTCCTCAAAAATTAAGGGTAAATTTAAATTTTCCAAGATTGAGACGGATGGAATATTGTTGGTATCAAGGGATTTTTTAAAAAAAATTCATTCATGGAATGTGAGTGTCACTGGCTAGGCCAACATTTATTAGCCATCCCTTGTTCATGAGGGCATTTCAGAGTCAA
This sequence comes from Cetorhinus maximus, assembly GCF_964194155.1. Lineage (NCBI taxonomy): Eukaryota > Metazoa > Chordata > Chondrichthyes > Lamniformes > Cetorhinidae > Cetorhinus > Cetorhinus maximus. Next base: position 5,432,893 of record NC_135899.1, read on the forward strand.
CCACATTGCTGTGGGTCTGGAGCCACATGTAGGCCAGACCGGGTAATGACAGCAGATTTCCTTCCCTAACGGACATTAGTGACCTTAGTGGGTTTTTAAAATAACAAAAAAGACAATGGTTTTACACTCATCATCAGACTTTTATCAAATTCACATTTCACCACCTGTCATGAGATTTGAACTCCTGTCTCTGAAGTATTACCCTGGGTCTCTGGAATATTACTGCAGTGACACCACTCTGCCACCCTCTCCCCTTAGATGTGGCTATGGAATAAAGAGGAGGAAATAGATTTAAAGTACTCCAGGGCTTTTAATTCATGTTATTCTGAACTCTCGTACTGGCAGCCAAAGTGGATTTGGTTTTGTTTTCTCTTTCTACCGAATTCAGGTATCTCGAGAAAAGTGATGGAATACAACCAGCCCCGTGAGTGCATCAGGAACTATTTCAGGTCTCGCAAATGTTTTGTTTTTGTTCAGCCAACGGCCAGTTCGAACCTAAACCAGATGGAAAAGCTCCCGGAAAGTCAGCTTGACCCCAAATTTGTTGACATGTGCCATGAGTTCTGCCAGTACATCCACCTTGAATCGCAGCCTAAGACAATCAAAGGTGGTCACAGGATCAATGGTAGAAGTAAGTGCATCACAACTGGACAAGTATGTGTGTCAGCTCATTGAAGTGTTGATGGCTGTTGTTATATACAACAAACTCTCTAATGGCTCTGACACTGAAGTGCTGAGTCTAACCAGGTCTCTCTTTTCTCCTGTCTAAGTTTGCTGCTCATCGAGATGAGGGACGTTAGTAGTGAGAAAAGAGACACTTTCCAATTCAGGCACTCAGTTTCCCACCTGAGTGTTCACATCGAACACTTCCAGGTCACCAATAAATGAACTGAGGCTCCTTCATTGACGTGTTTCAGTCAAAACCTCATAATGTTGACTCTTATTACACACTGTGGCAATTTCTAGTTTTACATCCTGAGTCCAGCTTTAGTCTCTGAATAACATTAGCAATTTAATGGCAGTCAGTGCTGGATTGGAGTTGGTGTTCTTGAGAGTGCCAACCTCACTAAGAGGATTTGATCCTCCATATTTGCAAATGTTCTGTAATGAACTGTTTGTCCTGTCCTTTGTTGCAGAGTTGGCAATCTTAGCTAAAACCTACGTTGAAACTATTGCCAGTGGGATGGTACCTTGCATAGAGGATGCTGTTAGCAGCATTGCTAAGATTGAAAATACAGCTGCCCTCAAAGATGGCCTCGCTCACTACAAACAACAGATGGACCTGATGGTGAAGATACCAACTGAAACTGAAGAACTGGCAAAGATGCACACACAGTGTCAGAAAGAGGCCTTTGACCTCTTCATGAGGAGGTCCTTCAATGACCAAGATCAGGCTTATTACAAGCAGATGGTGGTGAGGGTCTAAACCACGTTTCAAAAATAAAATGAGGACATTAAAATAAGCATGGAATTGGAATGGCCATTTTAAAGACCTGCCTCTTCCACAGACCTTGTGCAAACAACTTCAGCATGGACTCTTACCTTGACCTTTTCATCTCACGATCAAAACGCTCCCTGATTCCCTAAAGATGATCAAATAGTCATTCATCCTTACATTTTGCACTGCTCAGGCCTGACTTGTTGTTTTTCTAGACAATCTTTACCCCGACTGACATTCCCCTCACACCACACCCCCCCCCCCCCCCCACCACCCCCCCGCCGAAATGCCCTCCCCTCCCCATTGCCCCAACACCATCCCCACACACAAACAGCACACGATTGTCTATCCTTGGGGTTAGGGTGCAGTCACATAATGATTATGGCCGGGATGTTCCACCCGATCGAAAGTCAATGGGCTTTTGCCTGGCCTGCCACACCCCCCACGGAGATTCCTGCTCTGGCAGGGCCAGGAAATCCTGCCCCATGTTACTGGACTAGTAAATCATAAATCAAAGTAATGAATATAGGAGTTGGGATGTTATGGTGAGGTTGCATAGGACATTGGTGAGGCCAACTTTGGAGTATTGTGTGCAGTTCTGGTCGTCTAACTACAGGAAGGATATCAGTAAGATTGAGAGAGTGCAGAGAAGATTTACTAGGATGTTGCCGGGTCTTAAGGAGTTGAGTTACAGGGAAAGATTAAACAGGTTAGGACTACCTTGGAGCGTAGAAGAATGAGGGGAGATTTGATAGAAGTTTACAAAATTATGAGGGGTATAGACAGAGTAAATGCAAGTAGGCTCTTTCCACTTAGATTAGGAGAGATAAACACGAGGGGACATGGCTTTAGGGTGAAAGGGGAAAGGTTTAGGGGGAACATTAGGGGGAACTTCTTCACTCAGAGAGTGGTGAGAGTGTGGAACGAGCTACCATCTGACGTGGTAAATGCAGGCTCACTCTTAAGTTTTAAGAATAAATTGGATAGATACATGGATGGGAGAGGTCTGGAGGGTTATGGACGAGGTGCAGGTCAATGGGACTAGTGGAATAATATTTTGGCACAGACTAGAAGGGCCGAATTGCCTGTTTTCTGTGCTGTAGTGTTCTCTGGTTCTATGGTTCTAGTAATCCAGAGGCCTGTGGTAATGGTCTGGAGAGTTAAGTTCAAATCGCACCATGGCAATGGGCGGGGGAGGGGTGGGGGTGGGGGGGGGGTGGCGGGATTTAAATTCAATTCACTGGAGAAATCTGACATTTTTCTCTTAAAAAATAACTAGTATCAGTAATGGTGACCATTTCGCAAGGGGGGTGCAAATGGCACAACTAAAGAAATAAAAGATGTGTCGGAGGAGGTGTTCATCTCGCGCCCCCCTCTCCCCAACACCATTTTCCCCTGGCTCTGCACTTAGTTAACCTGCCATTTGTCTAACTTCTTCCAGTTCTGATGAAAGTTCATTAACCTGACATATTTACATCATGTAACCAGCCATCCTATTCCTAACCCAAAATTAATCCACCTTGTCAGCTTCCACCAAATTTAATTCCAGACCTGCATTTACAATTGGTTTCTGCTTTGCAAATTTCCACCTGTTTTTCCACGGGTTTATCTATCACTAACGTAGTGATTTGTACATTATATTTTGTAAACTAGCACGGCCAACAGTTGAGATGATTCCATAGCTGGCCTAACTACCTCCTGCTTTCCTTTCAAACAGGTTACAGAGTATCACCTTCTCCATTTGTAATTGGTCGATTCGTTGATTGCACTTGCCTCTCTCCTCTCCTTCCCCCCCCCACCCATGACCAATATATGCTTATTTTGTTCATGTTGAATATGTTTAATGTCTGATTATGCTATATTGTTCTCTCTAGAGATGTTTACTGCCCTGCGATGTATTTCTCAGCATTCACTGTTTTTAACAATGTTCTGAGTATTTTCAGGCTAACTTGACACAGCCAATCAGATACTTGCTCCAGTGTTGTCACCAGGCCTGGTTACACGATCTGGATTTTCTGTCATTGTCAGGCCGATGTGCAAACACATTATTTGGAGCTTTGTGGCAAGAATGAAGCTGCTTCCATGGAAGCGTGCACCAACCTGCTGGAGATCCTGTCTTCCAAGATAGAGGAGAAAATGCGAGAGGGACTTTATGCTCAGTCCGGTGGCTATCGACTGTATGAAGAGGATCGCCAGAAGATGATTCTGAAATTCCACTCCACCCCTGGAAAGGGGAATAAGGTAAATATTTCTCACCCATTTGGCCAAGCTTTCAGCAGGGAATCGATTGCAATTTTACGCGAAACGAAACCCTCCCCAAATTACCTTCATCGTGTCTCCATCGTGCCTCTCCTCAGCAATAAACCAGTGAGTACTCCTGCTCCAACAGTACAACAGGTTTACAGAGTAATGGACTAGAGGACTCCTGCTCCAACATGTAGATCAGATTTAATTCTCAGTAATAAGTCAGTGAGCACTCCTGCACCAACATGTCTTTTTGTCAGTGTTAAAGCAGTGTGAAGTCCTGCCCAAATGTATTTGCCTTCTCGCTATTTCTTTAATTGTATTTTAAATCCCCCACTCCCACAGGCCGAAGACGCCTTGAACAAGTTCATAAAACGCAAAACTCCGGAAGCTGACTCCGTGCTACAGGCTGACAAGATGCTGACAGACAAGGATAGGGAACTGGCAGGTAAGCTAGTTCCAGTAACTTTGTTGGTGGAAGGAAGAAAAGGCTTAAGTGGAAAGGCTTAAGTGGAAAGGAATTTAATGCGCAGGAGCTGCAGCTGTACAAGAGAGAGATGGAAAGGCAGTAGAGTTAATGACAATGTGAAGATTAGCAATGCTTGAAGTGCACAACAGCTTAACACAGAATGAGAAGGTAAAAAATGTAGGTACATAAGAAATAGGAGCAGGAGTAGGCCATTCAGCCCCTCGAGTCTGCTCCACCATTCAATAGAATCACAGCTGATCTGATTGTGGCCTTAACACCACTTTCCTCCCTGTCCTCCAAAACCCTTGACTATCTTGTCAGTCAAAAATTTGTCCGACTCAGCCTTGAATATATTCAGTGATGCAGCCCCCACTGCTTTCTGGGGAAGAGAATTCCTAAGATTAATGAACATCAGAGTGAAGAACTTCCTTCTCTTCTCTACCTTAAATGGGGTTAAAAACTGTGTCCCCTAGTTTTAGATTCCTGCATGAGTGGAAACATCTTCTCAGCATCTACCCTACCAATCTCCCCCGTCAGAAACATTTTATTTCAATAAGATCACTTCTCATGCTTCTTAACTGCAATGCGTATAGACCCAACCTGGTCTACCTTTCCTCATAAGACAACTCCTTTGACCCAGGAATCAGTCTAGTGGACCTTCTCTGAACTGCTTCCATTGCAAGTATATCTCTCTTTAAGTAAGGAGAACAAAACTGTACACAGTACTCTAGATGCAGTTGCACCAATACCCTGTACAGTTATAGCAAAACTTCCCTACATTTGCCTTCCTAATTACTTGCTGGACCTGCATGTTAAATTTTTGTGATTCATACACAAGGACACCCAGATCCCTCTGTACTGCAGCATTCTGCAGTCTCTCTCCATTCAAATAATATTCTGTTTTCCTATTCTTCCTGCCAAAGCGGACAGTCTCACATTTTCCCACATTATACTCCATCAGCCAAGTTTTTGCCCATTGACTGAACCTACCTATATCCCAGACTCTTTGTGTCCTCCTCACAACTTGCTTTTGAATCCACAAAACACTTAGTCCCTTTATCCAAGTTATTAATGTAGATTGTACATAGTAACTGGGTTAATATTTCAGTTGTGAACCCTTCATCAGAATCATCTTAACCGTAGAGAGTATCAGAGCTGAACCCAGTCATGTTTACCTTCATCATTTACACACATGCACTTTACAGGAGGGAGCATTAGACAGTGATGAGGAAGTTATCTCCTTCTTTGGTTCATTGTCCAGGTTATTTATTCTTTAAACAGCCTGGGACATTGTTAAAGACACTACATAAATGTGTGCAGTACTCGTAATAATACGAGTAGCATTGCACTAGTTACATCTAGTACCAGCAGCATCAGTAGTAGCAGCCATAGCAGCAATGCAGTAGTAGTTGTAGCATTCACAATAATCAGTAGCTTTAGCAATAGCAATACCAGCAGTAACAGTAATGGCGGGGTCTATCCCAATGGTAGGAGCAACAGCAGGAGCAGCAGTAATAGCCGTAGGATCATAGGATCATAGAGCACAGGGATGAGAGGATTGTCCAATGGTGAGAGGTTGAACAGAGTGAGCCTATACTCTGGAGTTTAGAAGAATGAGAGGCAATCTCACTGAAACACGTAAGATTCTGAAGAAGGGTAGATTCTGAGAGGCTGTTTCACCTGGTGGGAGAATCTCAAATGAGGGAGCAACTAAAGGATTGATAGTTTAAGACTGAGATGAGGAGAAAGTTCTTTATTTGGAGCATTATGAATGTCTGAGGCTATGGATGCTCAGTCATTGAGTATCTTCAAGGCTGAGATGGACTCTAGGGATATCAAGGAATATGGGGCTTGGGCAGGAAAGTATAACTGAGATCACCAATCAGCCATTGCAGGCTCAGGGGGCCTAATGGGGGCTACCCCAGCTCCCATTGCTTATGTGTTTGTTTCTCCGTGTGTACATGTATCTGTGTGTGTGTTTGTATTGTGTGTGTCTGTGTGTGAGTCTGTGCATGTGCATTTTTCAAAATTCATTCATGGGATGTGGGCTTCGCTACCTGGGCCAGCATTTATTGCCCATCCCTTACTGCCCTTGAGAAGGTGGTGGTGAGCTGCCTTCTTGAACCGCTGTAGTCCATGCAGTGTAGGTACACCCACAGTGCTGTTAGTAAGGGAGTTCCAGGATTTTGACCCAGTGACAGTGAAGGAACGGCGATATATTTCCAAGTCAGGTTGGTGAGTAGCTTAGAGGGGAATTTCCAGGTGGTGGAGTTCCCATCTATCTGTTGTCTTTGTCCTTATAGATGGTAGTGGTTGTGGGTTCGGAAGGTGCTGTCTAAGAAGCCTTGGTGAACTCCTGCAGTGTATCTTGTGGATAGTACACACTGATGCTACTGTGCGTTGGTGGTGGAGGGAGTGAATGTGGATGTGGTGTCAGTCAAGCGAGCTTCTTTGTCCTGGATGATGTTGAGCTTCTTGAGTGTTGTGGAAGCTGCACTCATCCAGGCAAGTGGGGAGTATTCCATCATATTCCTGACTTGTACCTTGTAGATGTCTGTATATTACCAAAAAATGTCAATCTGGCTTCACAATTCCTTGGTGGGGTCTTGTTTGCTTTGGCATTGTTTATGGTGGTATAGTGGTATTGTCACTGGACTGGTAAGGTAATCCGGAGAACCAGGGTAATGCTTTGGGGACCTGGATTTGAATCCCACCACAGCAGAAGGTGCAGTTTGAATTCATCTGGAATTAAAAGTCTAATGATGACTGTGAAACCTTTGTCGATGGTCACAAAAACCCATCTGGTTCACTAATGTCCTTTAGGGAAGGAGATCTGCCATCCCCACCCGGTCTGGTCTACATGTGACTCCAGACCCACAGCAATGTGGTTGACTCTTAAAAATGCCCTCTGTATAAGGGCAATAAACGCTGGCCTAGCCAACAAAGTTCACACCCCACAAATGAATTTTTAAAAAACCTTGGAAGGTGTCCTTGCACTTTAAAACAGTTTTCTCTATCTCATTTCCAATTTCAGATATCAGATGACCTATGGTGGCCATCATTATTGTCTTTTAAAAAGGATCCCCTTTAAACAGTCCAGTATGTTTTTGGTTAGCTGGTGATATTACCGGCTGATATCACTCAAGTGATATCGAGTGACTTTACATTAGTCACAATTTTCCATCATTGTGGCACCGTGTAAGTGTGCGTGTGTGTATGTGCGTATGTTTGTGTGCACTGTGTGTATGTATGAATGTATGTGTTTGTATGTCTGTGTGTGTACGTGCATCTGTGTGTGTGTGTGTGTATACCTGTGTGTGTACCTATGTGTATATATATGTGTGTATATCTCTGTATGTGTGTGTGTCTGTGTATGTGTGTGTATGTCTGTAGCTGTGTGTGTGTGCATATCTATGTGTTTGTGTGCGTGTGTGTGTCTGTGTGTGTGTGTGTATCTGTGTGTGTGTATCTGTGTATGTGTGTATCTGTGTGTGTGTATCTGTGTGATTGTGTGCGTGTGTGTTTGTGTGCATGTGTGTATCTATGTGTGTATCTATGTGTGTATGTGTATCTATGTGTGTGTGTGTATCGATTTGTGTGCGTGTGTGTATCTGTGTGTGCGTGTGTATCTATGTGTGTGTGTGTGTGTATCTATGTGTGCGTGTGTATCTATGTGTGTGTGTGCGTGTGTGTATCTATGTGTGTGTGTATGTATCTATGTGTGCGTGTGTATCTGTGTGTGTGTGTGTATCTATGTGTGCGTGTGTATCTATGTGTGTGTGCGTGTATCTATGTGTGTGCGTGTGTATCTATTTGTGTGTGTGTATCTATGTGTGTGCGTGTGTATCTATGTGAGTGTGTGTGTGTATCTATGTGTGTGTGTGCGTGTGTATCTATGTGTGTGTGTGTGTGTCTATGTGTGTGCGTGTGTCTATGTGTGTGTGCGTGTGTATCTATGTGTGTGTATGTGTATCTATGTGTGCGTGTGGGTGTGTGTGTGTAAGGGTGTGTGTGTGTTAGGGTGTGTGTGTGTGTGTGTTAGGGTGTGTGTGTGTGTAGTGGTGTGTGTGTGTGTGTTAGGGTGTGTGTGTGTGTTAGGGTGGGTGCGTGTGTGTTAGGGTGGGTGTGTGTGTTAGGGTGTGTGTGTGTTAGGGTGGGTGTGTGTGTGTGTTAGGGTGGGTGTGTGTGTGTTAGGGTGGGTGTGTGTGTGTTAGGGTGTGTGTGTGTGTGTGTGCGCGTGTGTATCTATGTGTGTGTGTGTGTGTGTATCTATGTGTGTGTGTGTGTGTGTGTATCTATGTGTGTGTGTGTATCTATGTGTGTGTGTGTGTGTATCTATGTGTGCGTGTGTATCTATGTGTGTGTGTATCTATGTGTGTGTGTTTATCTATGTGTGTGTGTGTGTGTGTGCGTGTGTATCTATGTGTGTGTGTGTGTGTGTGTGTGTGTGTATCTATGTGTGTGTGTGTGTGTGTGTGTATCTATGTGTGCGTGTGTATCTATGTGTGTGTGTGTATCTATGTGTGTGTATCTATGTGTGTGTGTGTGTGTGTATCTATGTGTGCGTGTGTATCTATGTGTGTGTGTGTATCTATGTGTGTGTATCTATGTGTGTGTGTGTATCTATGTGTGTGTGTGTGTATCTATGTGTGTGTGTGTATCTATGTGTGTGTGTGTGTGTGTGTGTATCTATGTGTGTGTGTGTGTGTGTATCTATGTGTGTGTGTGTATCTATGTGTGTGTGTGTATCTATGTGTGTGTGTGCGTGTGTGTGTGTGTGTGTGTGTATTTATGTGTGTGTGTGTGTGTGTGTATCTATGTGTGTGTGTGTGTGCGTGAAGGGGATTTTCCGGTCCCCTCAGTGGTGGGCGTCATGGTGGGTGGGACGACCAAAAATCAGTTTCCAGCCGGTGTAAAAATTGGCTGCTCCTGATTTTCATGGTAAGCCGGGTAGCTCACTGCACCATGTCAGGGACCGTGTTTGCATACGTTTAAATGTCACTAATACTCATTGAAAACTCAGCTTGCCAGAATCATGCCCCACTCCAGGTCAAAAGGCCAAGCTGGCAGCTAATTAGACCTGTGAGGTTCATGACCGGAGATAAGTGACATGCACCTGGCGACCTGCACTTCCCTGGTGATTTCGAGGTACGTCTGCCTACTTTTCATTGTGCTGCCTGGTAGCTGCCCTGACTCTGTGCCAGGCTGTGCAGGAAAGACCAGCGGTGGTTCAGAACCAAGGCTCACCATTCCAGACCAGCAGGAAGGCAGGTGGTGGGGGGGGTGGAAGAAGCTGGAGGACAAAGGCTTGACTGGGGGAGGAGGAAAAAGTGTGGAAAGTGCACACAGACACATGAGAGGGGAGGGAGGGAAATTAGTTGGGGCCAGAATGCATAGGCAGTCCTGTGGCTCAGCGCCACACTTTAGAGGGCTGAGCTTGGACTGACCCTCCTTATCCCAGTCCAGGAAGGGGAGGGGGGGGGTTTGTCAGTCCTGTGTTAGTCATGTCCAATACAGTGTGTGCAGGGATTGGTCACTGCCTCACATCAGTCCTGGGGGTTTCTGGCTTCATACTGGGCTGCAGATAGCACAGTTACAGTCAGGGGGAGGCATCTACAGCCTGTAGATGGGAAAGAGTTAATGTAAAGTCACTCGATGGTCCCATAGTGGGGAGGGTGGTCTCTGTCGGTCACTGTGAAATTGGGATTCCCACGGTCATGGGTGTTGGGGGCGGGTGGGTGATGAGCAGCTGGTCTGGTGGTAGAACGTCAGCAGCACTATTTGCCCAGCTGAATCTTTGATGAAGAAAGCAGGAAGAAAATTTCCAGGGGAGGTCTCTCAAGGTCTGTGGGAGGAGTCAGCCACTGCACTTGTGGGTTGGCTGAAGGGGCACCCTGCTAATTCCTGCTTTTCCAAATGGAGCGGAAGGCACAGCTGAGACATGTTAGGAACAGTCGAATACCAATTTAGGGAATGCCGCACCTTAAAGCGAGAGTATAATTCCAATTGGAGCCATTGCAAAGACCCTTTGTCCCACTCATGGGAAATCCCAAGTATCAGAAAGAACCAATTGAAAAAGGGACACAGGCTGAGGTGCAGATGCCTAGTGGCCCTAAGACCTCTGAACCTTCCAGCCAGGTGGTCCGTCACATTCCATTCCCTTGAGACTTTTTAGCAGTTTGATGCAAGTTGAGTGGCTTGCTGTGGGTTTGGAGTCACATGTAGGTCAGACCAGGTAAGGACAACAGGTTTCCTTGTGCTGGGCTCCTCCATCATTGAGGATGGGGATGTTTGTGGAGCCTCCTCCTCCAGTGAGTTGTTTAATTGTTCACCACCATTCACGACTGGATGTGGCAGGACTGCAGAGCTTAGATCTGATCCGTTGGTTGTGGGATTGCTTAGCTCTGTCTATCACTTGCTGCTTATGCTGTTTGGCACGCAAGTAGTCCTGTGTTGTAGCTTCAGCAGGTTGACACTTCATTTTTAGGTATGCCTGGTGCTGCTCCTGGCATGCCCTCCTGCACTCTTCATTGAACCAGGGTTGATGGTAATGGTAGAGTGGGGGATATGCTGGGCCAAGAGGTTACAGATTGTGTTCGAGTACAATTCTACTGCTACTGATGGTCCACAGCGCCTCATGGATGCCCAGTCTTGAGCTGCTAGATCTGTTCAAAATCTATCCCATTTAGCACGGTGGTGATGCCACACAGCACGATGGAGGGTATCCTTGAGCTTAAGCCGGGACTTTGTCTCCACAATGGCTGTGCAGTGGTCACTCCAACCGATACTATCATGGACAGATGCATCTGCGGCAGGCAGGTTGGTGAGGTTGAGGTCAAGTATGTTTTTCCCTCTTGTTGGTTCCCTCACCACCTGCCGCAGACCCAGTCTAGCAGCTATGTCATTTAGGACTCGGCCAGCTCGGTCTGTGCTGGTGTTACTGAGCCACTCTTGATGATGGATATTGACGTACCCCACCCAGATTACACTCTGCGCCCTTGCCACCCTCAGTGCTTCCTCCAAGTGGTGTTTAACATGGAGGAGCACTGATTCATCAGCTGAGGCGGGTCAGTACATGGTAACCAGCAGGAAGTTTCCTTGCCCACATTTGACCTGATGCCTGATGTTGAGGATTCCTATCATTCATGCAAGACAAGTGTTGATGCCACCTCATCCCACTGATGCAACTCCCTCCCGACCGGATTCCAACATGCCACCACCGGCAGGACAGGCCCAGGGATGGTGATGGTGGTGCCTGGGACATTATCTGTAAGATATGATTCCATGAGTATGCCTGCGTCAGGCTGTTCCCTGACTAATCTGTGGGACAGCTCTCCCCATGTTGGCACTAGCCCCCAGATGTTAGTAAGGAGGACTTTGCAGGGTTGACAGGGCTGAGGTTGTTGTTGTCGTTTCCAGTGCCTAGATCGATGCCGGGTGGTCTGTCACATTCCATTCCTTTTTAGTGGTTTGATACAACTGAGTGGCTTGCTGTGGGTTTGGAGTCACATGTAGGCCAGACTGGGTAAGGACGGCAGGTTTCCTTCCCTGAAGGGCATTAGTGAACCAGATGGGTTTTTACAACAATCGGCAATGGTTTCATGGTCATCATCAAACTTTTAAACTCCAGATTTTTATTAAATCCAAATTTCACCATCTGCCGCGGTGGGGTTTGGGTTACCTGGGGTATCTGGATTACTAGTCCAGCTACAATACCACTACGTCACCGCCTTAGGAGTTGTGTGCAGAGGCTGCAGGTGGCCCACAGGAGACAGTGCTGGAGCATAAGGGGTGGTTAGCATCTCCTGACATTAGCCCTGCCCCAGCTCTCAGATGGGCAATCGAGATAGTTATTTACAGCTAACATGGCATCAGTGTGCCTGCTTTGTGTGTGCATATGTTAGACTGTTGGGATCAAAATGTGTAGCCTCCAAAATGGGACCAGAGCGAGGCTGCAATACATCTGATGTGTGTCCTTTATTGTCAGCGATTTGGGCCCTTAAGGGCTGGACGGGGTGACAGCATTTTGGGGAGCACAAACGCAATATGGCATCAGGGGAAATTGGGAGACTCCGCACGGAGAGAAGTTCATGAGTGACAGGCTGATATCCAGCTCCTGAAGTCCGGATATCCAGCTCCTGAAGTCCAGATATCCAGCTCCTGAAGTCCGGATATCCAGCTGCTGAAGTCCGGATATCCAGCTCCTGAAGTTTTCGAGGTCCATTGAAAAGTGAGGTGAACTGCAGCCTCCCATCCTTCACTGAGAGTTACAGATGACTGTGTCCTATTGCTGAGGACTGAGTGAGATGAGGAGGCATCAACACTTGTCTTGCATGAATGATTGGGGAAAAAGCACAGTTTGGAATTGGAATCGACCTCACACATGAAGGCGATATCCCCTGAGTGAAGACTGACCTCCGTGAGGCACCTGGCCACATTGCAGGCATACTGCCAGGAGTGCACTGAGGATTGCAGTGTTGCTGCAGCCTCTCGTAGGCTGCCATAGGCAGTGCAATGTTGGTGAGCTACTTGAAGAGGCTGCACCCACTCAACTGTGCTGACGAAACTCCCTGTTGCAGTTATTAGCACATTACAGAAAGGCCATATGCTCTCGAGGCTGCCCTTGCCTTCCAAGGATGAGGATATTGTGACACTAGAGTGTAACTACTCATTCAGAGATTGAACTGATGCATTGAGATGAGGGGGATAGCACCGAAGGTGGTAAAGTGGACCCAACATGGAGGGCCCTGGTGAAAGAGGATTGTAATAGCTAAACGTCATCAGAAATATTGCAGCCTCACCCTGATCCCATTTTGGGGCTACACATTTTCATCCCAACAGTCTAACATCTGCACACACAAAGCAGGTATACTGACTTTATTGTAGTTGCAAATAACTATCTCGATTGCCCATCTGAGAGCTGGGGCAGGGCTAATGTCAGGAGATGCGAACCAGACCTTATGCTCCAGCGCTGTCTCCTCCCATGCCCATGTCAGCCACCTGCAGCCTCTGCACACAACTCCTAGGTCACAAGCCTTTTAACCATCTAGCAGGAAACACAAGAACCAACATGTACCAGTGAGGTTGAAAGCTGAAAAACGTAGAGATGGGAAGGTTCGGCACTAATCTTGGGGTGATGTACAGATGAACACGTGGACGTGACATAACATTGCAGGCAGACAGGAGCGTATAAGAGCTCAGAGTTTGGGTTCACAGGTAAAGCACACTCAAGGCTGACGGAAAGTACAGGCAGGACAATGAAAGATGCCCAGTCACCATGTGCACCAGCATTCCATCATCTAGAATACACACTGAGCACTCTACAATGCAGAAGCATCGGGGGACTAAAGCAGCTTCCAGGTTCTACACTCATGGCTCAACAGCAGTTGAACCTCTGAAGCTAGTCTCAGAGATACCTTGGCTAAGCACAAAGTCCTTTGAGGCTGACACTTCGCTGATGTTGATATTGGGCAGAGAATGGACAGAAACTGTTATGAGATGGTTCGACACACCATAGAGCTGAGGTACATGATGGGGCATCTTCGAGGATGGGGAGGGGGAACCTGTGACACTTGAATGACCACGAGGCATATCATCAGATAGAAGAGGCATACACAACATGTGGAGTGGAATGAGTGGAAATCTATTTACATTTATGCAAACTCCATACAGATTGTGAACACCCAGGCAACCTTTGTGCTCCTATTATTTCTTATGTTTCCTAACCCTACCATCTTGGTGCATCCCCGACATCCACAGCAGAGGTGGAGCCAGCCTGTTGACTGCTACACCCTGTTGTCTTCATGACCTTGGCTTGCGTCCTCTGGAGGGCCGATTCTTGGAGGGGCTGGCCTACTCCTACTGTGGGGCTGAGGCACTCTCCTTGGCCTGTGGAGCCGTAGCTGATGGGGTCACTGGCAGAGGGGTTTGGGATCGGCTGGACACTCTCGGAGTCATCTGGGTAGATGGCCTCAGGGTGTCCAGCTGCTGGTCCTTGTCCATTTAGGTGGCTGAGGGCCTCTGGCTGGGTCCTTGAGGAGAAGGTGCATCAGCGGTGAGGTGTCCTGTCCCCCTGTCGCTTAGCCACTGATGGATGCCAGCTATGCCTACAGCAATGGAGTAGAACTCCTGGCGCACATGAGGCTCGATGTCCTGGACCAAGGTTTCCATGGCGGTCGCCATTCTACCAATGTTGAGCTCGGAGCGCTGGCATGTCAGCACAATAACCTCAGACTGAACATGGGCAGACTCCTCCATTGTCCGTTGCAATCTGTTGACTACATCTGACGACCCTGTCTGATGTCCCCGTGTCTGTTGTTCCAGTTCCAACTTAGGGGCAAGTCCAGAGGCTCATCATCTGACTGGGCCTCCGCCGCATCCTTGCCTCCAGCAGTCCTCCACCTGTCAGAGACCTTGAATGTCCCTGTCTCCGCCTACTGTGCACCAGAATCTGTCCTGTGCTCACCAGATTGTGACCCCAAGCCTGCTCTGCAACTAAGTTCTACCTAGTTAAGTCTTTGCACTGGTGGAGGGTGCGGGTGAATGCTGTGATGATTCTACATCTAGTGGGTCCTCAGGATCCTCATCTTGATGTCATCATTGTGTTCTTGGGGCTGGGGCTGAGTTGGCACTGACTGCGCTGGAATGGAAAGGAAGATCCCGCTGACGGGAGGGGCCATAAAATTCCACCCTTCGTCACCAGAGCGGAAAATTCTACCCTGTCTGTGTATTGATATGTGTGCGTGTGTGTGTGTGTGTGCATGCGTGTATATATGCGTGTGAGTGTTTGTCTGCCTATAAGTATTCATATTCGCAATGGCATGTAAATGTCAATATTGATAAGTTTCTTTTCTACTTTTGCAGCTGAGCAGCAGAGAGCCACTGAGGCCAAACAAGAGGCAAAGGCACATGAAGAGGCAATGAAAACCCTGGAGAAGATGAGCGACAACGAGAGGATGTTCCATCAAGAGAGTGTCAAACGCCTGAAGCTAAAGATGGAGGAAGAGAAAGAGAACTTGCAGAGGGAGCAGAAGATAGCACTGGAAAGCAAATTGAGAGAACAGAAGGAATTAGCAGAGAAGGAGTTTACAAAGAAAGCTGAGATGATGGAGGAACAGATCAAGGCTCTAAAGGGGCAACAGGAATCTGTTGACTCAATCACTACATGTGAAAGGATTGCTAAGATAGCTCAAGGCATTCTAGAAACTACGCTTAATGCTTATACATCGCACAAAACTATGAAACTGTTGGCCAAGAAATAATCTTCAAGTGCATAAGTCCGCTGTGCCAGGGTAGGTACAGTTCCGACACAGGATTTCTTGGAATAGGATTTAGCCGACACTGGTTGGCTAGTAATTATCTGACGATTAGTGGGTGGGTATGCGGGAGCATTGTGGGGGGTGTATACCCGATCACACGGCCTTATTAGAACCTGCTTCATCTTCATACTGCTGGGAAAAAACAATCAAACAAAGCACTAGGCTTTATTTCTAGAGGAATAGAATTGAAAAGGAGGGAAGTTCTGCTGAGCCTGTATCAAACCTTGGTTAGATCACAGTTCTGGCCACCATATTATAACAAGGATATAGAGACACTGGAGAGGGTGCAGTGTAGATTTACAAGGACGATCCCAGAAATGTGAGGGTATACATATCAGGAAAGGATTGACAGGATGGGTCTCTTCTCCCCTGAAAAAAGTAGGCCTATGTTTTACATAGGATTACATATACTTCACATAAACAGGAAATTTGGCTCAACCAGTCCGTGCCAGTGTTTATGCTCCACTTGAGCCTCCTCCCATCTTTCCTCATCCAAATCCAGCATCGTAACCCTCTATTCCCTTCTCCCTCATCTCCTTGTCTAGTTTCCCCCTGAAATACACCTACACTATTCACTCCAGCCACTCCCTGTGGTAACAAGTTCCACATTCTCACCACTCTCTGGGTAAAGAATTTTCTCCTGAATTCCCTATTGGATTTCCTGGTGACTATCTTATATTGATGGTCTTTAGTTATGCTCTTCCCCACAAGAGGAAACATTCTCTCTGTATATCTCTGCTATCTCCTCCCTTGACTCTTTTAAAATATGTAGATGCAGTCCATCCGGACCAGGGGCTTTGTCCTTTTTGAACTTGATAATCAGGTGGCTTCAATAGCGGCTTGGTGATATGTCCCACCAGGTTTCCATCTAGGGGGCGAAGACTAAAATCTGCCCCAATAACATTCCCCCAGCTGTTATTTGAATAGGCATTTATTCAATTCCTTTCAAATGGTTTTTACTGCTTCAATTTAAATAGGAGACTCGAAGATGTCAAGTGAATATATTAACATCCATCCAGTAGCATCACTAATTGCTTGAGGTTACTTATTACTGGCAGGCTTAACCCTGTTGTTGCTGTGAGGGAATACAGTGAGTTGGCTGGTTTCAGAACCATTCACTTTATAAAGGAGATAATCTCTACGACTATTGGTGTGTTTCAAGCCCTTGTTGCTCTCTTTTATACTTGAATATCTGGATAGGACAACCCAGGACAAGTGATTTTTTTCCACAGGACCTGTTTGGATTTTGTAAATTTCTGCTTTATTTACATCATAAATATGTGTACTGAGTTGGGAATGAGGATCAAAGTTCAATTAGACTCCATTCAGCCTCTAGCCAGTGATTTTTTATAGTTTAAAAGGGGATACAATGGAGAAGTATACAGATATAGTCACAACCATCATAGGCCGCACAGATGTTCAGGTGATTTGCCCCATATACACAGAAACTAGTAAAACCAGACATGTTGTGGATAAGGTGAAACATGTACTGGTTGATGTAACCAACATATTTATTTCTTCAAAAAAGGCAGGCTTGATGCAGAATAATAGAAATCGATCTTTGGCAACTGCCTCTCGTAATTGTTAGCCATTGCACCAAATATGAAAATTCTCACAGTGAAGGCAATCGCACTTTAATCTGGTGCAAAAAGCTGGTGTAGACCTGACTTTGGCTGAATACAGCAGAGCTTTGTAAATCAGTTAAAAATAGGGGATTAACATAGTGCAAAGTATTTATTGTTCCGCTCAAAATAGCTGGTGCATTTAACATGTTATAAACTGTGCCTTTACAATTGAGGTAATGGCGGATACTTAACACGATTTGCCTGATGTGGTGGGTGCTTATGATAAGTGTGGATGGTGTAAGTGGTGGGGACTGTATTTCAACACATCCTTGCTTCCTGTAGCAAAGCCACGGCTCAGAGTAACTATTTCAAATTGTCTATAAAAACTCAGCAGGTCTGGCAGCATCGGCGGAGAAGAAAAGAGTTGACGTTTCGAGTCCTATGACCCTTCAACAGAACTGAGTAAAGTTAGGAGAGGGGTGAAATATAAGCTGGTTTAAGGTGGGGGGGTGCAGGGGTGGGAGGAGAGAAGTTGAGGGGGGTGCGGTGGTTGTAGGGACAAGCAAGTAGTGATAGGAGCAGATAAGCAAAAGATGTCACAGACAAAGGAACAAAGAAGTGTTAAAGGTGGTGATATTATCTAAGAGAATGTGCTAATTAAGAATGGATGGCAGGACACTCAAGGTACAGCTCTAGTCGGGGTGGGGTGGAAAGATTGACAGGGCATAAAAGGTATAGATTTAAAAATAATGGAAATAGGTGGGAAAAGAAAAATCTATCTAAATTATTGGAAAAAACAAAAGGGGGGGGGACAAAATATAGATTTTTCTTTTCCCACTTATTTCCATTATTTTTAAATCTATACCTGTAATGCCCTGTTAGTCTTTCCACCCCACCCCCACTAGAGCTGTACCTTGAGTGTCCTGCCATCCATTCTTAATTAGCACATTCGTTTAGATAATATCATCACCTTCATCACCCCTTTGTTCCTTTGTCTGTGACATCTTTTGATTATCTGCTCCTATCACTGCTTGCTTGTCCCTACAACCACCACCCCCCCACTTCTCTCCCCCCACCCCCCCCCCACCCCCCCCACCTTAAACCAGCTTATATTTCATCCCTCTCCTAACTTCACTCAGTTCTGTTGAAGGGTCATGAGGACTCGAAACATCAACTCTTTTCTTCTCCGCCGATGCTGCCAGACCTGCTGAGTTTTTCCAGGTAATTCTGTTTTTGTTTTGTTTTGGATTTCCAGCATCCGCAGTAGTTCTTTGTTTTTATCAAATCGTCTATGTTTGGCTGTTAATTATAGCAAGAATTCCTCCTGTCAATGTCTATCGCTTTCCCTATTTTCTGTAAAAAAATTGACTACACATTTCCTCTGAATCTAACTTTATTGTAGTTCAACCCTTCTGTTCAGTTAATTCCGATTTCACTCCATTGAATCTGAAATTAGTTCCATTAATATTACAAAATAAAACATATAAACTGACAAAACTTGATTATATGTGTGTTTTACTTCTTGCAGGTCAATATAGTCCTCAGTGTGCCTTCGCCGGTATGCTCATTCCCCATTTAACAGATCCGATACTTAGACTGCTTTTAACCAGACTCGTCAGGTGGTAATCCCATGGGATTGGTTGGAACGTTAATTTTACACCCGTCTAATATCACTATGGATTAAAATTGCACGGGCTGTACAACCAGCATCACACCCGCTCCTGTCAGTTTACTGACTAGCGAGTTAGCTTAAAATAATCCCAGTGAACATGCCTTTTGAGAGTGGGGTTGGGGAAGTTCTAACCTTAGCCCTTTCTGTTTTTAGATCCAAAACATTTTATGTTTTATGTTGAATCAGAGTGATCAGTGTGCTGGAGCCTGCTGGGCAAGCAGAGTAATGGTATCTGAGGTTTGAGGGCCCAGTCCCAAGTCCTCTCTGCTGCATGAGTGTGTGTGGGATGACTGGAGTGAGTACACTCACCTCTCTATGGGTTAAACTGGAGTTGTGATATGATGACGTTGGCAACAGAAGATGGATTCGGAGGTCGAGCCTGGTGCAGTGTGGGCTGGGTAAGGGTGTCACGAAGAGATAGCAATGTCTATAATGTTACTGGAAATCATTTTTAAATTGGAATTGTAGTAGGGTCTGTGTCTATGTGTGTATCTGGCTTAATTGGATTAGGAGTAAGCCTGGGTGCAATTATGTAGAGTAGTTTTGAGATGTTAATTCGATAAACATAAGGAAGTTAAACGGTAAAGTGCAATTTGCATTTGTTGAATAAACCATTCAAAAGAATCAATAAAATCTTGCACCTAACTGGGAGATTCCAAGCAATGTGCTTATATTACTAATAACATTGGTGGGGTGAAAGGATTATTGTTAGGAGAGGTAAAATTAAAAAACCTAGTAATACAATGGAAAACTTACATTCAAAGGGGAAGCTGGGTACAAACAGAAAGGAGTTTGTGTGTATAAGGCAGAGGCATTTAAGATCTAAGCAGCCTGTTAGCCCTACAACCGTGTCTGCAAAGGAATCAAATTACAAAGGACCCCATTTTGAATTTTTAAGGTCAATTGTGCTTTGCCTGGTGTCTGTTTAAAGTCTATGGGTTACCGTTGCCTTGGTGAAGATTTGCCTTGGTGAAGATTTACCTGGGAGTGATTAATTTGGGTATTTGTTTAAAAGTTATTATGGTAGTAATTTGTAGACATGTGTATGTTTAATTTGTTGTTAAATTAATAAATGTTTAATTTAGTTTTATACAAAAAAACCTTTCGAGGCTCGGTGGTCTGATTCCTGAATTCAGAGCTGCATCTCAAACATACCAATTGAAAATATAGGTTCTGACAGTTGTTCAAGTTACCCTCTGAGATTTAAACATCTCAGCCTTTACCAACTGCTGTGTCATAACAAAGGGGCAGCAGGGTATTTGGGTTTGGATTTTGGGAGGTTCTGGGAATACGATGAATGCTGACGATTACTTGGTGACGGATCTTCTATGTTTCTCCAGTAGGTTCTTTGAGCTAATCTTTGAGCCAGACTGTGAATGAAAGTCACCAAAATGTTAGCTTTATAAACATTTCTGTTGCAGATGCCAAATGCAGTCTTCAAATAGCAAAACATGAAAACCAAAACTGTAAATGGCGGAGATTGGAAACAAAAGCAGTAAATGCCAGAAAAACTCAACAAGTCAAATGGCATCTCTGAGAGAAAAGACAAGTTAATCTTCATTGTGAAAATCCTTCATCAGAAATAGACTCTAAAGATCGTTGTTTTGGAATCTAAAGGATGTTTAAAGGATGTTATGGAGATTTCAGAAAATTATCGAATTCTAATATCTGTGAAAGGGGCTGTACATTTTGAGATTGTTTAGATTATATTAGGAACAGTCCCTCAAGCATGCTCCATCATTCAATTAAATCATTACTGACCTGAACTCCATTGAAGGACATTTGCTTTATATCCCCGAGGGAGGCAATGGTGTTATCGCCAGGGTAATTCTCTGGGGACCTGGGTTTGAATCCTGCCACGGCAGATGGTGGAATTTGAGTTCAATAAAAATCTGGAATTAAAAGTCTAAAGATGACCATGAATCGATTGTTGTAACATCCCATCTGGTTCACCAGTGTCCTTTAGGGAAGGAAATCATCTGGCCTCCATGTGACTCCAGACCCACAGCAATGTGGTTAACTCTTAAATGCCCTCTGAACAAAGGCAATTTGGGATGGGCAATAAATGCTGGTCTAGCCAGTGATGCTCAGATGAATGAATTTTTTTTAAAAAGCCTTATCAACAAAAATCTATAAATCTCAGTCTTTCATACTGTTTAGGGGGAGAGGATTCTAGATTTCTACTACCCTCTGTGTGAAAAGTGCTTCTTGGCTCTAATTTTAAGATCAATTTAAAGACCCCTGTTCTTCATTACCCCATTAGAGGAAATGGTCTCTCTGCATCTACCCCATCAAACCCCTTAAACATTTTAAGCCCATCAATCACATCACAATCGCATCTTCTATACTTAAGAGAATACAAGTGAAGTGATGCAAGCCATTTAACCACCCCCCTCCCCCCGCCAAGTCCCCTGGATTATTCAGTCACTGGGAGGCTATTTCTCCTGGTTGGGGAATCTAAACCTTGGGGGCACAGTCTCAGGATGATCATTTAGGACTGAGATGAGGAGGAATTTCTTCACTCAGAGGGTTGGGAATCTTTGGAATGTTCCCCCCAAGAAGGCCGTGGATGTTCTATTATTGGGCGGAATAATATGGGGGAACGGACAGAAACCATGTCAGCATGGAGCTGACATGCTCCACACTGACCCGTCCCACAGCAATAAAGCACTGCAGGACTCATTAGCGAGGACCGAGGTGGGACTTCCACACCTCTTTGGGGCAAAGTCCCGCCATCTGGATTGGCCAGCAGCTCCATCAGCCCTGGCAGCGCCAGGGAATCTTCAGTGGCAGCTGCCGGAACTGTAGGTCAGTCATGGAGCCTAAGGCCTAGAATCCCTGGAGCAGGTAAGTCTCGAGTCTTGGGCCGGGAGGGTTAGGGAAGGTTGGGAGAGGGGCAGTGTGGGGGAGGGGGGTGGGTTAATGGGAGGGGGCAGGTAGGAAGGAAAAGGGGGTTCCGCCTAAGATTGGTAAACCGTAGCCCCTGAATAGTGACACACCTGCCTGCCCCACTTTCTCCCTGCCCTTTTACCATTTCAGGTTAAAAATCGGGCTTCCCACTCTCTCCCTGCTGCCTGTGTGGGCAGCGTATCATCAAGGTCAATTGGCTTGAAAACATGCCTAACTGACCCTTCATTGTTCATTTTAATATGGCTGATTTCAATGGCCTTCCACCCACCCTCCCATATTATAGGGGAGAGCTTGGAGGTGGGTGAGAAGGTGGTGGGATGGGTGCCACCCCATTTTACGTGCCCCCGCCAATGGGAAACACGCCTGCTGGGGGCACATAAACTTGAGTATATTCAAGAACGGGACAGATAGATTTTTGATTTCTCAGTCACTCGGGGGAAATGGCGAGTGAGCGGGAGAGCAGAATTGAGGCAGAGGATCAGCCACAATCATATTGCGTGGCAGAGCAGGCAGAGGAGGGTCGTATGATTTATCCCTGCTCCCATTTCTCATGCTCTTATATCTAAACCTCTATAATATAATGTATCAGGATATTATTTGTATCATACATGAATACTGTTATATTATATCATATATTTAATACGTTTACAGCTACATACCATACCTGAATATTATTTTAATCATATATGATTACTGTAGATTATAAAAAATTATGTATTTCCTGTTGTATAACAAATATTATTTGAATCATACATGAATACTGTTAGATTATATCATATATTTAATACGTTTACAGCTATATACCATACCTGAATATTATTTTAACCATATATGATTACTCTTAGATTATAAAATAAAATTATGTACCTCCTGTTGTATAACAGAATATTATTTGCATCATATATGAATACTGTTAGATTATATCATATATTTAATACATTTACTGCTGTATAATATAGCAGTATATTATTTGAAGTATATATTAATACTCTGTTAGATTATATCCTGTCTATTGTGTGTTTCCTGCTGTTTGGTGGTTTCATTCATTCACCTATTTGCGTGACAGGGGTTTACCTCACTCCACCCTTACATGGGCGGTTATTTCAGCGAATCTTTGGAGCTACCAGGAACTGAAAGTGAAAATGTTTGTGATGTCCCGAGTAGGAAGTGAGTTTCGTTCGGGCTGAATGTTGTTTTCACCGGATTAGGTGTAAGGAGGAGCCATCCTGCCTGAGCTGTGCTCACAGTGCCTGCCGGTCCTGTATGTTAACCCGGTGCTAGGAGGAGACAAGGGCAGAGGGGGGGAAAGGTTGACTCTCTGCGGGATGAAGCCTCCCCCTGGGACTGCCCAGTCCCTGGGTGGACAGGTTAGCCCGCTGAAAGGCAGCTCTCTGCAGCAGTGCCAGGAACACCAACAGCCGCTGAGACTTTACTGTAAAACCCACAAGCAGCCGCTCTGCCTGCTTTGCCAGGGTTCAAAATGGCACAGGAACCACCAGGTGGTCCCTGTGGAAGAAGCTGCCGAAGAGGTTAAGGTGAGGGCTGTGGGGAGAGCTGAACACGGAGATATCCCTGTACAATCACCTGTTTCTGGCTGCAGGTAGCTGGGAACTTGTCTGTTTTGCCCCGTGTGGACTGTTGCTCAGCTCATGGTCGACCGTCACTTAGAGGCGACTGAGAAAATAGAGGGGGACACAAACTGAGCAAATCTGCACTAGAGAATATGGTGATTATTAGCTGCTTTTGATCTTATTCAGGCATCCAGCACAGGACGGCAAGAATTAAGAACAGGAGTAGGCCATTCGGCCATTGGGCTGAATGTGGCCTCAACTCCACTTTTCCTGACTGCCTGTATGACTCCCAAAGTCTAACTCAGCCTTGAATACATTCAGTGACCCAGCCTCCATTGCTCTCCAGGGAAGAGAATTCCAAAGACTAATGACCCTCTGAGAGAAAAAAAATCTCTTACCCTTAGTCTTAAAGGGAAGACCCTGAATTTTTCAACGGTGACCTCCTAGTTCTAGACTCCCCCACATCCTCTCAGCATCTGCCATGACAAGTCCCCTCAGGGCCTTATACATTTCAATAAGATCACCTCTCCTTCTAAACTCCACTGGATACATGTCCAGTCTGTTCAACCTTTCCTCATAAGATAACCACCTCATCCCAGGAATCAGTCGAGTGAACCTTCTCTGAGCTGCTTCTAACGCAATTATATCCTTAACGAAGGAGACCAAAACTGCACACAGGACTCCAGACACAGTCTAACTAAGGCCCTGTGCAATTGTAGCTTCACTTCGCTGTTTTTATATTCGATTCCACTTGCAATAAACCACCAGCATTCCATTTGCCTTCCTAATCACTTGCTGCACCTGCATATCAACTTTTTGTGATTCATGTACCAGGACACCCAGATCCCTCTGTATCAGAGTCCTGCAATCTCTCTCCATTCAAATAATATCCTGCTTTTCTATTCTTCCTGCCAAAGTCGACAAGCCCACATTTTCCCACATTGTATTCCATCGGCCAAATTTTTGCCAGGATTCGCTTGATAATCCTTAGCTTTTCAAGCAGTTTTAACATTTGTGACAACCTATTTAAAACTAACACATTAACAGCTCTGTTACAACAGCAAAGAGATGAATGCCATACGAATGCATGATACGTTCATATTTCTAATCATAATTTTCAGACTTAACTGAGTTTATAAATGAGATGATTTCAGCAGCAATGATCAATAATTAACCGATATGTCACGTTCTCAGCAGGAATTGCTGCAAACATTAGTGAAACCACTCCAGTAGAAGAAGGGAATGCAATACCTCAAAGAGCAACTATGAGAGAACATTAGCTTACATTCAGGTACATTTAATATCATTTTATTTCATATTCTTTAACTATAAGGCTTTGAACTTTTAGTTAAAACATCCAACCCTCCTTCCCAAAACCAAACCATAATGTAACAACCTGTGTCTATGCTGTTCATGTAGAAAGACCATAAATAAAAAATAGTCGCAAATAAATCCCACCGGGAATTCAGGAGAAACTTTTCTACTCGAGAGTAATGAAAAAGTGAAACTCACTAACTCTGGGAGAAGTTGAAACAAATAGAGTAGATGCATTCAAGGGGAACCATGAGGGAGGAAGGGATAGACAGTTATGTCGATAGACTGAGATGGAGTAGAATGAGAAGAGGGTTGTGAGGAGCATAAATACTGGTATGGGTTTGTAGGGCCAAATGGCCTGCTGAACATATTTTGTAAGGATGTTGTCTTTTTGATTTAAATGCAAGAGCAGCTGAGTAATTCATTTGATGTCATCTCCACTTTGGGGGAACTGCTTTTTCATCCAGACTGTGGCTGCTGGCAATAGCTGTATTATAATCTCCACAGGAAACAGCTGCTCGAGACTCCCTGAGACTCTGCCCCGAGATAGCTCAGTACATGTCTCAGCTGGTCTCAGTAACGGTGACCATGAAACCATCATCGATTGTTGTAAAAACCCATCTGGTTCACTAATGCCCTTTAGGGAAGGAAATCTGCCGCCCTTACCCGGTCTGGCCTACATGTAACTCCAGACCCACAGCAATGTGGTTGACTCTTAACTGCTCTCTGAAATAGACGAGCAAGCCACTCAGTTCACTGGCAATTAGGGACGGGCAACAAATGCTGGCCTTGCCAGCGATGCCCCACATTCAATGAACGAATAAATAAAACAAAAACTATTTTGAAGAATAGCACGGGAGTTCTCCCCGGCGCCCTAGCCAAATTTTCTCCTGGGTCAGCATCACAAATGCAGATCTTCTGGTCATTATCACTGTGGGAGCTTGCTGTGTGCAATTTGGCTGCCATGATCCCACATTACAACAGTGTCTACACTACAAAAGTACGCCATTGGCTGCAAAGCACTTTGAGGCATCAGATTGTCATAAAAAGCACTATATAAATGCAAATCTATTTTTTAAACAAATAATGTGGTCATTTTCACACTGCATGTTTGTGTGAGTTTGCTGTGTGCAAACTGACTGCCGTTTTCCTCACATTAGGACTTCATTGGCTGTTAAGCGTTTTGGGACATTCTGAATTCATGTTTAATATGAGCATTTTTTTTTTTAACTGAACTGCATGTAGGTTTCAAAATGTTTCCAGAAAGCCTAAGAGAGCTCCTCGCTTACTGACAACGCGTAAAGCCTGGTTCCAGGTGCCACTGGAGTTATACAACAGCAACTTATATTTATATAGCAACCTTATCAAACACCTCGAGGAGTTTCCTAGGAGCATCATGTGCCACCGAGTCACATGAGGAGATATCAGGTCAGATGATCAAAAACTAAAAGAAAGATCGGCTTTAAGGAGTGTCTTATATTTAAAGTGGGGTGGGGAGGTATAGGGAGTGTATCCCAGAGCTTGGGGCCCAGGCAGCTGAAGGCATGGCAGCCAATGGTGAGGCAATTAAAATCGAGGGTGCTCAAGAGGGCAGAATTAGAGGAGTGCAGATATCTTGGAGATGTGTGGGACTGGAGGAGTTTGCAGAGATAGGGAGGGGGCAAAGCCATGGGGGGGGATTGAAAACAAGGATGAGAATTTTACAATCAAAACATTGCTTGACTGGGAGCCAATGTAGGTCAGCGAGCACAGGGGTGATAGGGGAATAGACTTGCTGTGAGTTAAAACATGGGCAGCAGAGTGTTGGATGAGCTCGTGTCTCCAGAGGCTAGAATGTGGGAGACCAACCAGAAGTGTGTTGGAGCAGTCAAGTCTAGAGATAATGAAGGCATGAATGAGGGATTCAGCAGCGGATCAGCTGAGACAAGGCAAAGTCTGGGGAGGCTAGAGAGGTGGGAGTAGGTGGAAGTTAGAAATATGAGGTCACCTTGGAATCAAATGTAACACCGAGATTGGGAACAGACTAGTTTATTCTGAGACTGTTGCCAGGGAGAGGGATGAAGTGAGTAGCTGGGGAATGGAGTTTGGAGTGGGGTCCAAAAATAGTGGCTTCAGCCTTTCCAATATTTAATTGGGGGAAATTTCCATTCATCCAGATGGATGTCGGGAAGTAGTCTGAGAATTTAGCAGTAGGGGAGTTGAGAGAGGTGGTGGTGTGGTAGCACTGGGTGTCATCAGTGTACATGTGAAAAACTAAGACTGCGCTTTCAGATAATGTCATGGAGAGGCAGCATGTAGATAAAAAAATAGGAGGCGGGGGGATGGAGGGAAGGATCGATCCTTGGGGGACACCAGAGATAATAGTACAGGTGCAGGAGGAGAAAGCATTGCAAGTGATTCTGTGGCTATGATTATAGATGAGAATGGAAGCAGGGGAGAGCAGTCCCACCCAGCTGGATGACAGTGGAGAGGTGTGGAGGAGGATGGTGTGGTCAACCATGTCCAAGGTTGTGCACAGACTCAGAAGGGCGAGGACGGAGAGTTTACCTTTTTAACTGTCACATAAGACTTGTGACATCGATAAGTGCCATTTCAGTTACAGTGGAAGAGGCAGAAACCTGATTGGAGGGATTCAAACATGGAGTTCAGGGGAAGGTGGGAACAGATTTTCCAAGTCTTTGGGAAGGAGATGAAATATAGTTTGCATGGGATTAAATGTTTGTATTCTTCAGGAGAGGGGTGAGGAAGGTAGATTTAAATGACAGAGGTACAACACCTAAGGAGAGAGAGCCCTTAAACAGTATTGGCTAACATGGGGACCAGGAGATGAAATTGGTTCTAATCACAGAAGGAAGCCATTCAGCCCATTGTATCTGTGCCGGCTCTCTGAAGTAGTGTTGAGGTAGCAGGAGCTGTGTCCTACACCTATTGCGATATCAAACCCAGTGGTTCGAGCCTGTCCCCTTTATTGGGCTCACACTGCAGGTCCCCCTGGAATGAGGTCACACCCTGTTTCTAGATCATTCTGCAACTTTTAAGGTCAGAAAGTGTTTGCTTGTAAAATATGGAATATGAGCGCCCTCTTATGGTCCTATAATTGACTCTGGATTTAGGAATACATTGGGTGCCATTTTCCATGCCTGCCGGTCATTGGGATTCTCCAGCCTGCTGAAAGTCAATGGACTTCTGGCTGGCCTGCCTCATCCCCCACCCCATTAATTCCGACAGTTGATTCTCAAACATACATACATGAAAAACCGAAGGTTGAAACAACGTGTAACAACTCTCTCAGAGCCTCATATTGCCGTTTGAATCGTTCTTCTCGCACAGCTGCGGACGAGCAAGGCAGAGCAACAAGTTAAGAAAGAACTTGAGAAACTTCACCAGTTCCCCCTCAAGGAAGAGAAGATTGCTTTGCAGAAACTGAAACAAGAAGAGAAGAGGAAGTGTCAGGCGATGAAGGGAAAGATCGTGAAGATAACTGAAGAAATGGCAGCACTGTCTGGCACCATTGAGGAGATTCAGCAGCTGCTGAGTGAGGAGGATCATATCCTATTTCTCAAGGTAGGGGGGCGGTTTTCTTACTCGTCTTTTCCCAGT
The DNA here is from genome assembly GCF_964194155.1 of Cetorhinus maximus. Classification (NCBI taxonomy): domain Eukaryota; kingdom Metazoa; phylum Chordata; class Chondrichthyes; order Lamniformes; family Cetorhinidae; genus Cetorhinus; species Cetorhinus maximus. The sequence continues at coordinate 5,460,994 of NC_135899.1, forward strand.
TCTCACCGGTTACTCCTTGAACTAGTGCAGCAACAGAACCCGACCTGTGTCAACCGTGGCTTAGCAGGCAGCACTGTTGCTGTCCGAGCACACAATCCAGGCTGACACTGCCGTAAAGTGCTGAGGGAGTGCTGCACTGTTGGAAGTGCTGCCTTTCATCTGAGACATTAAACCCAATCCCACTCAGCTAGATGTAAAAATATTCCTTGGCAGTATTTGAGGAATTTCTAGCGGGGAAGGCTAGAAGTGTGAGTGTGTGCATTTCAGCATTGGCTGGCTCTGTGGTCATACCGCCCTCACAGTTGAATAGCCAGCAGACGTTCCGCCATTAGACTCAGACATAACCACAAGGCTGATGTACCAGGGGGCTCCCGCTGTCCATGGGATTCTATCTCAGTGAAGAATCAATGTCTTCAGAAGAAGAGAGGGGATAGAATGGGAGAACAATGGAGAGAATTAGTAAGGACAGATCTATTACTATTTTCTTGGAAATATGAAGCACACACTGTCCATCTTTAGCAGCTTATCTTGCAGAGAATATAAATGACAATAGATTAATTACATCTTGATAATTTATACTGGATTGTTAACCAGTGAGATGCATTATGAATTAACATCACCTTTATTTTCAGTTGTATTGAATCACAATAAATTCACATTCTCGGGATAAAGGACTGGTTTTGCTGTTTAAAATCAGAAAAACACTGCTATTTATCTGAAACCTACTCTAATTGAATTTGCCTGTTCTTTGGTACCGAAAGTTCTGTAAAACAAGGAGACTAACTGCTGTGTTTTTTGATTCTCTTTCAGAAAGTTCCGGAAATGGAGAAAAGTTACAGGTTAAATGCTTAACGTGAATCTTTTCTTTTTAATTTGTCCACAATTCCAACAAAAGCTGCTATTACCTTCCACTGTCTCTCTTCTTACAGAGCGAAAAGGACCATCCCAGTCCCAGCGAGCACTTGTCCCATTGTTAATGTAGAGAAGTGTATTGAATCACTCCAGTATCGAGTCTGGAAGCAGATGTTGACAGTGGTTAGCACCGGTGGGTGACATCTGCTCCATGTTTCCTTCCCAGCATCGTGCACAAGACTGATCTCTCCCGGCACAGTTCCCGAAGACGCAATTTGCCAATTCTCTCCTGAAAGCGTAATTGCCATTCTGTTTTGGAAGAATATATCATCCTCGAACATTCCACAATCCGGCACGCATTCCAGATGGTGGAGGCAGGTTCAATAGCTATTTCTGGAAGGAATTAGATATATACTTGAAAAGGAAAATTTGTAGGGCTATGGGGAAGATCAGAGAAGTGGGACAAATTGGATAGATCTTTCAGAGAGCCAGTACCAACACGATGGGCCAAATGTCCTCCTTCTGTGCCATTTCATTGTATGATTCTAGAAATCCTTGTTAGTCACAGTGGATAGATGATGAATTTATTTTCCTGACAGTTTATTTATTTTTAACCATTTTATAATCAGTTAAATCCACAGCCAGAGGAATGCTGTATGAACATGAATGTTGGCCACTAATATGGATACTCATTCCTTGGAGCAAATTAATAAATAGGGACCCCTTTGACCAGATTCATCAAAATTGTGGGAGTTTTCCTCTCGGCTCTATGTCCCAGCAACATTTTAATTACAGCAAGGCTGTTTCTGCGCAAATTATAGAATCATACAGCACTATGAAAGCCATTCGACCCATTCTTCTTGCAAGGCTCTTTAAAAGAGATGTCCAATTACCCCACTCCACTACTCATCCCCCATGGCCGTGCAAAATCTTTCCTTTTAAAGCATAGATGCCATTGCCCTTTTGAAAGTTACGAGTGAATTTGCTTCCCATCGGCAGGGCAGACCCACCAGAGGCAGTTGCACAGTGGTATACAGTCGGGATGGAGTTTCTCTGGGAGTCCTCAATGCTGACTCCAAAGTCTCATGGCATCAGGTCAAACACGGGCAAGGAAACCTTCTACTGGTTACTACCCTCCCTCAGCTGATGAATCAGTATTGCTCCATGTTCAACACCACTTGGAAGAAACACTTTGGGTGGCATGGTCACAGAGTGTACTCTGGGTGGGGAATTCACTGTCCATCACCAAGAGTAGCTCAGGAGCAGCACTACTGACCAAGCAAATCAAGTCTTAAAGGACATAGCTACTAGACTGTACTTGTAACAAGTAGTGAGAGAACCAACAAGAGGGCAAAACCTACTTGACCTCGTCCTCACCACTCTACCTGTCGCAGATACTCCTGTCCATGTCAATATTGGCCAGAGTGGCCACCACACAGTCCTTGTGGACATCAAAGATCCCCTCCATCTATTATGTGGCATTACCACTCTTTTAAATGGGATAGATTTTGAACATCGAGCAACTCAAAACTGGGCACCCATGAGGCTCTGTGGGCCATCAGCAGCAGCAGAATTGTACTCAACCACAATCTGTAACCTCATGGCCTGGCATATCCCCCACTCTACAATTACCACCAAGCCCGGGGATCAACCCTGGTTCAATGTGGAATACAAGGGGGTATGCTAGCAGCAGCACCAGCCATACCTAATAATAAGGTGTCAACCTGGTGAAGCTACTACATGGCACTTGCATGCCAAGCAACAGAAGAGGCAGCCTGCAACAGACAGAGCTAAGTAACCCCACAGTTAACAGATCAGATCCAAGCTCTGCAACCCTGCCACCTTCAGTCGTGAATGGTGGCGAAAAATTAAGCAACAAACAGGAGGAGAAGGCTCCACAAATATCCCCATCCTTAATGATGGGGGAGCCCAGCACATCAGTGCAAAAGATAAGGCTGAATCACTTGCTACAATCTTCAGCCAGAAGTGCGGAGTGGATGATCCATTTCAGTCTCCTCCTGAGGTTTCCCACATCACCCTGACAAAATCCCGGCTGTAGTACTGAAGAAATAGCCGCAGCCCTAGCCAAGCTGTTCCAGTATAGCTACAACTCTAGCATCTACCTGACAACATGGAAAATTGCCCAGGTATGGCCTGTCCACAAAAAGCAGGACAAATCCAATCCGGCCATCAATAGACTTCATTCATGAACAAAGTGATGGATGGCGTCGATGACAGTGGTGTCAAGTGGCACTTACTCATCCATAACCTGCTCATCAATACCCAGCCCAGATTCAGCCAGGATTACATGGTTCCTGACCTCATTACTGACTTGGTCCAAATATGGACAAAAGAGCTAAATTCAGGAGGTGAGATGAGAATGACTGTCCTTGACATTAAGAAAATATTTGACCGAGTGTGGCATCAAGGGGTGCTAGAAAAATTGAAGTCAATGAGAATCAGGGGCAAAACTCTCCACCGGTTGGAGTCATGCCTAGCACAGAGGAAGATGGTTGTGGTTGTTGGAGGTCAGTCATCTCAGCTCCAGAACATCACAGCAGGAGTTCCTCAGGGTAGTGTCCTTGGCCCAACCATCTTCAGCTGCTTTATCAATGACCTTCCCTCCATCATAAGGTCAGAAGTGGGGATGTTCGCTGATGATTGCACAATGTTCAGCACCATTCACGACTCCGCAGATACTGAAGCAATCTGTGTCCATATGCAGCAAGACTTGGACAACATTCAGTCTTGGGCTGATAAGTGGCAAGTAACATTCATAACACATAAGTGGCAGGCAATGACCAATGCCAACAAGAGAGAATCCAACCATTTCCCCTTGACATGAAATGGCATTACCATCGTTGAATCCCCATTATCAACGTCCTGGGGGTTGCCATTGACCAGAAACTTGCCTGGACCAGTTACATAAATGCTGTGGCTCTGAGAACAAGTCAGAGGCTGGGAATTCTGCAGAGAATAACTCATCTCCTGACTTCCTAAGGCCTGTCCATCAATTACAAGACAGGAGTGTGACGGAATTCTCTCCACTCGCCTGGATGGGTGCAGTTCCAACAACACTCAAGAAACTCAACACCATCCAGGACAAAGCAGCCCGCTTCATCAGCACCCCATCCAACATATTAAACATTAATTCCACCCACCACTGACGTGCAGTGGCAGCAGGTGCGCCATCTACAAGATGCGCTGCAGCAATTTGCCAAGGCTCCTTCGACAGCACCTTCCGAACCTGCGACCTCTACCACCTAGAAGGATAAGGGCAGCAGATAGATGGGAACACCACCACCTGGAAATTCCTCAACAAGCCGCTCACCATCCTGACCTGGAAATATATTGCTGTTCCTTCACTGTTGCTGGGTCAAAATCCTGGAACTCCCTTCCTAACAGCACTGTGGGTGTACCCACACCACAGTGGTTCAAGAAAGCAACTCACCACCACTTTGTCAAGGGACAATCAGGGATGGGCAATAAATGCTGGCCTAGCCAGCGAAAGTGCCCATTCTATGCATGAAGAAAAAAATGGTGGGGAATCACAAGCTATTCACAGAAGGTCAATGAGCCCAATATCACTGAAGGTGATGGTAACATTGCCCTGTTTCTGTCCATTGCCTCCTTGTTAATATTACTACTCATCTTATCAGTAAGCGAGCCAAGTGTGCATGTTACATGTGTTAATGACCTGTTTATTTATGTTCCCTCTAAACCTATTCCCCCAGCTCCAGTAACCTTGGACCCTTGTACCGCTCACCCTCACCTACTCCTGTCCGAAGAGCTCAGCAGGGCGTGAGTCACTCCTTGAAAAAAACAGCAGCCACTCTTGGACTGTCCAGAAAGATTCAATCCTTGCCTCTGTGTCCTGGGACGTGAGGGATTCGCATCCGGGAAACACCACTGGGAGGTGGTGGTGGGACAAAAGACTGAGTGGGATGTGGGTCTGGCCAGAGGATCTATCAACAGGAAAGAGGCCATTGACCTGAATCCAGATAACGGAGCCTGGTTAATAGCACTGAGAAATGGAAATCAGTGCAGAGCTGCAACCAAAACTTGGAAATACTTAGACCTGAGGGAGAAGCCGAGAAAGATTTGAGTCTGCCTGGATTATGAGGGAGGGAAGGTGTCCTTTTATAATGCAGATACAATGTCCCATATCCACACTTTCACTGATAGGTTCCATGAGAAGCTGTATCCTTTTTTTCAGCCCTGGTCACAATAATGGGGGGAGAAATGCTGAACCCCTGAAAATCTGTCCTCACAAAGTAACAATTCAGGAAGAATAGGATTTTTTTGAATCAGAAGGAAATACTGCAGATGCTGGAAATCAGAAAGAAAAGCAGCTAATGCAGGAAATACTCAGCAGGTCAGGCAGCATCTATGGAGAAAGGAGCAAAGTTAACATCTAAGACAGTACAGTCATTAAACATTTGAGTTTGACAACTTTAATCTTCATCCAAATTTACTCTCAGAGATTTAGTCTCAAACAGCAGATGCTGGTCATGGAGAATTTTTTAAAATTTGCTAATAAGATGTGGCCATCAATGGCTGGGTCAGTATTTATTGCCCATCGCTAATTGTCCTTGAGATCTGAGTGGCTTGCCAGGCAGTTTCAAAGGGCATTTGAGAGTCAGCCACATTGCCCTGAGTCTGGAGTCACATGTAGGCCAGACCGGGTAAGGAGGGTAGATCTCCTTCCCTAAAGGGCATTAGTGAACCAGATGGGTTTTTAACGACAATCGGCAAGAGTTTCATGGTCCTCATTAGACTTTCAATTCGAGATTTTTTTTTATTGAATTCAGATTTCACCATCTGCCATGGTGGAATTCAAACCAGGGTTCCCAGAGCATCACCAAGGGTATCTGGAATACTAGTCCATTGACAATACCACTATACCTCCGCCTCCTCAGAATGACTGCGCCAGAGCCACTGGGAATGGGGGAAGTGTGGACTAGTGCGAGGAGTGGGGATCCTCTATTGCTACACAGCTGGTGGTGAAGGGGCCTACCTACCTTTCTTTGCTGTATTCCAAGGCCATGGAAACCTCCTTCTCTTTGCCAGATTTTCCATACTTCCCTTCCGCTGTCGGGCCATTTATGGGGAGATGGTGGTGTGGTAATGTCACCTGACTAGAAATCCAGTGGCCCGGGCTAGTTTCCTGGGGCATGGGTTCAAATCAGCTGGTGGAGTTTAAATTCAATTAATAAAATCTGGAATTGGTAATTACTCTCAGTAATGGTGACCATGAAACTGTTATCAATTGTCGTAAAATTGTTATCTGGTTCACCAATGTCCTTTAGGGAAGGAAATCTGCCCTCCTTACCTGGTCTGGCCTACATGTCACTTCAGGCCCCCAGCAATGTAATTGGCTCTTAACTGCCCTCTGAATTGGCCCTGCAAGCCTCTCAGTTCAAGGGCAATTAAGGATGGGCAACAAATGCTGGCCTTACCAGTGACACCCACATCCCATGAAAGAATAAATAAATAACCCTGTACCCCTCCCTCAGACCCATCTTTTGCTTCTATACTAAACTGGTCCCATTTTGCCCAGGCCCATCATTGTTTCTATCAATTAATCTCTCCTGCCTCCCACCATATTGCAGATCTTCCCTTTTGTTATTTCCTCCCCTCCCTTTCGCCCCCTCTATACTTATTTAAAACCTTTTACATCCCTAACATCTTCCAGTTCTGGTGAAGCCTCATCAACTTAAAACCTTAACTTTGTTCCCTCACCACAGATGCTGTCTGGCCTGATGAGCATTCTCAGTATTTTCTATTTTATTTCAGGATTATTTACTTCTTATTTGCACGTTAACTATAGCATGCGCTTTTCAGACAATGAGCAGAAATGGACTAAATGAGCAATGTTTGGTAATTTTAAGATATAATACATTGCCCCTTATCTAAATTTCCAATTTGTAGCAAAATTTCATTGCCTCTCTACAAATAGACAAGCAAATTAGGCAGCTTACTTCCACGTGATTTAGGGACAAAAAATTCAGTGTAAGACTCTTTTCAACATTACTGTTGTGATCAAAAGATATTTTTCAGAGTATTGATTACAATGTGGGGACTGTTAACATGGTTCTATCTGGATTATGTTGTGGGGACTGTTAACTTGGTTCTAATCGGATTATGTTGTGGGGACTGTTATCTTGGTTCTATCTGGATTATGTTGTGGGGACTGTTAACTTGATTCTAATCGGATTATGTTGTGGGGACTGTTAACTTGGTTCTAATCGGATTATGTTGTGGGGCCTGTTAACTTGATTCTAATCCGATTATGTTGTGGGGACTGTTAACTTGATTCTAATCGGATTATGTTGTGGGGACTGTTAATATGGTTCTATCTGGATTGTGTTGCAGGGCCTGTTAACTTGGTTCTAATCGGATTATGTTGTGGGGCCTGTTAACTTGATTCTAATCCGATTATGTTGTGGGGACTGTTAACTTGATTCTAATCGGATTATGTTGTGGGGACTGTTAACTTGGTTCTAATCGGATTACGTTGTGGGGACTGTTAACTTGATTCTAATCGGATTATGTTGTGGGGCCTGTTAACATGGTTCTATCTGGATTGTGTTGTGGGGACTGTTAACTTGATTCTAATCGGATTACGTTGTGGGGACTGTTAACTTGATTCTAATCGGATTATGTTGTGGGGACTGTTAACTTGATTCTAATCGGATTGTGTTGTGGGGACTGTTAACTTGGTTCTAATCGGATTATGTTGTGGGGACTGTTAACTTGGTTCTAATCGGATTGTGTTGTGGGGACTGTTAACTTGATTCTAATCGGATTGTGTTGTGGGGACTGTTAACTTGGTTCTAATCGGATTATGTTGTGGGGACTGTTAACTTGATTCTAATCGGATTACGTTGTGGGGACTGTTAACTTGGTTCTAATCGGATTACGTTGTGGGGACTGTTAACTTGATTCTAATCGGATTACGTTGTGGGGACTGTTAACTTGGTTCTAATCGGATTATGTTGTGGGGACTGTTAACTTGGTTCTAATCGGATTATGTTGTGGGGACTGTTAACTTGGTTCTAATCGGATTATGTTGTGGGGACTGTTAACTTGGTTCTAATCGGATTACGTTGTGGGGCCTGTTAACTTGATTCTAATCGGATTGTGTTGTGGGGACTGTTAACTTGGTTATAATCGGATTATGTTGTGGGGACTGTTAACTTGATTCTAATCGGATTACGTTGTGGGGACTGTTAACTTGGTTCTAATCGGATTACGTTGTGGGAACTGTTAACTTGGTTCTAATCGGATTATGTTGTGGGGACAGTTAACTTGGTTCTAATCGGATTATGTTGTGGGGACTGTTAACTTGATTCTAATCGGATTACGTTGTGCGGCCTGTTAACTTGATTCTAATCGGATTATGTTGTGGGGACTGTTAATTTGATTCTAATCGGATTATGTTGTGGGGACTGTTAACTTGGTTCTAATCGGATTGTGTTGTGGGGACTGTTAACTTGATTCTAATCGGATTATGTTGTGGGGACTGTTAACTTGATTCTAATCGGATTGTGTTGTGGGGACTGTTAACTTGATTCTAATCGGATTATGTTCATGTTTGGCGCAGTTAATGGTTATTAAAGAATGATGCAGCACAAAAGGAGACCCTGGGTCCTGTCATGCTTGTTCCAGCTATTTGAAAGACCCATCCAGTTAGTCCCACTCCCCTGGCTTTTTCCTGTCTACTCCTGCAAATGTTCCCCCACTTCAAGAATTTATCCAATTCCATTTTAAAGGTTATTATTTGATTTGAAATGTATGTGTTGTGGTCGGGAAGTTTATTTTAACATTGATTTGGATTTCACGGCCACAGATTGGGTGGGCCAACCCCACCCCTGGCACCCCCCCTGCACCGCCCCACGGTCATGTGAAATACGGCGTGATGAGGTCAGTCCACTGTCACCGCGCCAGTCTCTGAATCTACGGAAGACAAGTGGGTGCGGAAACCAGAAGTCTGTCCGCCATTTTGAAATAACCAATTAACAAACTATTGAGCTTGCTAAAGAGCCCATTATTTGCAATTGTTCACTGCCCAGTCCATGTTGCAGCTGTTGGACAAGAAAAGATTTGGCAGTACTTCATGACATGTATAAGGAGGCAGCACAAGTGGGGAAGGAAAGACCTTCCAACAGAAGCAAGCCGGCGTTTTGTTTATTCATTCATGGGGCGTGGGCTTCGCTGGCAGGGCCAGCATTTATTGCCCATCCCTAATTCCCCTTGAGAAAGTGATGAGAGCTGCCTTCTTGAACTGCTGCAGTCCATGTGGTGTAGGTACATCCACAGTGCTGTTAGGGAGGGAGTTCCAGGATTTTGAACCAGCGACAGTGAAGGAACGGCGATATATTTCCAAGTCAGGATGGTGAGTGACTTGGAGGGGAATTTCCAGGTGGTGGTGTTCCCATCTATCTGCTGCCCTTGTCCTTCCAGATGGTAGTAGTCGTGAGTTTTGAAGGTGCTGTCGAGGGAGCCTTGGTGAATTCCTGCAATGCATCTTGTAGATGGTACACACTGCTGCTACTATGGGCTGGTGGTGGAGGGAGTGAATGTTACTGGATGTGCTGCCAATCAAGCGGGCTGCTTTGTCCTGGATGGTGTCAAGCTTCTTGAGTGTTGTGGGAGCTGCATTCATCCAGGCAAGTGGGGAGTATTCCATCACACTCCTGACTTGTACCATGTAGGTGGTGGACAGGCCTTGGGGAGTCAGAAGATGGATTACCCGTCACATGATTCTGAGCCTCTGACCTGCTCTTGTAACCACAGTATTTATATGGCAAGTCCAGTTCAGTTTCTGGTCAATGGTAACCCCCAGGATGTTGATAGTCGGGCATTCAGTGATGGTAATGCCATTGAACATCAAGTGGCGATGGTTGGATTCTCTCTTGTTGGAGATGATCATTGCCTGACACTTATGTGGCGCGAATGTTACTTGCCATTTGTCAGCCCAAGCCTGGATGCTGTCCAGGTCTTGCTACATTTGGACATGGATTGCTTCAGTATCTCAGGAGTCGTGAATGATGCTGAACATTGTGCAATCAGCAGCAAAGATCCCCATTTCTGACATTATGATGGAAGGAGGGTCATTGATGAAGCAGCTGAAGATGGTTGGGCCGAGGACACTACCCTGAGGAACTCCTGTGGTGATGTTCTGGAGCTGAGATGACTGACCTCCAACAGCCACAACCGTCTTCCTAGGTATGATCACAACCAGTGGAGAGTTTTCCCCCTTATTCCCATTGACTTCAGTTTTTCTAGGGCTCCTTTATGCAACACTCAGTCAAATGCGGCCTTGATGCCAAGGGCAGTCACCCTCACCTCACCTCGGGAGTTCAGCTCTTTTGTCCATGTTTGAACCAAGGCTGTAATGAGGTCAGGAGCTGAGTGGCCCTGGTAGAACCCAAACTGGGCATCAGTGAGCAGGTTATTGCTAAGCAAGTGCCGCTTGATAGCACTGTTGATGACCCCTTCCATTACTTTACTGATGATCAAGAGTAGACCAATGGGGCGGTAATTGGCCAGGTTGGTTTTGTCCTGCTTTTTGTGTACAGGATATATCTGGGCAATTTTCCACATTGCTGGGTAGATGCCAGTGTTGTAGCTGGACTGGAACAGCTTGGCTAGGGGCACAGCAAGTTCTGGAATACAAGCCTTCAGTACTATTGCCGGATTATCATCAGGACCCATAGCCTTTGCAGTATCCAGTGCCTTCAGCCATTTCTTGATATCATGTAGAATGAATCGAATTGGCTGAAGACTGGCATCTGTGATGCTGGGGACCTCCGGAAGAGGCTGAGATGGATCATCCACTCGGCACTTCTGGCTGAAGCTTGCAGCAAATGCTTCAGCCTTATCTTTTGCACTGATGTGCTGGGCTCCCACAGCATTGAGGATGGGGATATTTGTGGAGACTCCTCCTCCAGTGAGTTGCTTAATTGTTCACCACCATTCACGACTGGATGTGGCAGGACTGCAGGGCTTGGATCTGATCCATTGGTTGTGGGCTCGCTTAGCTCTGTCTATCACTTGCTGCTTATGCTGTTTGGCACTCAAGTAGTCCTGCGTTATAGCTTCACCAGGTTGACACCTCATTTTTAGCTATGCCAGGTGCTGCTCCTGGCATACCCTCCTGCACTCTTCATTGAACCAGGGTTGATCCCGTGTCTTGGTGGTAATTGTAGAGTGGGGGATAAGCCGGGTCAAGAGGTTACAAATTGTGGTTGAGTACAATTCTGCCACTGCTGATGGCCCACAGCGCCTCATGGATCCCCAGTCTTGAGTTGCTGGATCTGTTCAACATCTCTCCCATTTAACACAGTGGTAGTGCCACACAACACGATGGAGGGTATCCTCGATGCTAAGGCGGGACTTCGTCGCCACAACGACTGTGCGGTGGTCACTCCTACCGATACTGTCATGGACAGGCGCATCTGTGGCAGGCAGATTGGTGAGGGTGAGGTCAAGTATGTTTTTCCCTCTTGTTGGTTCCCTCACCACCTGCCGCAGACCCAGTCTGGCAGCTGTGTCCTTTAGGACTCGGTCAGTAGTGGTGTTATCGAGCCACTCTTGGTGATAAACATTGATGTCCCCCACCCAGAGTACATTCTGCCCTTGCCACCCTCAGTGCTTCCTCCAAGTGGTGTTCAACATGGAGGAGCACAGATTCATCAGCTGAGGGAGGGCGGTACATGGTAACCAGCAGGAGGTTTCCTTGCCCATCTTTGACCTGATACCATGAGACTTCATGGGGTTCAGAGTCGATATTGAGGGCTCCCAGGGCAACTCCCTCCCGACTGTATACCACTGTGCCACCACCTCTGCTGGGTCTGTCCTGCCAGTGGGACAGGACACACCCAGTGATGGTGATAGAGGAATCTGGGACATTATCTGTATTGTATGCTTCCATGAGTATGACTATGTCAGATTGTTGATTGATGAGTCTGAGAGACAGCTCTCCCAGTTTTGGGTGTTAGTCAGGAGGACATTGCAGGGTCGACAGGGCTGCGTTTGACATTGTTGTTTCCGGTGCCTGGGTCGATGCCGGGTGATCCGTCCGGTTTCATTCCTTTTTTGTGACTTTGTAGCTGTTTGTTACAACTGAGTGGTTTGCTAGGCCATTTCAGAGAGCATTTAAGAGTCAACATCATTGCTGTGGGTCTGGAGTCATGTGTAGGCCAGGCCAGGTAAGGACGATTTCCTTCCTGAAATGACATTAGTGAATAAGATGGTTTTTATAACAATCGACAATGGTTTCATTGTCATCATTAGACTTTTAATTCCAAATTTTTAAAATTAAATTCAAATTCCATCATCTGCTGTGGTGGGATTCGAACCCAGGTCCCCAGAGCATTCCCCTGGCTCTCTGGATGACTAGTTGCAGAGTTTGCTGGTGAAGTTGGTGGAGTTTGCATATTTTTTGCCTTTGTTTTTTCAGTTTTGAGCCTGACATAAGAAATTAGGAGAGGTTGAGAGGGCAGAGGGCCTTTATATTGGTAACCATGACTGACGTCCTGTTTCACATGATGGGGGAGTGATTTAAGGTTGCGGGGGGTGGGGGGGGGGGGGAGGCGGGGCCATAACATGCGGCAAACCGTTCAAAAATCCATTGACTTTGGCTGGACCGTAAAATCCCACTGGTGGGATGGGCCGTAAAACTCCAGCCGATAACCCGGCTTAGAAGTCCAACTGGGTACGAGGACCCCCCTCTCCCCCACAACATCCACCCGGCTCATTGGCCACCTTCCCACTGGGTGGCCGCTAATTGGCTATCTGCTGCTTAACCCGCCGAGCTGAGATAGCGGGGGCGGGAACGAGTGGACCCCTCACTTTCTGTTCCACCTCCCTCACCCCACCGAAAAGTGCGAAGTCCAGTCCTCTGATTCGTGTACTGCGATTATGGGGTGTGACTCCAGCCAATGTTGGTTCACTATGTCGGGTCACATGTTGAATAACATCACCACTGTGAGGGCCCTACGCATTTTAAAAGCTTCTTCCTTGTTTGCCGATCCAGTGTGAGATGTTGACCATTTGCACCCACTCCAAATGACCTGAGTGTGATTGTCAGAAACCGAGCAGCTCATCCTGAAAGGGGAACCAGTTACTTGGTACAATCGGGGTCCTTGACCGAGATTAAATCAGAGCAGAAGCCGTTAGTTGCTGCAGATCGCTGGTGTTGAATTTTCCAACAGACATCACCAATAACCCAGAATTTGCAACAACGAAAAGTCACAAGCAATTGAGTCATGGGTGGAATTTCAACCTAGATAAAAGCAAAATACTGCAGATGCTGGAAATCGGAAATAAAACAGAAAATGCTGGAGAAACTCAGCAGGTCTGGCAGCATCTGTGGAGAAGTTAACATTTTGAGTCCATCTAACTCTTCTTCAGAGCAATTTTATTCCAGTTCTCCAGGCGGGAATCCCACAGATTTTTGCGGAGTGCTGATTTACACCCTGCCTAATATTATCCGAAATTGACTTCAATAGCAAGTAAAATTGGATGGCGTATAGAACTAGTGTTTTACCCGATCCCTTAAGATTCTCGACCATCAAAGCAGGTTAAAATTGGCCCTTTGTAGATTTACACAAGTCCTAACTGCACACCAGAGAAACGGATATCATTCATCAACATTTTTCAACAAAATTATTTACCGGAACTTTCTTGACATAGGTCTGGAGTTTACTTATCATTATCCAAAAACGAGGCACACTCCTTCATTGTGGGGCAATGGTGGTGTAATGGCAATATCATGGGACTGGCAATATCATGGGACTGGCAATATCATGGGACTGGCAATATCATGGGACTGGCAATATCATGGGACTGGCAATCCTGCAGCTCAGCCTAATGCCATGGGGGATATGGGTTCAAATCCAACTACGGCAGCTGGAGGAATTTAAATTCAATGAATAAAATCTCGAATTGAAAGCTAGTCTCTATAATGGTCACCATGGCAACTGTTATTGATTGTTGTAAAAACCCATCTGGTTCACTAATGCCCCTTTAGGGAAGGAAATCTATCGTCCTTACCCGGTCTGACCTACATGTGACTCCAGACCCGCAGCAATGTGGTTGACTCTAAATTGTCCTCTGAAATGGTGTGGCAAGCCACTGAGTTCAAGGGCAATTAGGGACGGGCAATAAATACTGGCGTTGCCAGTGATGCCCACATCCCATGAAAAGAGTAAAGGAAAAAAATCAGCTCAGAAGGATGAAATAAAGGGGTTGGCAAATAACCATAGCCCTGTCACTGGGAAGCTGAGTAATAATTGTGGCCGGGATTTTCCAGGACCTGCTGTGGGGATTGCAGCTGGCCAGGCAAAAACCCATTAACTCTCGGTGGGACCTGGAAGATCCTGGCCTGTGTCTTTTACTCTTCTCCAAATGAGACAAATGAAAATACTCAGTAGAAGGTAGAATGTTTGCTTCAATCACCTCTCCACGTCATACGGGTTGTAATTCAATCTGTGGATGTAGTAAGTATTGTTATATCCTGACCTTTAGCTGATTATTAAGCTTGGTGGCTAATATTTTGCTCCAGTTCATTTTTGTGAATTATTCTTTCAAGCAGAGCATCACCATTGTTTCTCACAGCATGTTGCCTCTCTGAGGAAGGCTTGCCTGCACAGTGGAACTCTAATGGAACTCTACCTGTTCAACTCTGCCTACAGGACGAGGAGAGACCAACTGCTCTCAGGTTTGGGGGTAACAGCTCAGCTGTATGCAATTCTCTCCACGTCTCACGGAGAATTTGTTGTGAAAGGTTTTTGTTTGTATTCAGAGATCTTGGCAGCGGTCTTGGGACTGCATTGGATTTATGCCAATCTCACTGGCAGAGCTTGAAGGGCATTTAAGGGTTGGGCAACAAATGCTAGCCTTGATAGCAATACCCACATCTCATGAAAGAATAAAATAATGACCTAATAAATAACTCAGCCGTAACAAGTAAAATAAGAATAAAATCAGCTGGTCCACCCAGCATCAACCTAGACCTTGGAAACAACAAGGTAAACCTTGCTAGTCAACCCTGAAAAGTCACCCTTACTGACACCTGGGGGCTTATGTCAACATTGGGAGAGCTGTCCCACAGACTAGTCAAACAACAGCCTGACATAGTCATATTCACGGAATCATATCTTACAGATAATGGTCCCAGATGCTACTATCACCATCCCTGGGTATGTCCTGTCTCACCAGCAGGACAGGCCCAGCAGAGATGGCGGCACAGTGGTATACAGTCGGGAGGGAGTTGCCCTGGGAGTCCTCAACATCGACTCCAGACCCCATGAAGTCTCATGGCATCAGGTCAAATATGGGCAAGGGAACCTCCTGCTGGTTACCACATACCGACACCGCTGCTCACTCCGCCCACTACCCCTCACTCCGCACACACACATCCCCCGCCCCCACCCCACCCCCGCCCCCACTAGCTGATGAATCAGTGCTCCTCTATGTTGAACACTACTTGGAAGAAGCATTAAGGGTGGCAAGGGCACAGATTGCACCCTGGCTGAGGTACTTCAATGTTCAATACCAAGAGTGGCTCAGTAGCACCACTACAGCCCGAGCTGGCCAGTCCTAAAGGACATAGCTGTTAGACTGGGTCAGTGGCAGGTGGTGAGAGAGCCAGCATGAGGGAAAATCCTACTTGACCTCACCAATTTATCTGTCGCAGATGCATCTGTTGTGAGAAATTGATTTTAAAAAATATTTTTGGGGAATATTGTGTTATTCTGTAAAGATGGCTGTGTGTCTGTAATTATGTAAATGATTAAACAAAGCTGGGCAAAGATTACTAGAGACAGGTTGTCTGGGAGGTTTAAAACATGAAAAGGATTGAGGCATTAGGTTTGAGGTACAAGTGAATAGGTTAGATCGAACATTTGCATTTTTAGATAAATTAAGAGTTTGGTTGAACATCAAAAGGGAATCAGAGGTATCAAGAAATATATTTTCATCTTGCAGGATTCCATAGGTAAACAGAAGAGGGGATATTATATTTCATTGGCCCAAAAGCAAAGACAAAATAGAATAATGAAAGATTTTATATTTGGAAGGATTTGAGTTTCAAAAAGGTGTGGAACATGAGATGAAAGGGGGAAAAGGTATTTTGGAGTAGCTGTTTGAGCTGCTTGGGCTTTGAGATGTAGCTGTTAGCTGCTGGGGCTGGTAGCTCTGGGCTGGGAGAAGAGGTATTTTTGAATCAGCCATTCAGTCAAGCCAGAAAACAAGCAACAATAGTCCTGGATTTCCACAGCAGAGTAGAAGAGAGTTAAGGGGTCATGTGGCACATCTTCATTAAAGCTACAGCAGTTTGCCTTGGGTAATATTACTGGATTTTTATAGTTAAACATCTATAAGGGAGTGTTGCTTAGAAGATGCTTACTTGTGGGTCTGACCACAGGCCTTCTGGGGGAAATGCATTGTAAGACAATTTTAACTGTGCAACTGTAATCTTATATGCTCAAGTTTTCTTTTATTCTTGTTAGTAAAATTTTTACCTTTAATTTTTAAAATCCCAGAAGTGTTACTGGAATTCTTGCTTCTGAGATCAGGATGTAAACTTCTCATTTTCATAATGCAAAAAACTAGGGTGTGGCTCATAATCCAAGTTTCCCTCTGAGAGCAGCAATTAACATCAGCTGTGGTCATAACACTGTCCATGAAAAATTGGTAGGGGTGACCACAGCACAGTCCATGTGGAGCTGAAGTCCCACCTTCACATTGAGGGATACCCTCCATCGTGTTGTGTGGCACTACCACCGTGCTAAAGGGGATGGATTCAGACCAGATCTAGCATCTCAAAACTGTGCACCCATGAGGCCCTGTGTTCAAACATTTACACATGGCTGACCATATCCCATCACCATCAAGCTGGGGAATCAAGCTTGGTTCAATGAGGAGGGCATGCCAGGAGCAGCACCAGGCATAAGTAAAATTGGGAGAAGCCAACGTTGTAATGACCATACTGGTCATTAAGCATGTTAAACAGTGGAAGCAGCATGTGACAGGGCTAAGTGATCCAATAATCCAATATTTGATCAGATCTAAACTTTGCAGTCCTGTCCCATCTAGTCGTGAATTATGGTGGACAATAAACAACTAACTGGAGGAGGAGGAGGCTGTACAAATAACTCCATTCTCAGTGATTGGGGGAGCCCATCACATCAGTGCAAAAGACAAGTCTGAAACATTTGCAATCATCTCCAGTCAGAAGTGCCAAGTGGATGATCCATCTTGGCCTTCTCTGGAGGTCCCCAGAATCACAGATACGAGTCTTCAATCAATTCGATTCACTCTATGTGATATCAAAAAACAGCCGAAGGCACTGGACACTGCAAAGGCTATGGGCCCTGACAATATTCCAGCAATTACACTGAAGACTTGTGTTCCAGAACTTGCCGCGCCCCTAGCCAAGCTGTTCCAGTACAGCTACAACACTGGCATCTACCCGGCTATGTGGAAAATTGTCCAGCTACGATCTGTCCACAAAAAGCAGGACAAATCCAACCCGGCCAATTACTGCCCCATCAGTCTACTCCCAATCACCAACAAAGTGGGAGAAGGTGTCTTCGACAGTGCCATCAAATAGCACTTACACAGAAATAACCTGCTCACTGATACTTAGTTGGGATTTCCCTAGGGCCACTCAGCTCCAAATCTCATCCTTGGTCCAAACATGGACAAAAGATCTGAATACAAGAGGTGAGTGAGGTATCATTTATATATATATCAATTATAAAAATAGAAAGTGCTGGAAATGCTCAGCAGGTCCAGCATCATCTGTGGAGAGAGAAACAGAGTTAACTTTCTGAGTCCAGTATGACTCTTCTTTTTATCAAGGCAGTATTCGACCGTGTGTGGCATCATGGATCCAAGAAGAACTGTAGTCAATGGGGATAAGGGGGAAAGCTATCCAGTGGCTGGAGTCATACCTAGCAGAAAGGAAGATGGTTGTGGTTGTTGGAGGCAACCAACCTGTGGATAGGACACTCTTGGTCAATTTTCCACATTGTTTCAATCCCGGTACACCGCTGCAGGAGTTCCTCAGGGTAGTTCTAGGCCCAAACATCTTCAGCTGCTTCATCAAGGACCTTCCTTCCACCATATGGTCAGATCCTCAAATACTGAAGCAGTCCAAATCCAAGACATGGACAAGATTCAGAGATGGTAAAAGGCAAGTAACTTTTGTGCACATTAGTGCCAGGCAATGTCCAACAAGAGAAAAATAATTTGGAGGAGATTGAATTAATTAAGCTGAGCCAGCACCAAAAAGGCAGATTGTTCTTGACTAAACTAATTGAAATGTTGATGAATTAACAGAGAAGGTTGATGAAGGGAAAGCAGTGGATGTTATTAGATTTTAAGAAAGCCTTTGACAAAGTGCCACATTGTAGACCATAAGACATAGGAGCAGAAATTAGGCCATTCGGCCCATCGAGTCTGCTCTGCCATTCAGTCATGGCTGATTAGTTTCTCAAACCCATTCTCCCGCCTTCTCCCCGTAACCGTTGGATGGTGTCATTAAGTCTATGTATTTTGGGGGAGACAGTGGTGTAGCAGTAAAGTCACTGGGCTAGCAACCCAGAGATCTAGGCTAATGCTCTCGGGCTATAGGTTCATACTGGTGGAATCCACAGCAATATGGTTGATTCTTAATTGTCCTCTGAAATAGCCTAGCAAACCACTCAGTTCAAGGGCAATTAGGGAGGGGCAACAAATGCTGGCCTTGCCAGCAATGCCCACATCCCATGAAAGAATAAAAGAAAAAAATATGGTTAACAAAATTGAGGCTTAAGAAATAGGAGGGTCAGTGTTAGCTTTACTTAAAAAAATGCTTTAAAGACTGAAAACAATGAGTTGTGCTCATATTTCTGTATTCAGAGGCGTGACCATCAGTGAGGATGATACCAATCGACAACAACAGGAATGGGCAGACGAGCGGCAGATAGAATTTAATGCAGAGATGCATTTTGGCCGAAGGAATAGGGAGAGGCAATATAGACTTAATGACACCATTCTAAATAGTGTGCAGCGACAGAGGGGCCTGGAGGTTCATGTGCATAGATCTTTGAAAATGGTAGGACACATTGAGAGAGAAATTAGCAAAGCATTTGTGATCTTGGGCATCATAGAGAGAGGCATTGAATTCAAAAACAGTGAAGTTATGTTGAATCTTTCAAAAACTTTGGCTTGACAACAACTAGAGTATTATGTCCAGTTCTGGTCACCACACTTTAGGAAGGGTGTGAGGGTCCTTGAGAGGGTGGGCAGGAGATTTGCCAGAATGGTTTCAGGGATGGGGGATTTTAGCTACAAGGTTAGATTGGAGAAGCTGGGGTTGTTCTCCTTGGAGCAAAGAAAATTGAGGGGAGATTTGATAGGGTTGAGCAAGATTATGACAGATTTTGATAAGATAGACAAAGAAAAGCTGTTCCCATTAGCTGATGGTACCAGGACTGGGGTTACAGATTTAAGGTTCGGGGCAAGAGATGCAGGGAGTGATGTGAGGAAGAACTTTTTTACACAATGAGTGGCAACTATCTGGAACTCGCTGTCTCCGATGGTGGTGGAAGCAGAGATAATCAATAATTTTGTAAGGAAATCGATTGAAGACTTGCAGGGCTATGGCGATAGAATGGGGAAATGGTGACTGACTGGATTGCTCTACAGAGAGCTGGCATCAGTTTGATGGGCTGAATAGCCTCCTTCTGTTCTGTGATGACTCCATTACACTCTTAAGAAATTCTATGAAACATGGGGTAGATTGGGAGAAACCACCTCCACCGGTTGTGGAGTTTAGAACCAGGAGGCATAACCCAAAAATTAGACTTTTTTGGAGTGTAACTAGGAAACACTTCTTTGAACAAAGAATCATCGAGATTTACAGCTATCTTTCACAAACAGAGATTGATGCTAGATCAATTGTTAATTTAAAAACTGAGCTCAGCTTTTGTTAGCCAAAGGTATTAAGGACAGACGTGGGTATATGGAGTTAAGTCACAGACCAACCAAGCTCTCACTGAATGGTGAAACATGCTCGAGGAGCTAAACAACCTACATCGCTCCCCTGCAACAACAACGACTTGTATTTGTATAGCACTTTTACTGTAGTATAACATGCCAAGGAACATTATAAAGTAATGTTTGACACCAAGTCACAGAAGGAGATATTCAGGTAGTTGACCAAATTCTTAGTTAATGAGGTAGGTTTTGAGGAGGGTTTTATAGGAGGAATGGGAGATATAGAGGTACTGTGGTTTGGGGGGTGGTGGAATTTCAGAGCTAGGGTCCAGGCAACTGAAGACAGGACTGCCATTGGTGAAGTGATTAAAATTGGAAATACTCAAAGGCTAGAATTAGAGGAGCACAGTTATCCCAGAGGTTTGTGGGGTTGGAGATTGCAGAGATAGGGACTGGCATGGCCATACAGAGGTTTGAAAACCCAAATGAGAATTTTTAAATTGGAGGCATAACTTAACCGGGAGCCAATGTAGGCCAGAGAGCACAGGGTTGATGGGTAAACCCATCAATAAGTACAATGAATAATTTAGTCCCCAACACATATCTCTGTTGGACAGCAGTAGTAGAGGGGAGGTGGTGATATAGTGGTATTGTCACTGGACTGGTAATCCAGTGTCCCCAGGGTAATGTGCTGGGGACCTGGGTTCAAATCCAAACTTAAATTCAATAAAAATCTGGAATTAAAAGTCAAATGATGACCACAAAAGCATTGTCATAAAAACCCAGGATAAAAGCAAAATACTGCAGATGTTTCGAGTCCGTATGACCCTTCATCAGAACTAAGACATATAGAAATGAGATGAAATATAAGCTGGTAGAGGGGGGTGGGTGAGACAGGGGGCCAGTGATAGGTGGAAGCCTAGAAGTATCCCTCTCCGCAGATGCTGTCAGACCTGCTGAGTCTTTCCAGGTATTTTTGTTTTTGTCATAAAAACCCATCTGGTTCACTAATAAAAAGGAAGGAAATCTGCCACCCTTACCTAGCCTGGCCTACATGTGACTCCAGACCCACAGCAATGCAGTTGACTCTTAAATGCCCTCTGAACAAGGGCAACTAGGGATAGGCAATAAATGCTGGCCTAGTCAGTGATGCCCACATCTCATGAACAAATGAGTCACTTCCTGCCATGGCCTGCCCTTATCCCTACACTATGTTACCTGAAGCTCAACCAATTTGCTGAACAAGTCAATAATTTGCCCTCGAATCCATGAGCTTTAACATGAGTTTCAACAGCTAGCAGTCCCTTATGAGGAAATGTGCCAATTGCCTTCTGGAAACCCAATATATACCACCCTTGGACATTCCTGGTCCATGGCTTCAGCCACATCTTCAAAAAGTTCAGTCAGATTGGCCAGACATGACCTTTCCTATAAACATTCTTGTTGGCTGTCTCTGATCAGTTGAAAATTTTCCAAGGGGTGGATTTTATGCGGGGGACGGATTATCCGTACCACCCACTCCCACCCCTTGCTCCCCTCCCACAACCTAAAGGTTGGAGTGCACTTTACTGATGTGAAATCCAGCTCTCCCACAGCAATAATTTTTTGATATTTGGCAAAACCGGCAATTATTTCCCATCCCTAATTGCTCTTGAACAGAGTGGCTTGCTAGGCTATTTCAGAGGGGCAGTTAAGCATCAACCGCATTGCTGTGGGTCTGGAGTCACATGTAGGCATTAGTGAACCAGATGGGTTTTATGACAATCAATGATAGTTTCATGGTCACCATTACTGAGACCAGCTTTATAATTGTAGATTTAATTTAAATTCCACCAGCTGCCATGGTGGGATTTGAACTCATGTCCCCAGAGTATTAGCCTGGGCCTCTCAATTACTAGCCCAGTGATATTACCACTACGCCACCATCTCCCCTTAAAAAAAATATGCTGAGGTGGGGTGGGAGGTCCCTAATTTGTACAGAATAGGACTCCTGCCCCTCTGTGACAGGAAAACCCACTCCAGAGAGCTGCTGGACAATCTAGTTGGCTGGCAGTTCTGTAGTCTCAGCTGTGCCAGTGGACAAGGGCCACTGCTGGGACTACAACCATTTCCCCATTAAGGAGTGAAAATGCCTTCCAGACTTCAGGTAAGTCCAGGGAGTTTGGGTGTTCATGGCTGGGAGACCCCAGCGAGGCTGGGGGTGCCGGGGTCAGGTTAGAGAGGCCGGGGTGGGGACAGAGGAATTGAGGGGAGAGTGCCCCCAATGGGCACATGGGACCATCCAAAGGAAGTGCACCCCCTTTAGTGCCTGACTGCAGCCCAAGCTGCCAGGCTGCCTGCCTTGATTCAGCCATACTCTGCAGACCAAAGAATTGCAGTGGAACAGGAATGAGGCCATTAAATGGCCATTAATTGGCCCCAATATGTCTAATAGGGGTGAGCTGGTCTGCCTGACACCTTATCCACTGACCATAATATGGGGGACAGGTCAGGGATGGACAGGAATGTGGCAGATGGCCACTCACTTTACTGTGCATGACCCGTCCGCCTTCAATTACACTGGCCTGTGGGCCATTGAATTCAGTCCCAAGTGTTCAGCTACACTGCTCTCATTTATAGAATTTAATAATTTTCCAACAACAGAAATGAGGTTAACGGGTCTAAGGTTCTCTGTGTTCCTTCTCTCACCTTTTTTTAAACAGTGGGATGAGAGGTAGGGTTCCCAACTTTGGTTGGACATCTTCCTGGAGAATTCATTAGGCCACCTCCTGCCTCCAACCACCCAACCCAAACACTAGCTTTTCTCCTGCCTCCAATACTTTGATAAACTAATAAGCTGAAAATCTCAGAGAAAGAAAATGCAATGTTTCTTTAAAGCCTTTGTGGTTTTTCTCCCAGCGTCTGTGGCCGCAGTCAGTGTCCTGGAGATTAATCTTTAATTCCTGGAGACTCCAGGGCAATCCTGGAGGGTTGGCAACCCTAATGACAAGTGCAATGCTCCAGTCGAAAAGAAGAGTTTCTGAATTGCGAGAAATCTACCTAATGGAGCTTTATCTTAAATAAAGAAAATCACCGTATGGAAATTGATCACGTCTTTCAGAAAAGGACTTGACATTTCTGACACCTAATAGTTAAGGGTGAGAAACTACATTCACTGATACAATCCAGTTTATGGTTTGAGGTCGTAACTCTTGTTTCGGCAGAGATTTGGTTCGGATTGCAGCTGAAAAATCTTAATCCCCTCCCACCTCTGTCTCCTCCCTCAACCAATGCCCCCACTCAATACTCTCCATGCACCCTTAATCCTCCATTGCCTAACCCTGTTAATTTCTCATACTGTTCAGCTTCTGTCATGCTGTACAAAAATAGATAGGGCTTAGACTACTATGCAGTGAACGCTTTATCAGAAAATCGTGAAATTGCAGGTCACAAGAACATAAAACGGCTTGATTCAGGAAGTGGTGACTGTAAACATGGCTTCCAGACAGCAGAGCGGGAGTTTCACAGATGATCTGAACTGTCCCATTTGTCTTGATTTCTTCACCGATCCAGTAATCCTGGAATGTGGGCACAACTGCTGCCGCTCCTGTGTCACCCAGCATTGGGAAGAGAAGGAGAAAAACTCATGCCCGGAATGTAGAGAGATATTTCAAGACAGCAACCTCAAGGTTAATCGGGCCTTAGCGAGTCTGGCCAAGAAAGCTCAAAAATTAAAGCTGAGTCCGAAAGTGAAGGAAAGTAAACTTCACTGCAAGGAACATCAGGAAGAGCTGAAGCTGTTTTGTGAAACTGACAGGAAATTGATCTGTCTGATTTGTAGAGATTCGCAGAAACACAGAGAGCACTGCTTCCTGCCGATTAAAGAAGCTGTTGAAATGTACAAGGTAAAAGGGAACAGATTTAATCCCCTGATTATTTTTTTGATCACATTTTTATGGTCTGACACTTTGGTTCTGTGAATTTTTTTTTTCCCAATCCTAGGATCGGGTGAAATCTTGCTTTGATTCTCTCACAGAGAGGAAATCGGCCGTTCTAGAAATGGAGCAGCGGCAGAAAAAGACAATTTCCAAATTGAAGGTAAAGTCTCCCTGTGTTGATTTTCTGGGATCTCAGTTTCTCTTCTCTCAAAAATGTACTTGTTATGACACAGCCGATGGTAAATGCTAGGTTGTTCAAATCTCAAAGGGAAACTTGAAACAACTGCCACAACTTGTATAAATTTTGAGATGCGTGTCCTGAATTCAGTAGTAATAAGACCACCAAGTCTTACGGTTTTTACAAAAGTAGTTTAAACATTTATTAACAGAAGAAATAACTTTAAATATTTACATAGATCTACAAATTATTACTATGATAATTTCTAAATCCCCTAATCAATCTAACTCCCAGTTACACTTTTGTTAAGGCAACAGTAAGACACACAGATTTTAAAAGAACCCAGGAAACAAACATGATATCCTAAACAAGTCGACTTCCAAGTGAGTTTTCTTAACTTCAGTCCTTTGAAAACAGTAGCTTGAGGCATTGATGCGGAAGGTTTTTTCACACTTGTAAGATCATAAAAGTGCCTTCCCTTACACACAGCCCTTGCTCCTCCTTTATACATATCTTTCTCTTTGAATGCAAATCCCCATTGTTTCACTATGTCTTTGGACTTTATCTCCCTGATAATAAAACCCTCTCATAGCACTAAGCTTTACTAGTAATCTTTGGGAAAAATAACACACCGTTTCTAAACTTCACCTGGCTAGGTGACACATTTCACCCCTACCTTTAAAAACAATCTGGTCTGGTTTATTTCAAAATGCAAATGTTCCCTTGACACCTATGCTTCTAAACTTCCCCATGTTTATCTAATTAACATTTCAAACCTAACCTCTCTTCTTAGATCGAAATGCCCAGACTAGCTGTCTCTAATTCAATTAAATCTCTCTTTCACACACACACACACACACACAACCCACTATTACTCTATTTTACAATAAATTCCAATAACATTATGAGAATTATTATATCTTCTTGACATTCCCCTCTGTATTGAAAAATGAACCATCATAATTTAAAAAGACGGCTACGTTTTATTAACCCATCTTATACTATCTCCTATATTTATCTATATACTTACACTATGACATTATCAGATGCATGCATTAACATAACAATATATACAAATCCTTTGCATCAGCAGAAATCACTCCAGTCCAGTGTTCAGGTTTTTAAATGTCCAATTTTCCCTTCAAGCTTCAAACTCTTAATAAAGCATCTGCAATCAGATTGTCTCGGCCGTTACATGCATAATCTGTAGATTCAAAACTCTTAATCCCCTCCCACCTCTGTCTCCTCCCTCAAGCCTTGCCCGCACTCCAAACCCTCCATGCACCTTAATCCTCCATTGTCTCACCCTGTTAATTTCTCATACTCCATCTGAATAGCCTTGCATTTCTGTCTCGAAATTTGTCCAGAAACTTTAAAACATTGTGGCCTGTATAAACAATTGTTTCTGATGAATTGTTTGCCACATAGATTTCAAACTGCTGCAGTGCTAACACCAAACCCAATGTCTCCTTTTCGATCATTAAATATCTTTTTTGTTGTGCATTCCCGTGAAAAATACCCTATCAGTTTTTCAATTCCACTGCCATCTTCTTATAACAGTACAGCCCCAATGCCTATATCGCTTGTGTCAATGGTCAACTTAAATTGCTTGGCATAATTGGTACTGTCAAAATCGCAGTTAATACAATTTTAATACTGTCAAATGCATTCTGACACTCCTGCATCCATTGAAACTTCTTGGTTTTTTTTATATAGTTCAGTCAGTGGAACAACCACTTGGCTAAAATTTGGTACAAATTTCCAATAAAACCCACTCATACCCTGAAATCTCAAAACTTCTCATTTTGTTGTAGGCACTGGGAAATCCATGGTAACTTCGACTTTCACATCTCTCGGAGCCACCTTACCATGTCCAATGGTATGGCCTAGATAGGTAACTTGCACTTTTACAGATTCACGTTTAGCCAAGTTCTTCACCAAATTAGCTTCTTGTAATTGAGTAAATAACTCTTCCAGATGTTGTAAATACTCCTCCCACGTAGGACTGAAAACTATCAAGCCATCAATATAAACAGCACAATTGCTTAGACCTGCAATTACTTTGCTCATCAGTCTTTGAAATGCCGCAGGTGTATTCTTCATAGCAAATGGCATGACTTTAAACTAATGTAGTCCATCTGGCATCACAAAAACCGATATCTCCTTTGCTCTCTCCGATAATGGTACTTGCCAATATCCTTTCAGCAAATTAATCTTTGTGATAAATTTTGATTGTCCCTCTTTCTCAATATAATCCTCCAACTGTGGCATAGGATATAAATATGCTTTTGTCACTGCATTCACCTTTCGAAAGTCCACACACAGTCTTTGTGTTCCATCCGGTTTCGGTACCAGTACAATAGGTGAATTCCAGTTACAGCAACTAGACTCAATGATATCATTTTGAAGCTTGAAGTCAATTTCTTTCTGTATTTGTGGTAACTTTGCTGGATTTAATCTATAAGGATGTTGCCTTACTGAAGTAACTTCTACAGACATATCATGTATAGCTAAATCTGTCCTTCCCAACTTATATCCACAAATATCTTTGTGTGACTGCAATAGCTTTTCCAAATCACTTTGACATATGTCTGGAAGGTAACTCAATATTACATTTGAATTTTTAAGTACCCTCTCATTGTCCAATTTGATTAGAGGAAAATAAATTTCACAATCCTGCATTCTACTTCTTTCGCTTTATCGACTACCACTAACACTTACTTTTGGTCCTCTTCCCTGCCAAAGTACTTTTTAAGCATACTTACATGACACTCCCTCTGCTTCTTCCTTTGATCTGCAGTATTTATTAAATAATTCACTTCACTCAATTTCTTTTCAATCCTGTAAGGCTCACTAAACCTTGCCTTTAATGAGTCAGTCAGTACTGGTAACAGAACTCGCACTTTCTCTCCAGCAACAAAATTCCAAGCTGTAGCCTTTCTGTCTGCCTTCACTTTCATTACTTGCTGTGATGTCTTTAAATGTTCTCTAGCCAACTCACATACTCTGTCTAATCTCTCTCTGAAGTTTGATACATAATCCAGGAGAGTAGTTTCTGAATTTTGACCCACCAATTTCTCATAAAACAATTTCAGTTGTCCCCTTACCTCATGACCATAGACTAGTCATGGTGATGATAAGCTGTTGACTTAAATTGTTTTATCCCCAAACTATTCATTACTTCCTTAAACAGCTGTGATATAAAATTTGAACCCTGATCCGATTGTATTTCCTTAGGTAAACCACATCTTGTAAAAAAATTAGCTAACTCTTCCACAATCTTCTTTGTTGTAATGGTTCTCAAAGGTATTGCTTCAGGAAACCTGGTAGGTACATCCATTATTGTCAGTAAATACTGATTTCCACTTTTATTCTTAGGGAGCAGTCCTACATAATCAATCATGACCCTAGTAAAAGGTTCTTCAAATGCTGGAATTGGAATTAAAGGTGCTGGCTTAATCGCTGCTTGTGGTTTCCCTATCACCTGACATATGTGACATGTTCTACAGAATTTGACAACATCCCTATGCAATCCAGGCCAATAAAAATGTTTTGTATCTTCGCCTCTGTCTTTCTAATTGCACCCCCCATTGGAATTTCATGAACTATCCTCAGAATCTCATTTCTATACCGAAATGGGATAACGATCCAATATACCTCCCTCCAACTTTCATTTGCTGAAACATGATATGGTCCATTTTCTCATTAAAGATAATAATATTCTGAAATACATGTTGCCCCTGTTTCTGAGCAAGCTGTCTGATACAAATGTTGTATTTGCAAATCTTTTTTTTTATAACCCCACTAACTGTCTTGAGTTAAATACTTCAGCTGAATTGTCCTCTGCTCTGTCATCCTGAACAATGTTATCAAACATAGTGTCAGCTAATTGGATTTCAACACCTCCTTCTTGCCTTTGAACTGCCTGTCCTGTTTCTCTTGTTTCAACTTATGAGCCTGTGATATCGTTATCACACAGTCTGGAAACAATGCTCGCTCTTCAACACTTCTGTTGAAGACACCTCTACTGGCTGCTCCACTACCATAGGCATCACCCACAATTGTCATCCACTTATACCATTTCCCAGAATAAATTGAACCCCTGCAATGGGCAATTTTTCCACCACTCCAACAGTCACTTAATCAGTTTTCCACTTACACTTTAAATTTATGTTCCACAATGGAATAGGTTTAGCATCTCCATGAACCCCACTTATTATCACCTGATCCTGCAATACTCCCTCTGAACAACAAATGTCTCTATCTCAAGACATTAAGGATTGACAAGCCCCTGTGTCTCTTAAAATTTTAACATCTTTACCCACTCTACCCTGTACACGTGGAAAGACTTTCCCTTCACATACAAAATCTCCAAACATTTCTGCAACCTGCTCCTTAGAATTCTCTCGGGTAAATTGTGAACACATTCCCACTTCTTTACCTGTCACTGATTCTACCTGTTTTACTTACACAAACCACTGGTTTTCCCTGTGCCTGAACCTCAGAACCCACCAGTACTTTTACTTCCAGAACTTTTCTGCACCCCTATAATTCCAACAGATTTTCCCTGCAATTTCCAGCAGACTGACTTTGTGTCCAACTTTACTACAATGAAAACACTTCAAAACACTTCTACCCTCAGCACCTTCCTTTTCATTCTGAGAACAAACTTCCTGGGAATTTTCACTTGCCCCTACTCTTCCCTGACTACCCACCTTCCTTTCACCTTCCCACTTTCTATCCTTTTCCAATTTGAAGGGATGACGAAAAAAAAGGTTTAGCTCTTTGAACTAATTCATAATCATCAGCTATCTTTGCTGCTTGTCTTACCATTTGAACCCTCTGTTCCTCCACTTTGAGTTCTCACTTCTGAAGGAATTGAATCTTTAAATTCTTCTAAAAGAATTACTTTTCTAAGACCTGCATATGTTGTCTCTATTTTTAATGCCCATATCCACCGGTCAAAATTACTTTGTTTTACTCGTTACTCAATATAAGTTTTCCCAGGCAGTTTTCTCATATTCTTAAATTTCTGCCTGTATGCCTCAGGAACCAACTCATATGCACTCAAAATAATCATTTTTACCACCTCATAGTTCACCGACATTTCTTCTAACAACGAAGCATATACCTCATGTGCTCTACCCACCAACCTGGATTGTAACAGCAATGTCCAGTTTTCCTGTGGCCATTTCATGTCTTTAGCTATCTTCTCAAATGAAAGAAAGAATGCTTCAACATCTTTTTTTCTCAAACTTTGGAAGAGCTTGTACAAATTTAAACATCTCCCCACTGGGTTTTAAATTAAAGGTTTTTTTATCATCAGAACTTTCCTCAGAATCTGAGGTCTCTTTTTTAACTTTCAGTCTTTTAAGCTGATATTCTTTGTGTCCTTCCTTAATTCTCTCTTCCATTGCTAATTTTTCCCCCTGGAGATCAAGTTTTCACATTTCCATTTCTTTTTGAAATAATCTCTCGTTTTCCCTTTCTTTTTCTGCTGCCTCAGTTCCAGTTTTCTCATTTCCAATTCTTTTCCCTTTTAATTTGCCTCCAATTCAAGTTTTCTCAGTTCCTTTGCTTGCTCAAATTCAAGCTTCCTAATTTCTAACTGAAGTCTCACTACCTCCAACAGTGACTCACTCGTGTCGGGTATCACTTCCAACTTCGAATGCTGTACTATACCTTCAATTATATCTGCTTTCTTAGCCCCTGCAGGTAACCCCAATTGCAATTTATACACCGGTTCCAGTGACTTAACTTTAGTTACCTTTTGTAATCCAGCCAAAGCTATAACTTCAACTCCCAAACAAGTCTGAGCAACTGCCAAAGCCACATTGCAGCCTCACCGCTATGAAAAACCTCACCTCAACTCCTGAATTGCAAGTACTTCTCGTACTCATAACCTTAAGATTCACCAACTCCAAATAAAAAATCAAGGAATTTCAAATATATCCCGCAAAGAGCCCCCAACTACATTATGGCACAGCCGATGCCAAATGCTGGGTTGTTCAAATCCCAAAGGGAAACTTGAAACAACTGTCATAACTTGTTTTGCAATTTGTATAAATTTTGAAATGCGTGCCCTGAATTCAGTAGTATTAAGACCACCAAGTGTTATATGTTTTTACAAAACTAGATTAAACATTTATTAGCAGAAGAAATGACTTTAAATACATACTTAGACCTACAAATCACTACTATGCTAATTTCTAAATCTCCTAATCAATCTAACTCCCAGTTACACTTTCGTTAAGGCAACAGTAAGACACACAGATTTTAAATGACCCAGGCAAAGAAACATGATACTCTAAACAAGTCGAATTCCATGTGAGTTTTCTTAACTTCAGTCCTTTGACGACAGCAGCTTGAGGCATAGATGCGGAAGGCTTTTTCACACACTTGTAAGATCTTAAAAATACCTTTCCTCACACACAGCCCTTGCTCCTTCTTTATACATATATTTCTCTTTGATTGCAAATCCCCATTGTTTCACTATGTCTTTGGACTTTATCTCCCTGCCAATAAAACCCTCTCATAGCATTAAGATTTACCAGTAATCTTTGGGAAAAATAAACACACCATTTCTAAACTTCACCTGGCTAGGTGACACATTTAACCCCTACCTTTAAAAACAATCTAGTCTGGTTTATTTCAAAATGCAAATGTTCCCTTGACACCTATGCTTCTAAACTTCCCCATGTTTATCTAATTAACATTTCAAACCTAACCTCTCTTCTTAGATCAAAGCACCCAGACTAGCTGTCTCTAATTCAATTAAAACACACACATGCACACACTCACACACACACACACACACACATGCACGCCCGCACTCACACACACACGCACACACAGACACCGATACACATCCCACTATTATTGTATTTTACAATAAATCCCAATAACATTATGAGAATTATTATATCTCCTTCACAAAACTTCATTCATAAATTTTGTAAAAGTACATTATGAAACATTTCAATGTGAAAATTACAGTAAATGCAATAAAATGCAACTTGTCTCCATACAGCATGAGGTGTCTCAATACAATTGGAATACTCTTGATACTTACAATATACATTCCTTACCAGGCATACAGCCTGAGAGGCTCCACACAGTTTCTAGCCCCTCGGTGCTCCTTGCCAGAAAGGACTTAGACAGCGACCTTTCCCCATTGTGCCTCTGTGGCAGCTGCCCCAAGCTTTCATGCATCCCTCAGCACAGTCCTGGACCTTGGAATGTGCCAGTCTGCAACACTCGGTCGAGGACAACTCTTTGCACTGGAAGACCAACAAGTTTCAGACAGACTAAAGTCACCGAGTTGATGATCCTCTAGCTGCAGATGATGTTTATCTTGGTGTGCATCCCTGGGAACGGGCCCGTAGAGCACAGAGTCCTGTGTCACAGAGCTGCCCGGGATGAACCTCGACAAAAACCATTGCATCTCTCTCCAGAGCTGCTTTACAAAGGCATATACCAGAAAGAGGTCACCAACAATGTCTTCCACACCTCTGGGGTCTCAGTTAGTTTTGTTATCTTTATTGTGGTACATTAAATATGTTTGACATTTCATTTTATAGGAACAGTCGAGCAGTCTGCAGACCCACATCAATTCCGAGTTCACTAAAATGCACCAGATTCTCACTGAGAAAGAGCAGCGTTTAATCCGAGATCTCAGGGAAGAAGAGAAGAAGATTCTAGAGCCAATGGAGAAAAAGCTTCTTGAAATTCAGGAGAATTTAAATTCTATTCAGGGGAAACTCTCAAAGTTGCAGAACCAGGTGGAGCAAAAAGACGGAGTGACACTTCTGATGGTGAGGAGTTATATTTCAGATTTATTCAGTGAATCTGAACAGACACAAATGATTGGTTATGATATTCAAATCATTGTAGAATTTCCCAATGTTTCAAAATGATTTAAAAGGATAGATTGTTCTGTCTATTCTGGGAAGGGATGGGGGTGGGGATTTGTATTTGCCACTGAACTAATTGGTCTCACACATTGTGCAGAATCCTGGGAATATCTGCAAACTCACCAGGAATGAGCTGCTGTGGTCTTGGCAATTAGCTTGTAATTATTTCAGTGTGGCCCAAGTTTAATATCCTCTAGAAATTCACATTACAATCTAGTTTGTCACCTGTTGTGAGTGTGGAGTCTAGTACAGTGGGTGTGACAGGCACTGATAGGAAATTCCAGTACCTAACACACAAGTTAGTCGTAGAGCCAAAGAGTCATAATTGGGCTCTTCACCCATCAGATTCATATAATAATGTTTGCATCTTGCTGAAAAAAGACATTTTGTCAAAGCTTTTCATCTTGCACTCACCAGGACAGCCGTAAGAATACCAAGGTCAGGGGAAACAAATTTATACTGTGTGAGAAGAGGGTGCTGATTGGTTGGCAAGTGGACTCTGATTGGTAGAGGTGTCATGGAGAATGCAGCAGTTAATGAGAATAAACCAGTTTCATCAATACTCAAACTATGTACTGCCAAACGACTAATTTTTGTATAATTTCTACGATTTGATTTTCAAATATATCGGTCCCCTACATAGCATTACAGCGTTTTACAGCATGTGTTTTACATCGACCCTATCAAACCCTTTCACAATTTTAAAAACTCTACCAGGTCATCTCTCAATATTCCTGTTTCGGGGAAAAAGAAACCAGCCTTTCTGGATAGCTGCACCCTGTCAGCTCTGGTATCACTCTAACAATAGTCTTGCGTTATCTCTAGTTCTCTTCTGTCTTTTACGTAAAACCGTCTTTCTATCCGTGCGCCCACAGCAATTAGAATTGACAATTCTCAGCAGCGTGTAACAATGTGAGTGTAATTCCTGCTTTCTGGATATGTACAGTCAGTCTCAGTCAACTCAGATTTGTGTTTTGTTTATTTCAGGAGGAAGCATTTCGGAAGAGGAGGTAGGACGTGAACTTTACTAAAACTCTGAACAGTTTGTTAAAATAACTCATAAAAATGATTATGCTCAATTTATAACCAACTGTTTGATATTTACAGGATTAGCGATGACGATTATTTGCTGTCATTAGCATTTGGTGCCCTGTCTATCGAAAAATTCAACGGCCCTTTACAGTACACAGTGTGGAGAGAAATGATTGATGCTATTGATCTTGGTAATAATCATATAGATTTCTTTGTTCTGATTTTGAATTCATCTTTTGTATAATGATTCAATTTGTGTCAGAGTGGCCATGATTTTCCATCTGGCTCAGGGGATGTGGTGCACCAGCCAAAAGCCCATTGCCTCTCAGTGGGATGGCAAGATCCTGGCTTTATCAAAGCAAGTACAAAAGCAAGGAAGCTATGCTGAACTTGTATAAAACATTGATTTGGCCTCAGCTGGAGTATTGTGTCCAGTTCTGGGCACCAAACGTTGGGAAAAATGTGAAGACATTGGAGGGGGTGCAAAAAAGATCCACAAAAATGGTTCCAGGGATGAGGAACTTCAATTATGACGATAGATTGGAGAAGTTGGGCTCTTTTCCTTGGACAAGAAAATTTTGAGAAGAGATTTGATAGAGATGTTCAAAACCATGAAGGTGGATAGTGAGAAAACGTTCCTATTGGTGGAAGGATTGAGAACCAGGGGACACAGATTTAAAGTGATTGGT
This sequence comes from Cetorhinus maximus, assembly GCF_964194155.1. Taxonomy (NCBI): domain Eukaryota; kingdom Metazoa; phylum Chordata; class Chondrichthyes; order Lamniformes; family Cetorhinidae; genus Cetorhinus; species Cetorhinus maximus. Next base: position 5,494,571 of record NC_135899.1, read on the forward strand.
AAAGGAAGCAATAGTGACATGAGGAAAAACATTTTCACACGGCGAGTGGTTAGGATCTGGAACACACTGCCTGAGAGTGTGGTGGAGACAGGGACAATTAAGTGTTTAGGATCTAGACTGCACTGCCTGAGAGTGGGGTGGAGACAGGGTCAATCAAGTGGTTAGGATCTGGAATGCACTGTCTGAGAGTGTTGTGGAGACAGGGCCAATCGAGTGATTAGGATCTGGAATGCACTGTCTGAGAGTGTGGTGGAGACAGGGTCAATCGAGTGGTTAGGATCTGGAATGCACTGTCTGAGAGTGTGGTGGAGACAGGGTCAATTGAGAGGTTAGGGTCTGGAATGCACTGTCTGAGAGTGTGGTGGAGACAGGGTCAATTGAGTGGTTAGGATCTGGAATGCACTGTCTGAGAGTGTGGTGGAGACAGGGTCAATCGAGTGGTTAGGACCTGGAATACACTGTCTGAGAGTGTGGTGGAGACAGGGTCAATCGAGTGGTTAGGGTCTGGAATACACTGTCTGAGAGTGTGGTGGAGACAGGGTCAATCGAGTGGTTAGGGTCTGGAATACACTGTCTGAGAGTGTGGTGGAGACAGGGTCAATCGAGTGGTTAGGGTCTGGAATACACTGTCTGAGAGTGTGGTGGAGACAGGGTCAATCGAGTGGTTAGGATCTGGAATACACTGTCTGAGAGTGTGGTGGAGACAGGGTCAATTGAGTGGTTAGGGTCTGGAATGCACTGTCTGAGAGTGTGGTGGAGACAGGGTCAATCAAGTGGTTAAGATCTGGAATACACTATCTGAGAGTGTGGTGGAGACAGGGGCAATTGAGTGTTTAGGATCTAGACTGCACTGCCTGAGAGTGTGGTGGAGACAGGGACAATTAAGTGTTTAGGATCTAGACTGCACTGCCTGAGAGTGGGGTGGAGACAGGGTCAATCAAGTGATTAGGATCTGGAATGCACTGTCTGAGAGTGTGGTGGAGACAGGGTCAATTGAGAGGTTAGGGTCTGGAATGCACTGCCTGAGAGTGTGGTGGAGACAGGGTCAATCGAGTGGTTAGGATCTGGAATGCACTGCCTGAGAGTGTGGTGGAGACAGGGTCAATCGAGTGGTTAGGATCTGGAATGCACTGTCTGAGAGTGTGGTGAAGGCAGGGTCAATCGAGTGGTTAAGATCTAGACTGCACTGCCTGAGAGTGTGGTGAAGGCAGCTTTGGGCCATATTTCCCTCCCCCCCCACCCGCCAGCAGTGGGCATAGTGGCAGGTGGGAGGGGAAAATATTGCAGGAGCAAAAAAGTTAGTTTCCCGCTGGCATATAAACAGATTGCAACCGTTGTCTCCAGACCTCACTGGTGGCACACATGTCCTGCTGCACCATGTCAGGAATGGTAATTGAATACATTAGAATATCATGAATGCTCATTATGAAGGAAAATCACCAGAACCACATCCCCACACTGGATCAAGAGGTCACGCCAATGTCTCATCAGGCCGCCGTGATTTGCGATGGGATTTAAGTGACTTGCACCCGGTGGTCTGCAGTTCATTCGTGACTCTGCGCCAGGCTTTGCAGGCAGCACTGGATCAATGTCAGGTGGGTGGTTCCAGCCGCAAGGCTCTATGCACCAGACCAGCAGTAAGTCAGGACAAGGGCTTCACCCCTGGGGGTTGGGGGATTTGGGGTGGGGGGGGAGGTTGGGGAGGGGGGCGGTGGTTGAGACAAGACAGAGGCAAGGAGAGGGGCTGGAGGGCAAGGGCTTGACTGCTGGAGGGAAAGACTGGGGAAGGTTACATTCATACTCATGATTGGAGGGGAAGACTAGGGAAGGTTGCACTCAGACATGTGACTCTCGGGGGGTGGGGCGGAGGGGTGGAGGAGGGGAAGACGCCTTTGGTGCTAGAAAGGGGAGCGAGTCTAGTGTCAAAGCAAAGATTGTCTTTGTCCCAGTCCATGGACGGGGAGGGACTATCAGTCCCGCATGTTGTGCGCAGGGTGTGGTCATCAACTCACGCACGTCAATCTGGTGGGGTGGGGGTGGGGTGGTGGGGGTGGGGGTGGGGGGGTGTGGTTTTGGGCATAATACTGGGTCGCAGATGGCACAGTCACAATCAGGGGAGACACCTGCAAGCCTAGAGTTCAGGTAGTTCAGGAATAGGCCGTGTAGCGATGGGCACTTGATGTCTCTTGGAGGGGATCTCTATATGTCACTGTGCAATAGGCCTCAAAATGGGGAGGGGTAAGGTCCACATGGGGCATAGGCACATCTACCTCAAATGATTCAAGGGGTAACACAGGGATATCCAACACAATCACAATGGGATCAAGAATTGGAGGAGGGAGAGGCAGACAGAGTTACTAGAGGGAGGGAAAACTAAACATTATGCTTCTCCAGGGCGGTGAGAGGGATTTCCACAGTCACACAGTGTGGTTCGAAGTTAGTAAAACCTCAGTACCACCATCTTGCAACCTGAAGTGATACCCCGAAGTAGAAAATGAAACTATGAAATAACTCTGGTGGGGAGTGTTCTGAGGGCTTCTTTGAGGAGTGGATCACTGCACTATCGGGCCGATTTAAGCAGCATCCAACTGAAATGTGTACTCCCAAATGAGGATGCATGCGTAGCTGAGACATATTAGGAGCTTTTCAATGACAATGCAGGGAATCAGGAGCTGTAATTAATGAAGCGCATTCATGCAAGATTAATCCCAAATCATGCCACTAATCGATCTCCTTGTAATAACCCCTTGTCCCAAGGGTGGAAGTTCCTCAGCACGATAATTAATCCAAGAACAAGTGGGCAACTGGACAAACTGCAGATGCCTATTAGAAACAGGGCCTCCGAATATTTGGCAGGTCCATAGATGGGAACCCTCAGCCCTCCTTAAAATAATCTCATTCCATGTCTGAACATTTGCCCTCATGTGTATTCCAGAGGATTTAGTCTTCGGGTGCGCTGAATGAGGGCCCCAGTGCCTGGGCCAAAAGCAGCACATCCAAGCACCTGGCCAATAGGAGTAGGTCTTGTGAAATGCCAGAGGAGGGGGAAGCATACTCTGATCCTTAAAGTGGTCATTGTGGATTTTAGTGGCAAATAGGTGCCCTTGAACCCACAATCACTAACACTAGTTAGTGACAAAAAGAGAACCTTTGGAGGTTGATGCTTACACATGCTTTTTTTTTCAATGATCCTGCAGAGAGGAGAGCTTGAGGAAGTTGGAGGCTGCATTTATTGCTGACTGCATAATCACACGCAGTCAGGATGAATGGCGGAGAAGGGTGCTATGGCAGCACCAGACTCGCCAGAGGGAGGAGCTTCACCCTGGTGAGTAAGGGGCAGCAGGGTCCCCTCCAGACCCAGAGGGTGAGGCTCACAGCTATGCTGCATGTAGGCAGCTCTCAAGACTGAGGGTGTACATAAGGCGCAAGTCTCCTCTGTAGATGAGCAAGAGACAGTGTCGTCGACACCTCCGCAAGTCCACAGATCTGGTGGCTCACACATGCTACATTCTCCAGGAGTTGACACCGTGGGGACTGGGAGGACTTGCCAGATAGCGACAGGGAGGGGTTGCAACTCTCCACCGATGAGGAGGACATTGAGAAGGATAAGGGCAATGAGGTGGAGGAAGCCAAGGGGGAAGAGGCTGCAGCAAGAGAAAGGCGAAGCAGATGTGCACACGAGGCGCTCATAGCCACCAGATTCCAGGAGGATGATGGCGAGTAGCAGTGATTATCCTCTCGGACAACCTCCCTCCATGATGGGCCCAGGTTATCACCAGCATTGCGATCCTTCTTATTTCAACCATCCACTTCAATCTGAGAATGAGTTGTTACACATCAGGTTCATCACTGTCCTGATCCTTTGAAGGATGATGAAGCCCCAGGAGCATGTGTCCTTGCTGAGATAAGGTACTAACTACAGGAGGGCATCCCAACATCACATGTCAGAAGGTTCTGCCTCTCCAAGCATCTCTCCAGCATCCCAGTTGCTATGGCAGTCCACAAGAGGCAGGAGTTGGACTCCAATCCTCGATGGACTTGTGGCAGTGTGCCTTCAGTTTGCCAAAAGCGCTTCAAGGAGATCCATCTCCAGCAATAGAACAATGTCTTCTGTGTTACTTCGATGGTAATACTTTTGGGCAAGACTCTGGCCAAGGCAGCTGAGGACGGTCTACAGGTGTTAATGCATGTTCAAATCACTCAGTCCTCAGTGTCACCTTAATTCCCATTATATTGACATCCGGCACTCTCAGTTAGGGATGTGGGCCTGCAGTTAGCCTACCCTTTAAATGGATATAGAACACCTCACGATGACCATCTTCACACACTTGCCTGCCAGACATGAAAGTGCTTCCTCTTTGACGCAATCAGTTTCCTATAATGGCCAGCCCCGGCCCTTGTGAATCCGAAAATGCAGACACACCATTGGAGCCCTCAAGGTTATGCATTGTTGATAATGAAGAGCACGTATCAGCTGCATTACATCCTCATTCCGAGCCCATTTCTGCCCTCAGCGTTGTCTTCCCACCAAGCTAACATATGAGCATTGAGACCATGCTCAACAGTTCCATTGATTGCAACACATCACCGTATGGAGTTAACATCGCTGAGCTAGGTGAGTGTTTAGGTGAAGGGGCGCTATGCAGAATGCTTGGCCCAGCGCTGCATCCCTATATTTTCATGATAGCCTTGTAGGTGCAATGTAGACAATTCCAAGATGGAAAACACTCAAGCTTGTAGCTTTGAGTGCCAGGACAAAAATGTGCCTGCGAGGGACAGAGCTCCAGCACACTGAGGTGGGAAGGTGCGTAAGAATGAACATCACTTGAACCTGCAAAGCATGTCAACAAGATGCCTTGCATAAGCACACCTCAGGTTGAGGGTGAGGCATCACTGACGTTGGGAATGAGCTTGAGAACGGGCACACACTGTGAGGAGATGGCTGCACACAACATCAACCAGAGGCACGATGCGAAATCTGCTATAAGTGGGGGAAGAGAACATGGTGTGACACCTGATTGGCCACAACATCATTCAGCATACAGAAGAGGCATACACAAGAGATGTGGAATGGGCACAATTCTATTAACAGCGGTGGAAAGTATATACATTTGGAGAGCACCCAATCCACCATTGTTCTCCTAGTATTTCTTGATCCTCCTAACCCTACTGCTACATCTTGATGCATCCCACAGCACAGGTGGAGGCAGCCTGCTGACTGCTATGCCCTGTTGTCTGTGATAACTTTGGCAGGCGTCCTCTGGAGGGCCGAGACTTTGAGAGCCCCGGTCTGCTTTGGGTCTCCTGCTGTGGGGCAAGATCCTTCGGCTCCCCCTGCCTCAGCCTGCTGTGGACCAGATTGTGTACTGCACTCACCAGATTGTAACACCGAGCCTGCTCTAGGTCTAGGTCCCATCAAGGTGTGTGTGTGTTTCTCTGCACTTATGGAGGGTGTGTGTGATGGGTCTTCAAATGTGGTGTCCTCAGGATACTCATCCGAGGTGTGAGGGGGCTGGAGAGGAGGTGCTGGCTGCCAGTGTCCCAGGGACATTTGGCTGTTGTTCCTATGAAAGAGAGTAGAGGTAATTAGCGTGTGGCATCAGACTTGAAAACATAACATTGCACTCAGAACCACAGAATTTTAACGGCACAGAAGGAGGCCATTCAGCCCATCATGTCTGCAACAGCTCTCTGAATGAGCATTATAACTTAATGCCATTGCCCTACCTTTTCCCCATGCCCCTGCACATTGTTTCTGTTCAAATAATCATCCAATGCCTTCTTGAATGCCTCGATTGAACCTGCCTCCACCGCAATTTCAGGCAGTGCATTTCAAACCCTAACCACTCGTTATGCGAAAATGTTTTTTCTCACGTCACATTTGCTTCTTTTGCAAATCACTTTAAATCTATGCCCTCTGGTTCTTGAACCTTTTACGAGCAGGAACAGCTTCTTCCTATCTACTCTGTCCAGCCCCCCATGATTTTAAACATTTCTATCAAATCTCCTCTTAGCCTTCTCCTCTCCAAGGAGAACAGTCCCAATCTCTCCAATCTATCTTCGTAACTGAAGTTTCTCATCCCTGGGACCATTCTTGTAAACCTCTACTGCACTCCCTCCAATGTGTTCACATCCTTCCTATAATGTGTCGCCCAGAACTGTACACCATACTCCAACTGAGGTCTAACGAGTGTCTTATATAAATTCAGCATAACCTCCCTGCACTTTACTCTATGCCCCTATTAATAAAGCCCAGGATACTATATGCTTTATTAATTGCTCTCTCCACCTGTCCAGCCACATTTAATGATCTATGCACATATAGACCCAGATCTTTCTGCCCCTGCGCCCTCTTCAAAATTCCACCCCTTATTTTATATTGTCTGTCCACGTTCTTCCTACCAAAATGCACCACCTCACACTTCTCCACATTGAACTTCATCTGCCACCTATCTGCCCACTCCACCCACTTGTCTATGTCCTTTTTAAGTTCCACACTGTTCTCCTCACAGTTTCCAAGCTTTGTATCATCTGCAAACTTTGAAATTGTCCCCTGCACACCAAGATCTACATCATTAATAAATATCAGGAAAAGCAAGGGTCCCAATACCGACCCCTGGGGAACTCCACTACAAACCTTCCTCCAGCCCGAAAAATATCCATTGATCATTAATCTCTGCTTCCTATCTTTCAGCCAATTTTGTATCTACAGTGCTACTGTCCCTTTTATTCCATGAGCAATAACTCTTCTTATTGCTGTCTGAAGGACCTGCTAGTGCAGGGTCCTCACTTGGGTCTGCGCTGCTGACCTCACTGTTGCTGTAGGTATGGTCCATGTCCACTCCGGCAAGGTGGGTATCTCACCTCATATTATGTGAGGGCCCAGTTCTCAGGCATCCCCCCACCTCTCCGGGACCTCTCCCTTTTATTGTTGGAGAGTTGGTCCTGCATAAAGACAGATGCAGAGAGTGTGAAATGGATGTATGCCAATGAAGATGATAAGAATGCATTGCCTTGTGGGGGTGCTGAGTGGAGCTGCAGATGGGATGAGTACGTGACCTGCATATGATGTGAGCTCAGATGGAGATGCCAAGGTGCATATGACAGAGTGAGTGGCGATGTCTCTTATGCTGATAGTGTTGCTAGATCCCTGTGGAATGTCTGAGGGGCTTGTGAGAGGATGAGCTAAAAGTGAGAAGAAGATTGACTTACCCTGACTGTGTGGATGAGATCATTCATCCGTTTTCAGCAGTGGATGCCCGATCGCCTCTGGGTGGAGTTGGCACTCATTGCCCTGGACACCCCATCCCAAGCTGGGTTGGTGACCTCAGCGAACCTCCCTTCAGCCATCACGAGGGTAGTGGAGGTCACGGCGGCCCTCAACGGCGACTAGAAGGTGACTGGCGGCGCGTCACTAAACTTGGGTGATGCAGAATTCTTTGGTTTGGGGCCCATCTCTTGCCTGGAGCAGTCCTGGGGTGCAGACATTGAGAAAGCTGTGCGTGGGTGTGGTTTACATAGGGAGCCCAGGGGCGATGATCTGCTGAGGTCATGGCGGGGTGAGCGAACCACAGGCCGCCTGCTCACGAAACGACGCGTTTCCTACTGGTCTGTATTTAATGAGGCGAGAGGCAGACAATCGGTTGCGAAAACCGCCATTGTGGCTGGTTGTTCCCTGCCCGCTACCACACTTAGTCCGTGGAGAGGAACATCCCAGCCTCTGTTTCTCTCTCCACAGATGCTGCCAGAACTGCTGAATTTTTCCAGCATTTTCTGTTTTTATTGTTGCAAGAAACTAAATCACTGATTGTGTTATTTTCATTTTCCCCTCAGCTCCAGCCTCTCTGACATTGGATCTCAACACAGTGAACCCCTGGCTCTTCCTGTCTGAGGACTGGACCAGTGTGAGACTCGGAGACAAACGGCAGCCACACTGTGACAACTTGGAGAGGTTTGATTCCTGGCCCTGTGTCTTGGGATTGGAGGGATTCCCATCAGGGAGACATTACTGGGAGGTGCAGGTGGAGGGCAGGACTCGTTGGGCTCTGGGAGTGACCCGAGAGTCCGCCGAGAGGAAAGGGAGAAGCCAGCTGAGTCCTGAGACTGGATACTGGATTGTGTGGCTAAATCCTTTTGGTCACTATATCGCTGGCACTGCCCCAAGGACCCGCCTCACCCCGAGTGTGAATCCCCGGAGGGTCGGAGTGTTCCTGGACTATGAGGGCGGACAGGTGTCATTTTATAATGCGGACAACATGTCCCATCTCCACACTTTCACCCACACTTTCACTGAGAGAATCTTTCCAATCTTTTCACGACAGACTGATGAACTGTTGGCACTCTGTGGGATTAAAATTTACTAGCAGATCCATCCCATCATTTCACACTATCTGCCTACCTCCTGCCAGCTGCTGGGCATCGGGCTCAGTTAGAGGTGGTGCAGATGGTCCAATGTCTGATGTCACCATGTGACAATGTCTTATTGGGGATATTTGATTGTTTATTCAATGCAGCGGAACAAACTCATGTCAGCTGTTCCAGAGACTCCTATAAAATTAAATAACAAACAAAAGGAGGGGGTGGGTAGCAGTAATGGTTAAAGAATCAATTCCAGTTGTGAGAAGGGATGATATACTAAATAGGTCAACAAACGAGGCTTTATGAATTGAGCTTAGAAATAAAAAAGGGGCAGTCACACTACTGGGAGTATACTACAGACCCCCAAATAGTGAAAGGGAGATAGAAGAACAAATATGTAGGCAAATTTCTGCTTGTAAGAACAAGAGGGCAATAATAGTAGGAGTCTTCAACTATCCTAATATCAACTGGGATTCAAACAATATAAGGGGCACTGAGGGAGAAAAAGTCATGCATTGTGCAGAGGAAAATCTTTTCAACCAATTAGTAACAAACAAGAGGGGATGCAATTCTAGACCTAGTCTTGGGGAACGAAGGAGGGCAAGTGGGTGAAGTGACAGTTGGCAACCATATGAGGGACAGTGATCACAATTCAGTTAGATTTAGCATTACCATGGAAAAGGACAGAGATAAGGCAGGAGTAAAATTCTTGAACTGGGGGAAGGCAAATTTTGCAGAAATGAGAAGGGGCTTGACTGAGGTGGACTGGACAGCACTGCTGGAGGATAAAACAGTGGAAAACCAGTGGGAAGCACTAAAAAGCGAGATCCTAACTGTACAAAGTAGACATGTCCCCTACAAATATAAGGGTGGTATTGCCAAATCTAGACCCCCCTGGCTGTCTAGAGTCATACAGGGGAAGACCAAACAGAAAAAGAGACTGTACGATAGCCACAAAGAACTAAACACTGCAGATAGCCTAGGCGAATATAGGAAGTGCAGGGACGAAGTAAAAAGAAAATAAGGAAATCAAAGAGAGGGCATGAAAAAAGATTAGCAAGTAAAGTTAAAGATAACCCAAAGATGTTTTACCAATACATTAATGCTAAAAGGTTAGTTAAGGAAAAAGTGGGACCTATCAGAGATAAAGATGGAAACTTGTGTGTAGATGCAGAGGCCGTGGGAAGGGTTTTGAATGAATATTTTGTCTCCGTGTTTACGAAGGAAAGGGAGGATGTAGAAATAGTAGTCAAGGAGGAGCACTGCAAGATATTGGACGGGATAGTCATAAAGAGAGAGGAAGTACTCGAAGAGCTGAAATCCTTGAAAGTGGATAAGTCACCAGGGCCAAATGGATTGTTTCCGAGGCTGCTGAAGGAAGTCAGGGAGGAGATAGCAGATGCTCTGAGTATGATTTTCCAATCTTCACTAGATACAGGGGGGGCTGGAGAAATGCAAACATAGTTCCATTGTTTAAAAAATGATCAAAGGAAATGCCAAGCAATTATAGACCAGTTAGTCTTACATCGGTGGTGAGCAAATTAGTAGAATCAATCCTGAGAGATAGGATTAACTGTCATGTGGAAAGCCATGGACTAGTCAGGGATGGTCAGCATGGATTTGTTAAAGGAAGGTCTTGTCTCACAAATTTGATTGAATTCTTTGAGGGAGTGACAAGAAGGGTTGATGAAGGTAGTGCAGTGGATGTTGTGTACATGGATTTTAGCAAGGCATTTGACAAGGTCCCACATGGCAGATTGGTCAGGAAAGTAAAAGCCCATGGGATTCAGGGTAATGTGGCAAACTGGATAAAGGTTGGCTTTGTAACAGGAAACAAAGAGTAATGGTCGATGGATGCCTTGCGAATGGAAAATTGTCTCAAGTGGTATTCCACAGGGCTCGGTGTTGGGACCCTTGCTGTTTGTGTTATGTATTAATGATTTGGATGCGAACGTGGGGGGTATGATTGGGAAATTTGCAGATGACACAAAGATTGGCCGAGTAGTGGATAGTGTAGAGGATAGCCATAATCTCCAAAACGCTATAGATGGGTTGGTGGAGTGGGCGGTAAAGTGGCAGATGGATTTTAACATAGAGAAGTGTGAGGTCATACATTTAGGGAGGTCAAACAGTTACAGGGATTACACAATAAATGGGAATATACTAAGAGGGGTAGATGAAGTGAGAGATCTTGGCATACTCAGGTCCCTGAAGGCAGCAGTTCAAGTAGACAAGGTTGTAAAGAAGGCATATGGAATGCTCTCCTTCACTGGCAGAGGTATAGAATATAAAAATAAGGATATAATGTTGGAATTGTATAAAACACTGGTGAGGCCACAACTGGAGTATTGTGTGCAGTTCTGGTCACCACATTACAGAAAGGATGTAATAGCTCTGAAGAGAGTGCAGAGGAGGTTTACAAGAATGTTGCCAGCTTTAGAAAAGTGTAGCTACAAGGAGAGATTGGATAGGTTGGGGTTATTTTCCTTAGAACAAAGAAGGCTGAGAGGTGACTTGATTGAGGTGTTAAAAATTATGAGGGGAATAGATAGAGTGAACAGGATAAAATTGTTTCCCTTGGTGGAGAATTCTAGAACCAGGGGACATAGATTCAAGATAAGTGGCAGAAGGTGTAGGGGGGACATGAGGAAGAACTTTTTTACGCAGAGGGTAGTGGGTGTCTGGAATTAGCTACCCAAGTTGGTGGTAGAGGCAGAAACTCTAAACTCTTTTAAAAAGTACCTGGGTCTGCACTTTAAGTGCTGTAAGCTGCAGGGCTATGGGCCGGGCACAGGAAGGTGGGATTAGAACGGGTACCTGGGTGTCCTTGGGCTGGCATGGACTAGATGGGCCAAATGGCCTCCTTCTGTGGTTCTATGGTTCTAACGCCGAGAATCGCTGGGACACAGAGACGGAGAAGAATTGAAACACACGAATTAAAGGATAGATCAATAGACATGCTGTTTTGGACATTTAAGAGGTTAAGTCAGAATACTCAGAATAAGTATATTTTTACACTAAAGAAAAATTCTAAGGGGAGGACCCACCATCCGTGGTTAACTAAAGAAGTTAAGGAAGCCATCAGACTTAAGTAAAAAGCATATAACTGTGCAAAGATGAGTGGCAGATCATATTATTGGTCAGAATATAAAGAACAGCAGAGAATGATTAAAAGGTTAATCAGAAGAAAGAAATTAGAGAATGAGAGGAATCTAACCAGAAATGTAAAAATGGATAAGAGTTTCTACAGGTATTTAAAAAGGAAAAGAGTAAGTAAAGTGAGTGTTGGTCCTCTAGAGATTGACAGTGGGGAGTTAATAGTAGATAATAAGGAAATGGCGGATGAAATGAACAAATTATTTTCCTCTGTCTTTACTAAAGAGGATACAAAAACCATTCCAGTAATAGCTGTAAATCAGGAGGTGGAAGTGAGAGGTGAACTTGGTGAAATTACAATTATTAGGGAAGCAGTACTGAACAAACTGATGGAGCTACGGGCTGACAAGTCTTTGAGTCCAGATGGACTTCATCTTAGGGTCTTAAAAGAGGTGGCCAATGAGGCAGTGGATGGGTTGGTTTTAATTTTCCAAAATTCCCTTGATTTTGGAAAGGTTCTTGCAGACTGGAAAGTAGCAAATATAACTGAAGATGCAGAAAATTTGGATTTATTTTAAAGCGCCAGCCAGGACCAGAAGCTAGGGTGCCAAAGCATACACAGACAATCACAGCCTTACATGAAAGCTTAAAAACTCAGCTGTAAATTTTCAGTCAGGAAATGGGAGACACACACGGGCGGGGATGACTCAATCAAGAAATGGGGAAGGCCATTTAACACCATCTGATAGCCTCGAACCACATCCAGTCAGCCCCTTAAACCGTTTGTATAGAACAAACATACATTCTTTACTATCTTCAAAAGGACAGTACCCAGTCACTGCACTGCAATTACTGTACAAAAAGACAATTATCAGCCCACCGGGGAGGTAGTGGGGCGGGGGGTCATTGTGCTGTGGCCTCTGTCTAACTAATACCATTAAGTTGTAGCTGATAGTAAAAGATATGTAAACTGTGCTCGTTTGAACCTCGATGGAGAAGCGCCTCGACTGCCCAGCACTTGCTCCCCGCATGTGTAATAAACTTGAATATTGCATCTGGACTCCGAGTGTTGAAATTTTGTACCAGAGTATTCCTTGGGCCTTTCATAACCCCTCGATTCAAGAAGGGAGGGAGGCAGAAAACAGGAAACTATAGGCCAGTTAGCTTGACGCTTGTCATGGGGACGGTGTTAGAATCGATCATTAGCTGGGTACTTAGAAAAACTCAAGGTAATCGGGAAGAGTCAGCATGTTTTTGTGAAAGGGTAGTCATGTTTAACCAGTTTATTGGAGTTCTTTTAAGGAGTAACATGTGTCGTGGATAAAGGGATAAATGAGAAATCATTTGATAACGTGCCATATCAAAGGATATTGCGGAAAATAAATGCTCATGGTGTCGTGGGTAACATATTAGCACAGATAGAAGATTGGCTGGCTGGCAGAAAACAGGGAGTATGCATAAATGGGTCTTTTTCTGATTGACAGGATGTGATGAGTAGAGTCCCACAGGGGTCTCAATTTTTGTACTGCAGAGTACAAGATAGGTAGGAAAGTATGTTGCGAAGAAGACATAAGGAATTGGCAAACGGATATAGATAGGTTGGTTGAGTGGGCAAAAAATATGGCAGATGAGGCAGTATTTTCGGATCATTCAGCGGGGCAGTGGACGGGCCTGGGAGCGGTCGGGAAACGGTCTGCCACCCGCAATTGGCCCCTGACGACAATTCCATGCTGGCTGGCCAATTAATGGCCAGCCAGAGTGAAAGGTGCGCTGAGGAGCTCAGTGCTGGCGGGCTGGGTTTGGGAGGAATGTGAACACAGAAGCCTGTGCATGCGTGCGGGATCACATACTGAAACCCCCCCTGAAGGCAAGGAGCTGTGTCGGGGAGCTGAAGAATTGTAAAAACAAAAATAAAGCTTTTGAAAATGTGAAATAAAATGTTGCCACATAGGACTCACTCACGTGAACATAAATGTAACAAAAATTTTTATTTTTTAAAATTAAATTTGGAAACCACATCCCACTCATGGATGAGGTTTCCTAAAAAATCCAAAGGCCGCCTGGCCGATTCACATACCTGCCAACCATAAGGTTGGACAGGCAGCGAGAAAGACCTCATGTGCAGGAAGTGTCACCAGCTGCACAAGCTGGAGCTCCGCGTTTCATAGCTGGAGCGGCGGCTGGAGACACTGAGGCACATCTGTGAGGCAGAGAACGATATGGATAGCACATTCAGAGAGGCAGTTACACCACAAGTTAGGAGCAAGCAGGCAGATAGGGAATGGGTGACCATCAGGCAGTCCAAGAGAAACAGGCAGGTAATGCAGGAGTCCCCAGAGGTCCTGCTCACTAACCTGTTTTCCATTCTGGATATCAGTGAGGGTGATAGACCCTTGGAGGAGGGCAGCAAGAGCCAAGCCCCTGGCACCACGGGTGGCCCAGCTGTACAGGAGGGAAGGAAGAAGAGTGGAAGGGCAGTACCAATAGGGTATTCTTTAGTTAGGGGAGCAGACAGGTGTTTCTGCTGCTGCCAATTGTAAAAGGGTGGTAAAAGGAAGAGTAGGGCCAATTAGGGACCAAAAAAGGGGATTTACACATAGAGGCAAGAGGCATGGCTGAGGTGTTAAGTGAAGAATTTGCAACTGTATTTACCAATGAGGCAGATACTGCTCAGGCCATGGAGACAGAGGAGGGAATTCCGTCACTAAAATTGATGAGGAGGTGGTATTGGATAAGCTGTCGGTACTTAAAGTTGATAAAGCACTGGGACTGGATGAGATGCATCCAAGAATATTAAAGGAAGTGAGAGTGGAAATTGCAGAGGCACTGGCAGTAATCTTTCAATGTTCCCTGGATTTGGGAGAGGTGCTGGAGGACTGGAGAATTACAAACATTACGCCCTTGTTCAAAAAAAGGTTGTTAAGGTCTGCCCTGCAATTACAGGCCAGTCAGTTTAACTTCGGTGGTGGGTAAACTTCTAGAAACAATCATTTGGGATAGAATTAATAGTCACGTGGAAAAATGTGGATTGATTTAGAAGAGTCAGCATGGATTATTGAAGGAAAATCATGCCTAACTAACTTGCTGGAGTTTTTGAAGAGGTGACAGAGATGGTTGATGAGGGCAAGACCATTGATGTGGTGTATATGGACTTTCAAAAGGCGTTCGATACAGGGCCACACAACAGACTTGTGAGGGAAGTTATAGGTCATGGAATAAAAGGGGCAGTAGCAACATGGATACAAAATTGGCTGAGGGATAGGAAACAGAGTAATGGGTAATGGGTATTTTTCAGGCTGGAAGATGGTTTGTAGTGGAGTTCCCTAGGGGTCGGTATTGGGACCCTTGCTTTTCCTGATATGTATAAATGATCTAGATCTTGGTGTGCAGGGGGCAATTTCAAAGTTTGCGGATGACACAAAACTTGGGAGAATTGTAAACTGTGAGGAGGACAGTGTAGAACTTCAAGAGGACATTGACACATTGGTGGAGTGGGCAGATAGAGGGCAGGTGAAGTTCAATGTGGAGAAGTGTGAGGTGATGCATTTTGGTACAAAGAACATGGCGAGACAGTATAAAATAAAGGATACTATTCTAAAGGGTGTGCAGGAGCAGAGAGACCTGGGTGTATATGTACATAAGTCATTAAAGGTGGCAGGACAGGTAGAGAGAGCTGTTCCTAAAGCATACAGTATTCCAGGCTTCATTAATCGGGGCATAGAGTATAAGACACTGGTTAGACCTCAGCTGGAGTACTGTGTACATTTCTAGGGGCCACACAATAGGAAGGATGTGAACACATTGGAGAGAGTGCAGAAGAAGTTTACAAGAATGGTCCCAGAGAAGAGACACTTCAGTTATGAGGAAATATTGGAGAAGTTGGGACTATTTTCCTTGGAGAGGAGAAGGCTAATAGAAGTTTTCAAAATCATGAGGGAGCTGGACAGAGTAGATAGGGAGAAGCTGTTCCCACTTGTAAATGGATCGAGAACCAGAGGGCACAGTTTTAAAGTTTTCTGCAAAAGAAGCAAATGGGAGGTGAGAATGCTTTTTCACCCAGCGAATAGTTAGGGGTTGGAATGCCCTGTCTGGAAGCGTGGTGGAGGTAGATTCAATTGAGGCTTTCAAGGGGGCTTTGGATGATTATTTAAATGGAAGCAATGTGCAGGGTTACGGGGAAAAGGCAGGAGATTAGCGCTAAGTTAAAATGATCAGAGAGCTGGTGCCGACATGATGGGGTGAACGGCTTCCTTCTACACCGTAACAATTCTGTGATTCGGTGATAAGATCCTGGATGGCCTTGACAACGTGAACGTGGAAAGGATGTTTCCTCGTGTGAGAGAGTCCAGAACTAGTGGGGGCACTGTTTTGAAATTAGGAGCGGCCCTTATAGGACAGTGATGGGAAGAAAAGCTGAAAGAGAACTAGGAGAGTAAATGCAATTCTAACTACGGTCAAACAACAGAGAGCAGCAATGAATAATCTAAAAGGGGGTTTGAGGTACCTGCTGTCTAGAGCAGCCCCCAGGGATGAAGGGGAGCTCTCCTTCAGGATCCTCTTTGGCTGGGCTGCCACCTGACAGTGATCGGAGTGTGCACAGTGTGCACTGCGCCTAGTTCAGTCAAAAACAGCAATTGGAATTGTGTGTACATCTAGAGAAACGGGGGTTGTTCTCCTGAGAACAGAGAAGCTTAAGCAGAATTTAGTAAATTTGTCTCCTCAAGGCCTTTGATAGAGTAAATAAGGAGAACATATTTGACATGGCAGTAAGTGTCAGTAACACAGCGGATACAGATTTGAGGTAATGCGTGCCTGAACGACTGGTAGAAGCCGGTTCAATAATAACTGGCTCAAGCCAATTGGATCAATACTTGGAGGGAAAAATCTCATTGATCGGGGAAAGAGCATGGGAGTGAGTATAATTAGATTGCTCTTTCAAAGCCAATATAGGCTCAATGGGCTGAATGGCCTCCTGTGCCGAATGATTCAATATGACCCTGATTTGTATTTTAAACGGGCTGACTACCTGAATCAGGGCTGCACCGGACACCTAGTGATCAACCTAAGGAATATCACCACAGCCACAGCAGTTCTGTCACTGTCCACCATTTTAGAGTCACTATCATGTACTCTCCACCAAGTGGGGGCTGGGTGAGGGGGACGGGGTGCGGGGTGGGTGGAGGAGGACTGAAACTGTACTTCATAGATTCATCAGCATGTGGAGTGAAGTTCCAGGTAGAGTAACGGAGACAGAAAGCCTGGAATCATTTAAAAAAAACAATTGTGCTCTACAATGGAAGGATGTTAAAATGTCTCTCAATGGATGGATGGATCTAGATAGCCAAAATGACCTTTCTCAGCAGGGACACATGTTTTGGTGCCTGTGCGTGTTTCTAAATATCAGTGATAACTTCATGTCAATATTCATAATGTGCAGACATGTAATTTTCCAGATCAATG
The DNA here is from genome assembly GCF_964194155.1 of Cetorhinus maximus. Classification (NCBI taxonomy): domain Eukaryota; kingdom Metazoa; phylum Chordata; class Chondrichthyes; order Lamniformes; family Cetorhinidae; genus Cetorhinus; species Cetorhinus maximus. Next base: position 5,511,485 of record NC_135899.1, read on the forward strand.
TTATTTCTGTCATTATGCTGGTGAGAATATCAGAGTTTTGAAATCAGTGACTTACTTTGCAAACACTAATCTGACAACCTATTAGTCACCAACATTTGCAACATGTGGGAAAATAAAGTTTAAATGGCAAACATCGAAAATATGTCCACATTTCTCTACAAGGAGTCTCTAGTCAGGGTATTGAAACTGCCTGAGCAAGAGCAGTGAAGTAACATCTGACACTTTACAAAGTCCTAAAAATTGTAATGTCCTGAATATTGGAATATCTCGTGCACTGCAGGGAGGGTGTGTGTTCAGACTGTTCAATCTGTAACCTCATGGCCCGGCATATCCCCCCACTCTACCATTACCACCAAGCCAGGGGATCAAGCCTAGTTCAATGAAGAGTGCAGGAGGGCACGCCAGGAGCAGCTCCTGGCACACCTAAAAATGGTGTCAACCTGGTGAAGCTGTAACACAGGACTACTTGCATGCCAAACAGCATAAGCAGCAAGTGATAGACAGAGATAGGTGATCCCACAACCAACAGATCAGATCTAAACTCTGCAGTCCTGCCACATACAGTCATGAATGGTGGTGGACAATTAAACAACTCAGTGGAGGAGGAGGCTCCACAAATAACCCCATCTTCATTGATGGAGGAGTCCAGAACATCAGTGCAAAAGATAAGGCTGAAGCATTTGCTACAAGCTTCAACCAGAAGTGCCGAGTGGATGATCCATCTCGGCCTCCTCCGGAGGTCCCCAGGCATCCCAGATGCCAGTCTTCAGCCAATTCAATTCACTCCACGTGATATCAAGAAACGGCTGAAGGCACTGGATAATGCAAAGGCTATGAGCCCTGATAATATTCCGGCAATAGTACTGAAGACTTGTGCTCCAGAACTTGCCACATCCCTACAGCTACAACATGGCACCTGCCTGGCTATGTAGAAAATTTCCCAGGCATGTCCTGTACACAAAAAGCAGGACAAATCTAAGCCAGCCAATTACCGCCCCATCAGTCTACTCTCAATCATCAGTAAAGTAATGGAAAGGGTCATCAACAGAGCTATCAAGTGGCACTTGCTTAGCAATAACCTGCTCACTGATGCCCAGTTTGGGTTCCGCCAGGACCACTCAGCTCCTGACCTCATTACAGCCCTGGTTCAAACATGGACAAAAAAGCTGAACTCCCGAGGTGAGGTGAGAGTGACTGCCCTTGACGTCAAGGCCGCATTTGACCAAGTGTGGCATCAAGGAGCCCTAGCAAAACTGAAGTCAATGGGAATCAGGGGGAAAATTCTCGGCTGGTTGGAGTCATACTGAGCACAAAGGAAGATGGTTTTGGTTGTTGGAGGTCAGTCATCTCAGCTCAAGGACATCACTGTGGGAGTTCCTCAGGATGGTGTCCTCGGCCCAACCATCTTCAGCTGCTTCATCGATGACCTTCCTTCCATCATGAGGTCAGAAGTGGGGATGTTTGCTGATGATTGTACAATGTTCAGCACCATTCGCAACTCATCAGATACTGAAGCACTCCATGTCCAATTGCAGCAAGACCTGGACAATATCCAGGCTTGGGCTCATAAGTTGCAATTAACATTCACACCACACAGGCATCAGGCAATGACCATCTCCAACAAGAGGGAATCCAAACATTGCCCCTTGACATTCAATGGCATTACCATCACCGAATCCCCCACTATCAACACCCTGGGGGCTTACCATTGACCAGAAACTGAACTGGACTAGCCATATAAATACTAAGGTAAAAGCAAAAAACTGCAGATGCTGGAAATCCAAAACAAAAATAAAAATACCTGGAGAAACTCAGCAGGTCTGACAGCATCTATGGAGAGGAACATAGTTAATGTTTCGAGTCCGTATGACTCTTCAACAGTTCTTTCCTATTTTTCCTTAGTTCTGTTGAAGAGACATACGGACTCGAAATGTTAACTGTGTTCCTCTCCGCAGATGCTGTCAGACCTGCTGAGTTTTTCCAGGTATTTTTATTTTTGTTTTAGCCATATAAATACAGTGGCTACAAGAGCAGGTCAGAGGCTAGGAATCCTGTGATGAGTAACTCACTTTCTGACTACCCAAAGCCTGTCCACCATCTACAAGGCACAAGTCAGGAGTGTGATGGAATACTCCCACTTGCCTGGATGAGTGCAGCTCCCACAATACTCAAGAAGATTGACTCCATCCAGGACAAAGCAGCCCGCTTGTTTGGCACCACATCCACAAACACTCACTCCCTGCACCACCAACGCATTGTAGCAGCAGTGTGTACCATCTGCAAGATGCACTGCAGGAATTCACCAAGGCTCCTTAGACAGCAGCTTCCAAACCCACGACCACTACAACCTAGAAAGGCAAGGGCAGCAGACACATGGGAACACCACCACCTGGACGTTCCCCTCAAAGTCACTCATCATCCTGACTTGGAAATATATTGTCGTTCCTTCACTGTCACTGGGTCAAAATCCTTCCTAACAGCACTGTGGGTGTACTTACACCACATGGACTGCAGCATTTCAAGAAGGCAGCTCACCACCACCTCCTCAAGGGCAACTAGGGATGGGCAATAAATGCTGGGCCAGCCAGTGAAGTCCACATTCTGTGAATGAATAAAAAAAAGATTGGAAAGAGTATAAAGAGCAGCAAAAAAGGGCAAAGATTAACAAGAAGAGAAATACTAGAGTATGAGAGAAAGCTAGCTAGTAATATAAAGATGGATAGAAAGAGTATTTCAGTATTCTAATTAGAAAAGAGTTAACAAAGTGATCGTTGGTCCTGCAGAGACTGCGTCTGAGTAATTGATAATGGAAAGTAGGGAGATGGCGCTCAAATTAAACAGCTATTTTGCTTCAGTCTTCACTATGAAGGACACAAGTAACATCCCAGAAAGAGCTGTAAATCAGGAAATGGAAGGGAGGAAGGAACTCAGGGAAAATTACAATCACCAGGGAAGTGGTATTAAGCAAATTGTTGGGGCTGAGGGCTGACAAATCCCCAGGCCCAGACGGACTTTGCCCTAAGGTCTTGAAATAAGTGGCTAGTGAGGTAACTAATGCACTGCTTTTAATTTTCCAAAATTCCCTAGTTTCAGGGAAGGTTCCATTAGATTGGAAAATAGCAAATATAATTCCTTTATTCAAAAAGGGAGAGAGAGACAGAAAGCAGCAAACTACAGGCCAGTTAGCCTAACATCTGTCATAGGGAAAATATTAGAAGTGTTATGACACAGCAGTTGGTAAAGGCTGAGTTGTTTAATCCCCAAGGGGAAACTTGAACAACCGTCAGAACCTATATTTTCAATTGGTATGTTTGCAATGCAGCTCTGAATTCAGGAATAAGACCATCAAGAGGTTTTTTTAATATAAAACTAACTTCAACATTTATTGATTTAACAACTAATTAAACACATACATATATCTACAAATTACCACCATAATAACTTTTAAACAAATCCCAAAATTAATCACTCCCAGGTAAGTCTTCACCAAGGCAACAACAACCCATAGGGCAGAATTTTGCCCTCGGCATGCAGGCTCGGTGGGGGTGGGCGGACGCGGCCGGGAAGCCGACCTGAAACATGTCCCCTCATGTAACTCTGTCACATGAGCAGGGACATACTATTAATGAAAAGTTAAAGTTTTTATTCTTATTTGCTTTAAATGCAAAGTCCGCTTGGCGTTGATGTGACATGTGAGAAGGTGCCACATCAAAGGTTATTGCAGAAAATAAAAGCTCATGGTCTAGGGGGTAACATATTGGCATGGATAGCTAACAGAAAGCAGAGAGTTGGGATAAATGGGTCTTTTTCTGGTTGGCAGGGTGTGACAAGTGATGTGCCACAGGGATCAGCGCTGGGGCCTCAACTTTTTACAATTTATATAAATGAACTAGATGAAGGGACCGAAGGAATGGCTACTTAATTTGCTAATGACACAAAGTTAGGTAGGAAAATAAATTGTGAAGAGGATGTAAGGAGGCTATAAAGTGACATAGATAAATTGTGAGTGGGCAAAGACCTGGCAAATATAGTGTGGGCAAATGTGAAATCATTCATTTTGGCAGGAAGAATAAAAAGGAAGCCTATTATCTAAACGGTGAGAGATTTAGGAGCTCTGAAATTCAGAGGGACCTGGGTGTCCTAGTGCATGAATCACAAAAGGTTTGTATGCATTCCAATAAAAGGGTAGTGAGTCTTTGGAACTCTCTTCCTCAAAAAGCAGTGGAAGCTGGGTCTTTGAGTATCTTTAAGGCAGAGCTAGACAGATTCTTGATTAACAAGGGAGTGAAAGGTTATCGGGGGTAGGCAGGCATGTGGGATTGAGGTTACATTCAGGTCAGCCATGATCTTAATGAATGGCGGAGCAGGCTCGAGGGGCCGAGTGGCCTACTCCTTCTCCTAATTCGTATGTTCATATATATGTTCGTATATATGTTCTCAGCTGTGGTGGAGTTCTCACCTTTGACATATTTTGCCATTAGCCCAGCCATTTTCTCCAACCCTACACCCCCGCATATGATTGTGTTCACACCTCAGTCGGTGTTGCGTTAATCCCCGTGGAATGTCACCCTTTCTCCGAGGCTGCCTTCTCTCACTTCCCCCCTCACTGCACTGGCGCCCTAGCCTTGAGATTGCCTTTTCCCCCTTCTCCATTTTCACTGCTGCCCTTGCCCTGGCACCACAAGCCAGCCACAAAGAAGCTGCTGAGGAGATTTGCCTGTGCCCCCGCCCCCCGAATCTGTGGAGCCACTGGGATCATCACAAGCGCTGGGCAAAGTTGTGTGCACTCACCTCTGAGTTCCTCTGGAAGTTGAGGACACCAGGTGCACACCTTTTAAAGGCAGTTGTAAATCACGCCGTTACAAAATCCTGCCGACGTGGGATTTAAATTTGACATGGAGAGATGGTTCTGGCGTCTGGCCACAATAATTAGATGCTAATTTATTGCAATTAAGTTCCTGACATTCAATGGCAGGAAACGTGGCCCACCATTGAAGGTGGAGGGGGAGGGAGGGAGCGGGGAGAAGACAATCGCGTCCTGGATTTACATTATTGAGAAATGGGCCTCCTTGTGAGATTCTATGATCTCACCACTGAGCACACCCGCCACAAACAGGGGGTGGAAAATCCCGGCCTCAGCCTCTTTCAAGGCAGGCCTGCAGTTTCTTAGAGGAGTTGAAGTGAAGGTCTTGTAAAACAGAAGATCCTCTTTAAGCTGCGAGGCTTCTCCTAGTTGAATTTCCAGGAAGCCGGTTCTCAAGTGAACTTGGAGTTGGAACAGATAGGGGGATGTTCTTCTCCCACGTTCAAGGTATTGTTGTTTATCATCTTGGCTGCTTAGATGAGTTGCAGCTGGTTCAATGGCATTGTGATGGAATTCTGTCTGCAGAACAGCTTCTGCTGTTTTCAAACACTGTCTCCTGCCAACACAATCTGGGGTCGATATCCACCTGTAATTGCACAAAAATCTAATGATGTCACTGCTGGACCCTGCAGCCTGGAACTCCGGAGTTGCAGAAGGGGGAAGAATGGGGACAGGCAATATAGCCTAACACTCACAGCAACCTATAATCCACTTTAACTACTGGGATTATAGTGAAACAGAGTTTAGAAACACTGACCAACATGACTGCAGTAAAATATACCACAAGGAAAGGATTTTAGTTTCCCATCTGCAGATCCTTCCCATCGAGCCCCCTGTAAAAGGAGTTCCCAAAATCCATCACTGTCAGTCCAGGGTAATTTACAACATTATCTCCTCCTGCTGCCAGGGCCAGTCATGACCGTTCATGAGCCCCGCTACATGTTGAGCCCTAGAAAGGTGGCAGCCATTAACCTGGGCCTCCCATCAGCACACAACTGCACATGTATGGTGTTGGCAGCCCCAAAGGCAGCCATTTTTAAAAGCAAACAGAATGTAAGGCTGTCTCATCATGTGACCTTTTTCAAGTCTGAAGTCCAAATAAGGTGGGTGATTAGGTCAATTATAAATCCTGTGTTGTGGCTTTTGAGAGTTTGAGACAGCCATTGTCTTTGATTCTGAATGACCCATTCATTTTGAAATCACGGTTTTGAATTATTTTCTGGAAAGGGCATTGAGTCAATGTCAGTCTGGAAGGTTTCTTTTGCTCCCCCTTGAGACGGGGCGTGGTTTCAACCCAGGTGATCCTCAGGCGGCCATCTTTTTGCAACCATTTGTGGTCAGTTTAACAATATAAAAATGAGCTTGGAGCTCATAGTATACTGGGACATGACAATATACTTCAGTCAAAATTCACTGGTGATGAAGAGGGTGAATATTCTGTTCACTAGCAGGGACAGCTGTCACACTGACTGTTCGATCCTGGTTGGTCATGAGTTTCTTCAATGCTGACTCACTAGACCCATTCAGGTGAGTGGTAAGTATTCATTCACACTCTTCACTTCAGCCTGGCAGATGGTAGAAGGGTTTTCTAGGATGATCATAAAGTGAAGCATTGGTCAGTGTGTAAAGCCCCCTATACTTCCTCCTGTACCCCCTAGTCCATCAAAGCTTCTGTTCAATGGTGACCCTCAGGTTGGGGCAGTTTTTGCCTTCCTGTTGCTGCCAAAAACTATAGAAGATTGAAATTTTCCGTGTATTATTCTAGTAAACAGACTGCCTTGCACTGTCACTTGTAATCCAGATATTCTGGTATCTTGTCCCTGACTGGCCACAAAAAAGTCTATGAGCAGCAAGCAGCATTCAAAAAGGAAATAACTCTCCATTCGGATTAGAATTTAGTCAGTAATTAACCATATTCATGAACTGAAAAGTGGAGGGCATTCAACAGTTGATGCCACTTGCAGGGTTCAAAGGGAATGGTTTGCTTTACCATATTGTTTTTCGAGGTAGCATAGAGGTGTTCCGGGGGACACTCTTTCACAATGTTATGGCTTCAAAAGTCAAAAGTCAGTACACCATAACCTTTCCAGTCCAGAATGTTTGGGACCAAGTCATTTCTGGATTTTGGAATTCTCTGCATTATAGAATGACTTTAGAATGCCTAACCACACATGTGTGAACCGGAAAACATTGTAGACATAAATATTTACCTGGAGAATTGGCGGCAGCCTTCCCTCTCACAACTTGATGGTTTGTGCCATGGTGATCAGCTCTGTGTTACACGTCTCCTGGTGTGACCTAGGAGCCTCACTCTGACCTGGCAGTCTCTGCCGCATCTGCTGCAGAGGGAGACAGTGGGGCTGAGGAGGTGCACGATTCTCCGGTTCTCTTTTCTCTGGGCCCTCTCCTTGGCTAGATGAGCTTTTCATTTCTGCTCGCCTCTTCCAATGCCCCTCCGAACAGTCAGCCTCCAGAGGTCATGGCCGTCAGCGACTGTCTCCCAATGATCAGTGTCAATGTCCACCATCTTTATATCTCGCTTGCAGGTGTCCTTGTAGTAGAAGCATTTACACACAGGAGGTCGTGACCTGTTCACCATACAGAAGATATTTGGGTATGTGGCTGTGGTCCATCCGATGAACGTGGCTGAGCCAGTGCAAACATCAATGGCTTAGCAACGAGTGTATGCTGACAGAATTGGCATGCTCCAGAACCCCTGAGTTGGTGACCTTCTCCTGCTAAGAGATACTGATAATACCTGAAGTATAAAACAATCATAAAACATTAATAAAAATTGTTTTACTTATCCAAATACTGTATCTTTCATGTTTGTACTCCCAAAGCAGTGTACTAAAGTGATTCTGTTAGTTGCTTGGGTTTACTCAAACATTTTACCAGATAAATGGTGCTTCTGAGCAATCAGTTTCCAGACTGGAGTGGTTACAGTGTACTTTCAAAGATACAAAAACAAAAATACCTGGAAAAACTCAGCAGGTCTGACAGCATCTGCGGAGAGGAACACAGTTAACGTTTCGAGTCCGTATGACTCTTCACCAGAACTAAGGAAAAAATAGAAAAGAGGTGAAATATAAGCTGGTTTAAGGTGGGGTGGGACAGGTAGGGCTGGATAGAGGGCCAGTGATAGGTGGAGATAACCAAAAGATGTCATAGACAAAAGGACAAAGAGGTGTTGACGGTGGTGATATTAGCTAAGAAATGTGCTAATGGTGACATTAAGGGTAGAAAGCAGGACGAGCAAGGTTCAGATAACCTTAGTGGGAGTGGGGTGAGGGGAAGGGATCGAAATAGGCTGAAAGGTAGAGATAAAACAATGGATGGAAAAACATTTTAAAATAATTGAAATAGGTGGGAAAAGAAAAATATATCTAAATTATAGGAGAAAGGGGAATTGGAAAGGGGGTGGGGATGGAGGAGATAGTTCATGATTTAAAGTTGTTGAACTCAATATTCAGTCCAGAAGGCTGTAAAGTGCCTAGTCAGAAGGTGAGGTGCTGTTCCTCCAGTTTGCGTTGAGCTTCACTGTTACTTTTAAAGATAGTTCATCTAATTAACATCAACATCAGGTGTAATATTAAGATCCCAATCTCACTGACAAATCTCTCCAACATACTTTGAATTGTTCTACTTGTTCCTTCCATCAAGTTTGACATATGTGGGTGGAATGGGATGTTGAGTTTTTTTCTCTAACTCTAAGAGCCCATTTCATTCATTTATTTGAACCACAAGTGGTTTGCACTAGACACACCCAGCAGCTTGCCTGGAATGTATAACTTGATCCTACCTGTTGTCAAGCTGTCTATATTGTGTAATTTGATCCTGTCATTTTCAAACAGGCTTCAAAGTTATGCTGTATCATTCAATAAACCTATTGCCTTATTTACACGGAAGTAATTTCCTTCTCTAACATTCCCACCTACTGTGATCAAAAGCCTGCGAGAGCACAGTTTCAATCAATTCTACCTAGATTAGCTGTCTTTGTACTTCATGAGAATGATGTAAAGTTATCTATATTTTTACAGCACCAGAGACACAGTCAGACTGGGTCATGGTGGTGGCAGATTCCCTGAACAAAATTAGCGAACCTGTCTTGTTTATCTTTAATCCATTTACATTAATTACTTTTGCCTGCCCTTTCCCGAGCTGTGGTTTATAATGCTGCTGGAATCCGGAACTGAAACTGAAATTATTTCACTTCATACTGGGCACCGATTTACTTAGAGCACAGGTGATCCGAGATGGAAGATGATCTTTCCTGTGCTGTTTGCCATGATCTGTATAAAGATCCTGTCTTAATCGACTGTGATCACAGCTTCTGTCGATCCTGTATAACGCGGTACTGGGAGAAAGCTGACACTACCTCCTGTCCTGTCTGTCGAAAGGAGTCTTCCACCAGGACTTTGAGACTTAACCGCACCCTCTCCAACATCGTGGAGACATTTATAAAAAGTGATCAGGGTGATAAAAGTCAGCAGGAGTGCAGCCTTCACAAGGAGAAGCTGAAAGTTTTCTGTAAAACTGACAATCAGCCCATCTGTCTGATTTGTCAGATTTCAAAGAATCATCAAAACCACAAAGTGTTGCCAGTGGAAGAAGCTACTGAAGAGTTTAAGGTGAGGAGATACCGTGTAAAATAAAATACAGAAACAGATAACAGAATCCTGAACAGGGAATATTGATAGATTTGGGTTTGAGTGTCTCTCAATTCTTAAGACAATTTTATATTCTTCAAGAACAACCCAGGCCGAGGGAGATTTGAGTGGAAATCACTGCCACCTTTGGGAGGGTCTGTCCTTTCAATGGGACATACGAATTAGGAGCAGGAGTAGGCCACTCGGCTCCTCGAGCCTGGGACAGCTCATATCCAGGGATGATAATGGAGGAGACTGGGACATACGGGTGTGCGGCATGATTCAGTGACTACGTCAGGTTGTTGATTGACTTGTCAGTGTGACAGCTCACCTAACTTGGGCACAAGACGCCAGATGTTAGTGTGAAGGGGGTTTTGACTGAATTTGGTGTGACTTCGTTGTGTCCAGCACAGAGGTGAATGTGGGGAGGTCTGCCCGTTTCCGATTCTTCTGCTTTTCTGAGTGGCTTGCAGGGCTATTTCAGAGGTTGGTCAAGAATCAGCAACATTATCGTGGGTCTGGAGACACATGTAGGCCAGGCTAGGTAAGAATGGAAGATTTCCTTCCCTAAAGGACATTAATAAGTGAACCAGATGGTTTTTTTTTAGGACAATGTGATATTTCATGACCCCCAGTACTGAGTTACCTTTTTATTCCAGATCTAGACAATTGAGTGAATTTAAACTCCCCCGCTCTTGTGGTGGGGTTTGGATTCAGGACCATTAGTCCCAGCCTCTGGATTTACTGACCCATGAGCATAATCACTATGCTTTCACGAGGCAGCATTTATTGCCCATCCCAATTTCCCTAAGGTGGCGATGGGTCTTGTTGAACCACTGTAGCCACATTCCTTCAGAGTTTTGGAGTGGCTGGGCCTACTCAAAAGGCAATTACAAGTCATCAGTGGGACGGAAGCCATGTATAGAATGGAAAGGGCAGTAGTTTTATTGGTACCAGCTTTGTAAACAGTACTCAAAGTCTCAAACTGCCATGATGGTGTGTAAGCTGAATTTCTCTGGATCGTTAGCCCCGCAATGTAACCGCTACTCTAACTTAGGTAGAAGGTAATAAGATTTCAGAGGGAAAGGCCGAGAGAACAACTGCATAAAGAAGCAGTTTTCAGGTCACAGGGAGACTCTAGATGATTGTTCACTCAAGAAGTTGGTTAGCCATTTGTGTCTTCAGGACAATAACGCGTGCAGGATGATGAGCTGTCCACCTGCAACAAGAGGAGTAAATATTGAGGAATGTTAGAAGGGATACTGATAGGGACTGGTAGGGTCCAAGTGGCAGTGCATGTAGGGGTAAATGACGTAGTGAGTAATCTTGTAGGAGCCTTGAAAGTTGCATTAGGATTGATTCAAAATTCAAAGGCAGAAGTTGCAAAATAATGTTCTTATTGTAAGGATGTGTGTTGTCTCATGACGGGGTCTGGAGGCTTGAATGGTTAAACAATAACTGTTTATAAATAACACGTAATTATTTCCATATGTACAGGGTGCAATCCAGTATTGGTGCTATCTTCATGCCGACTTCTACCAGGCTCAATACTACACCCTACTACTCCCATGTGACTCTCTACATCATAATGTGGGCAGCACTGTTCCCCCAGTCCCACATTAACCCTTACAGTCCCTCATACCTGGAAGTTCCCCTTCAAGCCACACATCATCCTGACTTGGAAAAATATCGCCGTTCCTTCACTGTCGCTGGGTCAAAATCCTGGAACTCCCTCCCTAGCAGCACAGTGTGTACCTGCACCACATGGACTACAGCGGTTCAAGAAGGCACTTCACCACCACCTCCTCAAGGGCAATTAGACATGGACAATAAATGCTGGCCAAGCCAGCGATGCCCACATCCCATGAATAAATTAAAGAAAAACTACAGGGTACAATCCAGTGTTGGTGCAATCTTCATGCCAACTTCTACCAGGCTCAATACTATACTCTACCCTGCTCTGAAGAAGAGCCATTCAGACTCGAAACGATAACTCTGTCTTTCTCTCCACAGATGCTGGCAGACCTCCTAAGTTTTTCCAGCACTTTTTGTTTTTGTCTTTGTTAAAGCAAAACTACAGTTCTGTGGTATGTTCCCAGTATTTGGAGAGAGTTTATCAAAAAAAAGGGTAGTAGTGGGCAGTCGACGCAAATCAAAGCTACCTTCAGAGAAACTGGAAACTATCCAGAATGAAAATGAGCTTTTACCCAAGGGATGGGCTAGACTTAAACAAGACAAGGACAAAGAGGTATCTGAGGTACCAAGTCAATAATAGAAAATAATTGAAATTAGACAGGGGAAAGACAAGGGAAGCAGGATCCTAAATGAGACAGACTGCAGGGTAGAAGGTAGACATAATATAGCCGGAAACACAGATATCCAGAGAGATACAGGAACTGGAGACCAGGAATAGGCAGGCACAGTGGGAGCTGGTACATGTGATCTAAAGTCAGAGTTGGTAAAGGTAACACATGCTTCTTGGCCTAGTGATTCTATGAAGCCATGAGAGTCAATGCTCATCTTGACCTGGTGTTTATTAGAGACCCAGAAAATACTCATGACATGGGAGTTATGCTTTATCACTAGAGCAGAGTACAGTCAGGTTTAATGTGATCTTCGTGACATAGACGTCAGTAGCCAGGAGCATGACTTTAGATCGGATCAAATGGGGAAACAGTAGCATAATGGTAATGTCTCTGGATGGTAACCCAGAGGCCCAGGCTTATACTCTGGCACATGGCAGCTGGTGGAATTTAAATTCAATTAGTAATCCTAGAATTTAAAAAGTAGTTTCAGTAATGATGAGCTTGAATCTATCAACAATTGTAAAAACCCATCTGGTTCACTAATGTCCTTTAGGGAAGGAAATCTGCCATCCTTACCTAGCCTGGCCTACATCTGGAGTACTGTGTGCAGTTGTGGTCTCCACATTTAAGAAAGGATATACTTATACTGGAGACGGTGCAGCGAAGGTTCACTAGATTTGTCCCTGGTTGTCCTATGATGAGAGGCTGAGTAAACTGGGCTTATATTCTCTAGCGTTTAGAAGAATGAGAGGTGACCTCATTGAAACATATAAGATTCTGAAGGGGCTTGATAGGGTGGATGTTGAGAGATTGTTTCCCCTGGCTGGGGAGGAGGATCAGCAGGTGCACACCCCTGGGCCATCCACCAAGATGGCTCCAAGAGTGTCCGGCCCATCCGAATCCCCTTTTCCTGTGACCTCAGCAGCTCCAGCTCCACAGCGTGAGGTGGGTGCCACTGCCACACAGCAGGACCCTGAAAGTAGGCTGGGGCCCTCCAGGTCTCAGCCCTCCAGAGAACGCCCGTCAAGACCATCACAGACAGGGTGTAGCAGTCAGCAGGCTGCCTCCGCCTCCACTGAGGATGTCCGGGGAGCACCAAGTCATAGCAGCAGGGTTAAGAGGATATAATTGCACAACCTGGGCATGGGAGTTAATTATTTGTACATAACGTTCACTATTGTTAATGAACTCCCAAGAATGTCTCCCCTATGGTTCCTTGTTCTGATGAGCAGTGTTCGTGTCACTCAGACGTGAAACCTTTCTCCACAAGGTAAAGGCAGGTGTCTCAGTCCAGGGCCTCTTCCCTGTGTTCTGTGCAGCCTTCAGACCACAGTGATGGCCCAGCTTCACACTCATTGGACACTTTACTTATGCCTGCACCTCAATGACGCTGATCATTGCTGCCAGGATGTCGTGAGCAGGCGTCACAGAGTTCCGTCATTCTCTGTGTGCTCTCAGCACCTTTAAGGTGGGGCTGGCCTCCATCTCATCAGTATCTGTGACCAGTGACGCTGTGCTCCTGAAGGGCTCAGGTGCTGAAGGCAGACAAAGGATTAGATGCTTTTAAAGTTCCACGGCTGCGTCTCCATGTCATGACCCTGATCACAGAGCGCAAGCGAGCTGCCCTCGGCCAGATAGGAGTCAGACAGTCTCCGAGGCAATGTAAAGATCTATAGAGTGTCCGCACTGCATGTCATCATCATTCTCCTGGATTCGAGCGACTATTAGGGCCTCCACTGTGTCTCCATGACAGAAGCCTTATCATAGAGGGTATTTGTGATGCCATCAGCCAGAGTCAATCGTTTACAGATGCAATGTGAGGATCTATGGTGTCTCCTCACTGCATGTCGTCATCATCCTCTACAAATCTAGCAGCTCTGAGGGCCTCTCGAGCACACCTGCCTCACCTGGCCAGTGTGAGAGCCTCATCACCATCATCGTCGCCTTCAAGGTCTTCTTCATCCTCATCCCTGTGGATGCCAACTTTATCGGGGGAGACATGCAACTCCTTCATCTCCTCCTCAGCCAGCTCCTATCCCTGTTGCAGTGCCAGGCTGTGAAGGGCATAGCAGGCTATGACGATGTGTGACACTCTCTGTGGATTATATTGCAGGGCTCCACCAGACCAGTCCAGGCACTGGAACCTCATTTTCAGCATCCCGATGGTTTGCTCCACCAAGTTATAAGTTGCAGCATGAGCCTCGTTATAGCGTCGCTCTGCTGCAGTCTGAGGCCGCCGCACGGGTGTCATCAGCCACGGCCTCTGAACCCGAGGAGCCACTCTGCAGCTTCTGTGGATCATGGAAGACGTCAGTTTCTGTGACCGACTGACAATGTAAGAGTCGTGCACACTCCCTGGAAACCGTGCGCACACCTGCAGGATGTGTTTGTGGTGGTCGCACACCAGCTGCACATTCAGCGAATGGAATCCCTTGCTGTTGATGCAGTTGACCGTGTGTTGTGACGGAGACCTGAGCGTCATGTGAGTGTAGTCAATGGCACCCTGCACCTATGGGAAACCTGAGATCTGGGCAAATCCAATTGCTCTTGAATCCTGGCTCTCCTGGTCCCAGGTGAAAATGCACAAAGCTGTGTGCCCATGCAAAGGTGGTATCCGTGACCTCATGGGTGCATTTGTGGTTGGAGGCTTGTGATATTCCACAGAGGTCACCTGTGGAGCCCTGAAAGGATACACTGGCATAAAAATTGAGCGCCGCTGTCACTTTGACGGGCACTGGCAGTGGATGCCCTCCATATCCATGTGGCACCAAATACTTTAGTAGCTGGCAGATGTAATCAACCAGTTATCTAGACATGCACAACCTTTGGTGACACTGGTTCTTGGTCATCTGCAGGACCCTGTAGAGTTTATGGACCCTGGGTCTAGCTTGGTCCTGACCAGCGATGGCTCTCCGCGACTCATCGGTGGCGTATGTGGGACCCCCAGATGCCCTTCCTTCCTGAGGGTTCTGCTTCTACCTCTGTACAGCCAGGCCTCAGTTGCTGTCTTCTCTGTCTTCTTCAATCCCTGTACACCACGAGGTATACAGCTAGGAACCGGGCTTCATGCTCCTGATGTACTCCTCCTGCAGGATGAAAGAGAGAGAGAGAGAGAAAGTGGGTTAGCTTGGGTGTTCTAAGAACCTCTCTTGGTTAAGTCTAAAGGCCCCTTAACACATCCCAGAGAGTGCTGGCCACCACTTGGATGGCAAGAGATTAGTGTGCTGCATGGCTGCCCGAAACCGCACACAACTCTGCCCCACACCACCTGACCGATTGGCAGCAGCTTTGCCCATTGGACTGCATACTGTGCTCTCAGCTCAGGCGCAGGCATTCTCCTAACCCGCACTGCAAGGCTGCACTGTTAGCTTGAACCCTGGGGGAGACTGGTCCAAACCGGGATGTTGACATTGCAAGGGGCTGTGAGTGCCTCCACCAGTGACTGCTCCATGGTCAGCTTTAGCAAGGAGATGGTACAACTTGCCCAGTCATCCCACTGTTCTCCAGTGCAGTTTGCAGTCTGTGCCCGAGGGGTGAAAAGCTCTGGAGCACTTGGTGGCGCTTTCATGCCTCTGCATTGCTTGAGTGGGCAGATAAGCTAGGGACCTGACTCCATGCATGTTAATGTGGCTGCGTCTGAACTGTCTCAGCTGCAAGGTTTCCCTAATGCTTGGCTGATTCCCTAACCCCACCTACCATCCCACACCTGCTTGTGCACTACCTTCAACTGCAGGGCAGCCCTTGAGCCCCCCCTCCCCCACCCCCCCACAATGCATCTCAACCTTTAAGTCCGACAGGCAACCCTTGTGAGCGCTCTGCAACGATATTGTGCACTCACCACCGAGTTCCCCTCAAAGTGCAGCCTGCCAAGTGTACGCCTTACGTATGTTGTTGTGGGCAGGCTTTATAATGATTTATAACAATGAGGTTCCCAACGTCTGATGGCAGGAAATGCAGCCCGCCGTTGATGGGCTGAGCGGATGATCACAACGTTGTGAAACCGAATTTTGGCCTTCTCGCCATATTGTCCGCTCATGCCACCGAGTACACCCGACGCCAGTGGGCACGGAAAATTACTCCCATCAAGACAGTTGACCATACCATCCTCCTCCAAAGCCTGTTCACTGTCATCCAGCTGGGTGGGACTGCCCTGCCCTGGTTCTGTTCTTATCTAATTGTAGTCAGAGAATCACTTACTGGCTTCTCTTCCTGTTTCACATCATGACTTCTAGTGCATTCCCTCAATGATCTATCCTTGGCCCCTCTCCTATTTCTAAGTTACATGCTGCCCCACAGTGACATTATCTAAAAGCATAAGTTAGTTTTCACATGTACACCGATGACACCCAGCTCTACCTCACCACCACTTACTTCCCTTGATTCCTCCTTGCTAAATAACCAGGCTGCTTATCCGACATCCAGCCCTGGATGAGCAGAAATTTCCTCAAATTAAATATTGGGAAGACCAAAGCCATTGTTTTCAGAACCCGCTCCAAACTCTGTTTCCTAGCAACTGGTTCTATCCCTTTCAATAGCAACAGTCTGAGATTAAGACATTCTGTTCGCAACTTTGATGCCACATTTCATTCCAAGATGAGATTCCAACCTCATATTCATGCCATCAGTGAGACCACCTATTTCTACCTCCATATCCTTGCCCAACGTCTCCCCTGTCTCAGCTCATCTGCTGGTGAAACCCCCATTGTCTAGACTTGATTATTCCAATGCATTTCTGGTCTCCTACATTCTACCCTCTGTAAACTTGATCCTGTGTTTTAACTCACGGCAAGTTCCCTTCCCCTATCACCCTTGTGCTCACTCTCCTATATTGGCTCCCAGTCAAGCAACCCCTTGATGTTAAAGTTATCATCCTTGTTTTCAAATCTCTCATGGCCTTGCTCCTTCCTATCTTTGTAATTTCCTCCAGCCCAAAACCCTCCCGAGACATCTGCACTCCTCTAATTCTGGTCTCTTTCATGCAGCCCCAATTTTAAATGTTCCACCTTTAGTGGCCATGCCTTCAGCTGCCTAGGCCCAAGCTCTGCAATAACTCCCTCACCTCTTCACTTTGCTTGCATCCTTTAAGGAATTCTGAAAAACCTCTCTTTTTGACTAATCTTTTAGTCATTTGACTTAATATCTCCTGGTGTAGATTGGTGTCAAAATGCTCCTGTAAAGCACCTTGATACGTTTCAGTACATTAAAGGTGCCATATAAATTTAAGTTGTTGTTGTGAATCAACATGGTAAACCTAAGAGTTTTTAATTCAGCCAACAAGGTAGGAACATGATGAATATTTCACATGTGACACATGTAATGCTTTGAGATATGAGTCACTAAATAAATATTTTATTATAAAAGTGAACAGCTCCTGTGGTAATTGCACATTAATGTCGTGGCATCTACATCATGGGTGTTTCTTGTTAAGAAGCAAATGCAGAACAAAGGTTGGAAAGCAGAGTAAGTACAGTAATCAAGTTTATTTCTGACTAGCATTTTACATCAACTTAAAATAATAAAAATCGAAGTCTTGATATTAACTTCATATCGTAAACAAAACATTGACGATTTCAATGGAAATGAAAACTCAGGTGGTGCCTATAGTGAGTGGGCAGCTAATCCCTAATGCCAGTTTTACACAAGACAGCAAGCTGAAAATCTATCTCAGAAACTGCCGAATGTCAAGCAAATGATGACCCATAAAGGTCTGAGCGCTCTCAGAATTTTAATTTTAACTGAATAGTGTTTAATTTTGGGGCATTTATTTCCAAAACGTGTACAAATTAGTTGATATTTTTTGTTCAGGAGGAACTGCGAAACTTACTGAAGCTAGTCCAGGACAGGAAGAAGGAATGGAACACTGTAAAAAGTGATTATCAGAATACATTAGCCCACATTCAGGTATCTTTGATGTTAATCTGTTCTACCTTTTGTGCAGATTTGTAGAATTGCATTGTGCAGTATTCTGGTCTCTATGTTATAAAAGATACATAAAGAGGCAGAGGGGACAAAGATAATACAGGAACTAAGGAGGTTATACCTATCGGGAAAGATTGAACAGGCTGTGGGTCTTGTCTCAAGAAGAGTGAAGGCTGAGGGGTGATCTGATAGAAGTCTTTAAAATTATGAAAAGATATGATAGGGGAGACATAGAGGAGAAGGGGACTACTGAAGGGGAGTCTAAAACTCGATACACAATGATGACCAATAAATCCATAAAGGGAATTCAACAACTCGATCCTCAGTTAGAGCTCGCTTTACTGAATAAATTATCATATGGTATTCGATCATCTGTTGTATAAAAACATAGATTAACTAAATTTCACTACATTAGAGAATAATTTTCACCTTATTCAAAAACTCATGTATACATCTCAATTATGTGGATTGAGAATTAACTAGATTGGGCATGTTTCTCTCTGTAATATTCTGATATGAACAGAACAGCTCAAGCTGAACGACCTTTTAAAAATCATTTGATTTTTTTCAATCTCACTATTATTTTCCAAAGGACCAAAGTGTAAAGACAGAGAAGCAGGTTACAGCCGAATTTGAAAAACTTCACCAGTTTCTCCATGAGGAAGAGAGGATTGTGTTGGGAGATCTGAACCTGGAGAAAGAGAAAAAGAGTCAGGAGATGAAGGAGAGGATTGAGAAGATAACGGAGGAAATCTCATCCCTTTTAGTCACTGTTCGGGATATTGAACAAGAGCTGAGTGAACAGGACAACATCCAGTTTTTAATGGTGCCTGTTTATTTCTTTTTCTGCTGTTCTTACACGGTCTGGCTGATGTGATTCCATACCCACGGCATTTGGTTGAGTCTTAACTGGCCTCTGAAATGGTCCGGCAAGCTACTTAGTTGTATTCAAGGCTGCGGTCTCCACTAACTTCTCAAGGGTAATCAGGGATGGGCAATAAATGCTGGCCCTGCTAGCAATGCCCACAGCCTGAAAACGAATAAACAAATGAGTATTAGACACCATTGTTGGCTAAGACAATATTACTGTTATAGCTGTAGCCAGTTAGTGATAATGAAAACATTATAAACAAAAAATTCATTCTAATAATTTAACATTCTTTAGGATTTTACCATTAGACTGTAGCTCTCTGAGTTGTGTTGTGCCGTAAGATCGAGTCATTTGTAAAACACAGGATCACTGAATTGTTACAGCACAGAAGAAAGCCATTCAGCCCAGTGTGTCTGTACTGGCTCTCTGAAGGAGCAATTCACTTAGTGCCATTCTCCTGCCCTCTACCCTTGGACCTGCACAATCTTCCTTTTCAGGTAAAATAATCCAATTCCCTTTCACGAACATACGAATTAAGAGCAGGAATAGGCTATTCGCCCCCTCGAGCCTGCTCCGCCATTCAGTAAGATCTGACCTGAATGTAACCTCAATCCCACATTCCGGCCTACATGAATTACAGAAGACTTCTCAGGATATGGAATAAAACTGAGTAAATAGAGTTAAGATACAGATCAGTCATAACAACTGAATGGCAGAACAAGTTCAAAGGGCTAAATGGCCTACTCTTGATCCTATGTTCCTATCTAGATATCAATGAATGGGGCTTGGCACACGTATGCAAGCATTCATGCATCATGCTCTTTCTCCAGTCAATTTGAACTAGTCCAGTTCTCAAAGAACTATTAGTCAGCTAAATTAATGGCTTGCATAGTACTTCTCCAATTTTCTATGGCATTCAAGGTGAAATGTTATAAGATCCAGCAACTGGGGAGGTGTTAGTGTAGTGCTGTTGTCACTGGACTGATAATCCAGGATAATGGGGACCCGGGTTCAAATCCCACTAGGGCAGATGGTGGAATTAAAAGTCAAATGATGACCATTGTCATAAAAACCCATCCATTTCACAAATGTCCCTTAGGGAAAGAAATCTGTCATTCTTACCTGGTCTGGTATACATGGTCTATATCCAGACCCACAGCAATGTGGTTGACTCTTTCAATGCCCTCTGAACAAGGGCAATTAGGGATGGGCAATAAATGCTGGCCTAGCCATGATGCCCACATCCCATGAGCAAATTTAAAAAAAACCTGATCAATCTTCAGTGCCTCAAACCAAGCTAAGGCCATTTATGCATTTACACTTAAGGATTCAATAAAGCATTTGTACCTACCACTGTATCCTCTTCAATAGTGAAAATGAACACAAAATATATACTCAATCCTAACCACTATGCTAAATCTTTCAAAGGACCTATGTGGCTTTTCTGGCCTCTAACAGAACTTTACCATGGGAATGCCACCTGATCAGTTGTTTTTTTCCAATGCATTTTTGGCATTCAATTGTGGCTTTAGTTAACTTCAGTAGTATCCGATACCTATACAATCTTGCCATTGTTTTATACTTTGTGAAATATTTATTTTTGAGGCTTCTTTTCTTATGTACCTTCATTAAGTCATTTAGTTTACAACTTAGTATGAACTCTCCTATTTATGAAAAGGACATAAGATTTCCTGTCTATATGGGCAGAATTTCACATCCCCTGGGCAGGTGCGCACCTGACCCAACTGAGCATAAAATAGCGCGCGATGGCGTCGGGCAAGCGTCCCAACGCCATTGTGCCCTTGCACGATATTTCGGTTGGCGGGCACGCGCGAGAGTTGGCAGCATGCCCACAGATGATTAAGAGGCCTAGTAAGGCCAATAATGTATTAATTAAGTGAGATTTTTCACTGCCCGACCAATGTTACAATTGGCAGGTGCGCAAATTGGCCAGACGGCCTTTGGATTTTTGAGGTAACCTCATCAATGGGCGGGACGAGGTTTCCAACATTAATATTTTTAAAATCCTTTAACAGAATTTTTATAATCTATACGTTCATGTGAGGGAGTCTGATGAGTGGACATTTTTTCCCAGCATTTCCAACTCTTTATTTCATGGTTTAAAATTCTTCAGCTCCCTGAGGCAGCTCTCTGTGCGCTCCCCCACGCCCGCGCAGACTTCAGCGCTCGCCCTCCTCCCGCCCCCACCCTGGAAGCACTGAGCTTTTCAACATGCATCGGGGGCTGATCACAGGCGGTGGCCCAGTTCCCAGCCGCTCCCAGGCCCACCCTGCCACGCCCACCCAATGACCCGCAAACCCTGCCCTATATGTAAATAACTTTATTTCTCTTACCTACTACTTATTTCCATCAACCAGCACATCCCGACCTCCATTCCTGAAACTCCTCTTTATAGCTGAAAATCGAGCCCATTCTTACAGCAGGTACCAAGTTGTCTGCAGCAGTAATTTTCACAGCTAAATGAAATCTGATAATATGATGGCTGTTGATATGAATTGAGGGGTTGTTAGGACATGGAATGTTCCACCAGAAACAGTGGCAGGAATAATATCCATCATACATTTCAGATCCGAAATTAAAAACATAGAGTATGGGAAATAGGACGACGCGGATAGTCCTGCCTGAGAGCTGTGCCATTACATTGATGGGCCGAATGGCTTCCTTCTGTGCTGTAAAACTCTATGGTTCCCACATGGAAATCAGATAACATCCCAGGAGTACTGCTACTGATTAAATCCATGGCTTCCCAACATGCTGAGTAAGGATGAAATTCTTGCCTGCACCCACAACTATCTTTTCCCCACCATCCTATCTATTGAGTAAGGTAACACACCCTAATTTCTGACCAGTTATCATTGTTTCATAATGTACATGGTGTTTTCATTTTAGGTGTTATGGTTGTGCTTCAAATAGGATAAATGAAGTGATTGACAAAATGGCTGGGGTCCAGAGAAACCTCTATATACCAAGAGGAGTTGGCTTTACTTGACCCAAGTCTTGAGCCTTGCAAAATATTTATTAGTTTGGGAAGCCTAAGGAGGTCACAGCCTTGGTGCTGAGATTCTATAGCAGAGGTCATTGCCTGATTCATTCCTGCATGCGATAACACAAATGAAGAAAGGACATTAATTGAAAAGCAGAATACATTGTTCTTTCTGAGGGAAACATTGAAAATAGGAGCAGGAGTAGGTTATTCAATCCTTTGAGTCTGCTCCGCCATTCAATATAATCATACGCCATGCTCCTGCTCTCTCCCCATACCCCTTGACACCTTTAGAGTCCAGAAATCTATCTATTTCCTTCTTAAATATTGTAAGTGGCTTGGCCTCCACAGCCTTCTGTGGTAGCGAATTCCACAGGTTCACCACACTCTTGAGTGAAGAGGTTTCTCCTCATCTCAGTCCTAAATGTTCTGCCACATATCCTGAGATTGTGACCCCTTGTTCTAGACCTCCCAGCCAGAGGAAACATCATCCCTGTATCCAGTCTGTCCAGCTCTGTCAGAATTTTATACATTTCAAT